>NC_084480.1:128930918-129233949 GCF_030035675.1 Rhineura floridana
ACCTATTTCAAAATCAGATTTACTTATTTCAAACCCATACATTTTCTTGTCCATTTTATATCTTTCTAACAATTGTAAATAGGCAAACCAATGAAAACTATATCCTTCCTTTATCAATTGTTCTCTCTCTTTCATTGTGTATTCTCCATGTACATTTTCTAATAGTTCTTGATAAGTTAACCATTTCTCTTTTCCAGACATTTCTCTTCTATAAAACGCTTCTTGACTTGAGACACATAATGGTATTTTCGAATAGAACCTTGGTTTGTATCTATTCCATATTTTCAACAGAGAACGTCTTATAAAATGATTGTTAAAGTCTACGTTTACTTTTACTTTGTCATACCATAGATATCCATGCCATCCCCACTTCAGATTGTGGCCCTCCAAATCCAATAGTCTTTTATTCCTCAATAAGATCCATTCCTTTATCCAGACTAAACAGCAGGCAGCAAAATAAAGTCTCAAATTTGGTAATCCCAGTCCTCCTCTTTCTTTAGCGTCTTGAAGTAATTTAAATTTAACTCTTGGTTTTTTTCCTTGCCATACAAATTTAGAAATATCTTTTTGCCATTGTTTAAAAGGTAAATCAGAGGATATTACAGGTATTGTTTGAAACAAAAACATCATTCTCGGTAATACATTCATTTTTATCACAGATATTCTACCCATTAATGACAGTTGTAGTTTATCCCATCTTAGCAAGTCTTTCTTAATCTCTGTCCATAATTTTTCGTAATTATTATGAAACAGCTTTGAGTTTTTATTTGTCATGATGATGCCTAGATATTTCAACTTTTTTTCTATTGTAAAATCTGTCTTGTCCATTAACTCTTTCTGTTCCCTTAAAGTTAAATTTTTCACCAACATCTTTGTTTTTTGATTGTTGATCTTAAATCCTGCTAACGGTCCAAATTCTTTTAATTTGTCCATCAATATATGAATTCCTTCCAAAGGGTTTTCTAGTACAATTATCAAATCATCAGCAAATGCTCTCAATTTATATTCTTCTTTTTTTATTTTTAATCCCGAAATCCTTTTATCTTGCCTTATATCTCTAAGCAGCACTTCTAAAACCAGAATAAATAAAAGGGGAGATAATGGACATCCCTGTCTTGTACCCTTTTGTATTTCACATGAATCCGTTAAGTCTCCATTAACAATTATCTGGGCCTTCTGTGATGTATAAATCGATCTGATCCATTTTATAAAGTTGTCTCCAAAGTCCATTTGCTCTAAAACCTGGAACATAAATTTCCAATTCAAATTATCAAATGCTTTTTCAGCATCTAAAAAAATCAAAGCTGCTTGTTTATCATTTCGTTGTTCTAAATATTCCAACACATTCAAAACATTCCTGACATTGTCACGTAATTGTCTTTTAGGTAAAAACCCTGATTGATCTTCCTGAATAAATTGTTGCAATATTATTTTCAATCTTTCAGCCAAAATCATTGTAAAAATTTTATAGTCATTATTCAGTAGAGATATTGGCCGATAATTTTTTGTTTTAGTTAAATCTTGGTCCTCTTTAGGTATTAATGTTATATTAGCATTTTTCCAACTATCCGGTATCTTTCCCTCTTGCAAAATAGAATTCATTGTAGACTGTAAGGGTAGCAAGAGTTCTTCCTCCAAACATTTATAATACATTGCAGATAGCCCATCTGGTCCTGGCGCCTTTCCTAATTTAATTTTATTTATAGCTTCAGATATCTCTCTTGACGTAATAGGGCCATTAATAACTTGTCTCTGAAAATCTGTAATTTTCGGCAAATTCTGTTTAGATAAATACTCTTCTATTTTTTCAGATGGAATTTCTTGACACTTATACAATGTTGAGTAATATTGATGAAAAATCTTTTTGATTTTTACATTATCTGTCAGCGTCTCATCTCCTTCTTGTATCTTTAAAATAATATTTTTTTGACGTTCTTTTCTTAATTTATATGCTAACCATTTCCCAGGTTTATTTGCAAATTCAAAAGTCCTTTGTTTAGCAAAATTTAATTTCCTTTCAATTTCTCTAACTGTCAACATTGATACTTGCTTCTGTAACATTTTAATTTGATTTACAATAGAAACTTTAGCTGGATTCTTTTTCAATTCTTCCTCTTTTTGTTTTATTTCTTCCAAAATTAATTGCATTTTCTGTTGTTTCTTTTTTTTTAATTCAGAATTACATTTAATAAAGTATCCCCTCATAAATGCCTTACTAGTATCCCAAACAATATTTTCACTTGTTCCTTTATATAAATTATATTCAAAGAACTCCTTTAATTTCTTCTTACATTCTTGTACTACTTTATCATTCTGTAATAAAGATTCATTTAATCTCCATCTAAATCCAAGATTTTTTTTTTTTAAAGTTAATATCACAGGATTGTGGTCCGAAAAAGTTTTTGGTAATATATCCATTTTAAAAATATCCTTCGCTAAAATTTTTGACATCCAAATCATATCAATCCTCGAAAATGTTTTATGTCTTTCTGAAAAATAAGTAAATTCCTTTGCATTATCATTTATATATCTCCAGGTATCCACCAATTCTAAATGTTCCATGAGTTCAAAACAAATCTTCGGTAATTTACCTTGTGTCTCTTTGATATTTTTTTCAGAAAGCCTATCAATTTTTGGTGAGATTACCCCATTCCAGTCACCCATGACACACCAATGCTCATATGAAAACTCTGACAATTTTTCCATAAGTCCTGTATAAAACCTTGTTTTATCTTCATTGGGGGCATAAATACCCACTATCAAAATGTTTGTACCTTGTAAAGTAATTTCAACCCCCACAAATCTACCACTATCGTCCAATAATACCAATTTAGGAAGCAATTGTGGGTTAATATAGAGAACAACTCCATTTTTTTTTTTTGGTCCAGCTGAAATAAATTCTTCACCCAAATTTTTACAAATCAAATATTTGGAATCTTTCTTCTGAATATGAGTTTCTTGTAGACAAATTATATCCAATTTTAATTTTTTCAAATAATGAAACACTTTCTTTCTCTTCTGCGCCGTGTTGGCTCCATTTATATTCCAAGTTAGGTATTTGTAATCCATCATTAAGCGTGTATTTTAAAATTTGCCTGATGCTCCTTTTGATCCATCATCTTCCTTCCCCTCCTCTGCATATCCTTGTTGACTTTGTTTCCCAGGAACTATATCCATATCTTTGAGTTTATCTTCTTCCATATCTTTTGAAGCTTTTCTGTTGTCTGAATGTAAAAATCACTCCTTCTGGAACGTCCCACCTCTCATCCGTTTTTAAACTTTAAAAGTCCAAATTCAAGCCAGCTTTTTGTCGTAAAAAAAGTATATAAGTTGTTTATATTTTCTTTCTTCCTTAATTATATTTAAAAGAGAAAAAGTATGACTCACCCAGGTTTCTCAATTGCTGATTCATAAACAAATCCCTTTTATTGCAGTAATTTAAGCCGAATGATAAGGTTTAGGCAGAAGTGGGCTCGCTGGTTAAGAACGTTTTTTTTTGAGAGAAGAAAAAACGCTTCGCTTTATTCCAGTTCAGCTTGCGTGGAATTCCTGACTCCGTCTTCAGCCGATCGGCTTGCCTTCTTATCTCAGGAATTTCCTGATCAATTCCAGCCGCCGACAGCTCAACGAAGTCTTGTGGAAAATCTGATCGGTTCTCCTATACCTTGGAGAACATTTAAGCCAGTCCAAGATTCCTCTTGGCTGGCTTTTAACCTGAAAAAAGCTTCCTCTGAGGCAGAGCTCCCTCAGAGACAACCACCAGCCAGCACCACTTCCCGGAAGTGCAGTCAAAAAGTCTTCTGACTGGTTTTATAACTGAAAAAGCTTCCTCTGAGACGGGAGCTCGTCTCAAAGGCTGCACAGGCGGAGTGATTCCTCCTGGGAAGTCGCGATCACTGCATTTATGATGTGATTAAGAAATCTGAAAGACATGGAAATCATTCGTTCTTGGATTGATTCAGTTGACAATATTGGGATCATAGCTTCTATTTTATCCTGAAGATTGAACATATTTACATCATTTCCTTGAAGACTTAAGTTCCAATTATATCAGCTAAATATGCCAATGAAAAGTCATTGAAGTGATGTGAAAACTGAGGTTTTGATTCAAGCAGGAAAAACCTTACTTTATTTTGCAACTAAAATAGGCGAGTCAGAACCTTCCCTCGAGGAAAGCCAACGGATTTCTGTATGAGTAGTTGACAGCGATCACTGCCCATCTCACACAGAGCTGCAAAAATTCTTGAATTTAGAGGGCGGGCCTTAATAATAATAAATAATAAATTTAATTTTTGAGTCGCCTATCTGGCCGAAACCACTCTAGGCGACGTACAACATTAAATTTAACAATACATAATAATACAATACATAGTAAAATACGCAGTCAGCAATAACCATTTTAAAAAGCGGCAGTACAGGGCCATCAATAGACAATTTTAAAACAATATAAAGAAATTAGCCCACCCCGGGGACCCCAAAGGCCTGTCCAAAGAGCCATGTTTTTAAGGCTCGGCGAAATGTATCTAGGGAAGGGGCATGGCAAAGATTGAACGGGAGGGAGTTCCAGAGAGTGGGGGCCGCCACTGAGAATGCCCTCTCTCTAGTCCCCACCAACCTAGCTGTTTTCGTTGGTGGGACGGAGAGAAGGCCCTGTGTGGCTGATCTGGTCGGGCGGCTTAATTGGTGGTACTGGAGGTGCTCCTTCAGGTAGACTGGGCCGAGACCGTATAGGGATTTAAAGGTTAAGACCAACACCTTGAATTGGGCCCGGAAAACAACTGGAAGCCAATGTAGATGAAATAACACCGGCGTGATGTGATCACGGCGGCAGCTGTTTGTAACCAGGCGTGCTGCCGCATTCTGCACCAGTTGTAGTTTCCGGACCGTTTTCAAGGGTAACCCCACGTAGAGCGCATTGCAGTAGTCTAAACGAGAGGTAACCAGGGCATGTACCACCAGTGGGAGCTGATGAATAGGAAGGTAGGGTTTCAACCTCCGTATAAGGTGTAGTTGATACCAAGCTGCCCGGCTCACTGCCGAAATCTGAGCCTCCATGGACAGCTTGGAATCAAGAACAACCCCGAGGCTGCGGACCTGATTCTTCAGGGGCAATTTTACCCCATTAAAATTAAGAGTTTTCACGGAGTCATCTAAAACAGTCTTGAGCTCAGAGGGCATTTTCTTTGTTGCTAGTGATTCCCTGTGAATGCGGCAGTGAATAAATTTTACATGTGGTGACACAGCGTTTACATGACGGACAACACCACTATACCGGCCTGTCATAGCACAAGCCCCGTCACTACTAATTCCAACACATTTTGACCAGTCAATATTGCTCTCCTTTATAGAGTCATTCAAAATTCTAAAAATGGCATCTGAGGTTGCCCGTGTTTGCAATGATCTGCAAAAGAGAAGGCCCTCATTCATACTTCCACTGCATTCATATCTAACAAATGTCAGAACATTGGCTAGGTTTGAAATGTCTGTGGATTCAACAAGTTGAAGAGCGTAGAAGCGACTATTACGTATTTTTTAAATCAACTGTTCCTTGACGTTCTCAGCCATCTCCCCAATTCTGCATTGAACTGTATTATTTGACAATGAAACAGCACAACAGCATTCAATTCTTTGCAAGCCTTTTCCCAACATTGTACTCACTATTTTCTTTGCTGCTAGTAACATGACTTGTTCTCCAATTATATGTGGCTTTCCAGCCTTTGCTATCAGAAAAGCTGCTTGATAAGAGACTTCCACTGCATTTGAATTATCATACCTTGCCCCTGTATGCAGCAGCACTTTGGAACTTTTATTTTGATCTATGAGTTTCCTTTCAAAAATTCCACTGGTTTTCCTGCACAATTAGTGTTTGGTTTCTAAATGTCACCTAAGTTTGCTGCCTGTTTTCAGCCACCTATCCGTTGTTGAAGTTTGATCCCAGTGGAGTTAGATACTGAAATTAGATACTAAATGATCTTCATTAATATTTATGTGCCACTTTCTCAAGCTTGTTAAACAATTTTATGTGTGTATTTTAATTGTATTTTATGTATTTTAATTTACTTTTTTGTGTGTTTTTCACTGTGTACAATTTTATTATGTATGTGTGTGATTGTATAGGACAGAAAGGTGGCAAAGAAATTTTAAATAAATAAAATTAACATTTAGCAATTTATTACGTAGGTTTAACAATCCATTATATTTATCAGCATTTCTTCCTTTTATCTTGCACTTTATCCTTCAGTTCCTTCTTTATCTGCCTTGATTATTTATAGGCCAAAAAGTAAAAGAAAGTTAGTCAAGACCATTTTTGGACATGAGTCTTTTACCTCGGTACCTGTCTTTCCCCGTTTGTGACTTCTTGGCACTTTTGATTTCCAGTCGTACCTTTCCTGAGGTCATTCTATATTCACTGAGCTTTCTTACGTTTTCTAGTATGATTCAGTGCTTGCACACACAAAGACTTCACTGCCCTCTCCTCTCTCATTTCCTATCAGATCACTGGGACGAAGGGGAGAAGGAAAATATTGGTTGCAATCCTATACACGCTTGCCCAGAAGTAAACTCCACTGAAGACAATGCGAATTACTTCTGAATAAGCCCGGACAGGATTGCCCTGTAAGGCATTCTGTGCACATTTACTCTGGCTCTTCGGGAGTCGTAAGCCTTCCTTGGATTTAAGTGGGTTTTACTTTCCAGCAAGTGGCACGGAAGAGGAAAAAGCTCCTCGACTTATATTTGTTAGCCTGCCTCGGCAGCAAAACAAGAGCTGCTTCACTGCGCCAACCCCTTCTCTAGCATTCAGACTCCACGACAGTACAGCACCAGCACTCTACCGAACCAAAGGTTCCTACTTTATAAATAAATAAAACAGCCCAATTCCAACACCATTTGCGCAGCCGCATTGATCAAGTAGCAAAATGACGTATTGAAAACTGAGGCGCTGGAAGGAGGAAGGGATATCCCGCCTCCGAAGCAACAAGATTTGAGCCTGTTGGCCATCAGCACTCAAAGTCTCCCGCCCATTCTCCGCAAGACTCTCACCAATTCTGATCCCCGCCTTTTCTTCTCCTAATTTAGCATGTGTTTCTTTACGTCACTTCAAATGTTCCTATGCCGGCCAGCTGATTGGGCCGCTGATCTACACGGCAGCTGATATGATGCACTCTCTGCCATTGGCCAGAAAGGCGATGGGCGGTTCTATGATTGGCTGGTGTGGTTAGCAGAAGTTCTGTCCGGTTGTTTCCCTCTGTGTGCTTTGGGAGAGAGAGAGAAGGTTCGTGTGAGCATGTGGCGCCTGGTTTGTTGTAAAACACCTGTGAGTAGATCGCATGTCTTCATCTTGTGTGATTGTTTGCGGAGGGGCTTCAGTGGGCTCCATCAGGCACGTTTTAGGCTAAGAAGCTCTCTTGTCTGTCTTCTTCACCCCTTAGCCAGTTTCAAACGGCTGTGCTCTTCTACGTATGATGCATATTTTGCAAATGACTACAGTCATGACCTCACTTACCTGGGAGTAAGGCCCTTTTAATCCATTAGGGTTTGTTTTATTAATAGGGGAAGGGCTCGGTGCTATCTGCTTTGCACGCCGAAGGTCCCAGGTTCGATCCCCCGCATTTCTCTGGGTAACGTTGGGAGAGACCTCTCCTTGAAACTCTCGAGAGCTGCTGCCAGGCATTGTAGTCAGTACAGATCTAGATGGACCAGTGGTCTGACTCGGTAAAAGGCAGCTTCCTATGTCCCTGTCTTCCCACTTCTGGATAGTTATATTCCTGTTACATTGTATGTTATGTTGTAAGCTGTCCTGTGTTTTGCTCTGTAGGAACGGCTGGGTGTAAAAGCTCTGAAGTGAATAAATACATAAATGAGAAGAGTGGCCAGTTATAATCCTGGGGTGTAGTGCTCCAAAGGTTTTGCCTTCTTGTGCTTTGATAACTCTTACTCCACTGGCCAGGAAACTGAGGGAATGGAAATCTGATATTAAGCATCATAGTTATTATACTCTACTGTGTTTACTTTTAAATGACATTTAAATGACATTTGACCACACATGGAATTTGTGGTTTTGGGTGAAGGACTTAAAGCATATAATCAACTGGCTATTTTTCCTTTTAGAAGTCTGTTTGCTAAGATGATTGAATTTGGTGATGGCAATAAAGGCATCAAGCCTGCTTCCTATGAAAGGATAGTTCTCAAGAATGCTTCTGAGTACCACTATCTAAAGATTCACTTGTAAGTTCAAATTCCACTTTTTTTCTTTTGTCCCTCCATCACTGAAGGCTTTTGAGCAGCATATTGTTTTGTTCATAGATGGGATTTACTAATGAGACTTCTTACAAACATATATTTCAGGGAGCTTCAAGAAGCTGATGTTAGCCTAAATGCTGTAGAATTCAAACAACTTATTATCTCTGCTCTGAAACGGCTTCATGGTGAGGTACGTTGTTGCTGATTCATTGACTATTTGGTTATCTGAAGATGATTTATTTATTTATTTATTTAATTTAATTTATATACCGCCCTAAGCCCAAGGGCTCTCTGGGTGGTGCACATAACAATAAAACAATCAGAAAATATATAAATACAATAATATAATAGTACACATTAAAATGCCTGGGAATATAAAAAGGTTTTCACCTGGCGCCGAAAAGATAGCAGCGTCGGCGCCAGGCGCACCTCATCGAAGAGACCATTCCACAGTTCGGGGGCCACAACCGAAAAGGCCCTATTTCTAGTCACCACCCTCCGAGCTTCTCGATGAGATGGTACTCGGAGGAGGGCCTTAGATGTTGAGCGCAGTGTACGGGTAGTTTCATATTGGGAGAGGCGCTCCACCAGGTATTGCGGTCCCATGCCGTGTAAGGCTTTATAGGTCAAAACCAGCACTTTGAATTTAGCCCGGAAACAAATAGGAAGCCAGTGCAGACAAGCCAGAACAGGTGTTATATGAGCGGACCTTCTGGTCCGCGTCAACAATCTGGCCGCTGCATTCTGGACTAACTGTAGTTTCCGAACTGTCTTCAAGGGCAGCCCAACGTAGAGCGCATTGCAGTAGTCCAATCTAGAAGTTACCAGAGCATGAACGACTGAGGCGAGGTCGTCGCTGTCCATATAGGGACGTAGCTGGGCTACCAATCGAAGATGGTAGAAAGCATTCCGTGCCACTGAGGCTACCTGAGCCTCAAGAGACAGGGAAGGGTCGAAAAGAACTCCCAAGCTATGAACCTGTTCTTTCAAGGGGAGTGTAACCCTTGCTGTTGCTTCACTTTCTGACCTGTATGCTCAAGCAGTTGCTTACATGCTCAAGGAGTTAATCTGAATGCAGGACATTTAACGAGCCCCTGGTTTGGGTCCCCTGCCTAAGGAAATATTGCTTCTGCAGAAGTATAACTCTGTGTGCTGTTGGTCTTGGCCCTTTTAAAACTAGGAGAGAAAACATGTGGCAGCTTCTCCTGACTTTAAAGGATGAAATGGATTCCTGCATTGAGCCTTATAGGCCCCTTCCAACTCTACTATTCTATGATTCTATGAAATTTTGTAGCTATACTAAGAGAAGAGGATGAAGGGAAGGAGTGGTATAAAATGTCAATATATATTCAGCAAATTCAATTTGCAGTTTTATCTGGTCCATCCTCTTTATGATTCCTGTTCGCCATTCTCCATTTATATCCTGTTTGTTTGAACTCAGAGTAAAATGTGCTGAAAGAAGTACAAGTCTTTCTCTACTAAGTTTAATCTAAATACAGAACTCATAATGAAAATGCAGATCTCTCTTTCCATACTCGAGTGTGACCTTTAAAAGGGGGGATTTTTATTTATCTAATAGATGTTTATCATCATCTTGCCAGTGTGAAATGGTGGTTAGTGTGTTGGACTACGAGCTGGGAGACCAGGGTTTGAATCCCCACACAGCCATGAAGCTCACTGGATGGCCTTGGGCTAGTCGCTGCCTCTCAGTCTCAGAGGAAGGCAATGGTAAACCTACCTCTGAATACCGCTTACCATGAAAACCCTACTCATAGGGTCATCATAAATAGGGATTGATTTGAAGGCAGTCCATTTCCATTTTTAGGTTGTTCACCCTCCCAAGCGTATTTACAAAACAATTAGTAACACGTGAATATAAGATGACAAGTCGTTGTTATGTGTGAGAAAGTCAGAAACCTGTGGGAGAGAATCATTAAAATAATACAGAACATTATTTGATAAGAATATACCAATATGCCCCTTATAAATGCTGCTAGATTATGTTTAAAAAGATGTGGGCCCAGAGCCCAATTCAGTGGGAACTTCGTTAACTGCAGCCAAAACACTGACAGCTAAATGGTGCAATTGCATAATTCCTACTGAGCAAGAATGGCTTAATGGGGCATGGTACGGTTACCGTGATGTCAAAACCTCTCAAAATGGTATGAAGACAATCAAGAACAATTTGATAGGTTCTGGTACCCCTTTTCTAATTATATGAAACAGGAGTACACTTTAGAATTATTTGAAGCTTTCTCATTGTTGATACGGTAATAATTTATATGTGTTTTAATTGTAGAAAGTTCTGATTACTAGATATGGTGGAAGGTTATAAATTGATTGTGGATTCAAATTGTCAATATATGTTTATAGGTTTATAATAAAATGGAATGCAAACTATTAAAACAAAACAGCAAGCAACAATGTTCATATTAAAATAACAGCAGTAAATATAATCATTAAAACACAGCATCACAAAATCATTCAAAAGCAGAATAAAAATGTTAGGACTCTTCTAAAAATCCACAAAGTGGGGCCATGTCTATCCCTCTGAGGAGAGTGTTCCTCAGATGGTGGGCTACCACAGAGAAGACCCTGTCCTTATACTTGTTAACCTGACACAGAGGTGCATCTGAGAAAGGGCCTTCTCAGTGGTGGCCCCCCAAATTATGGAATGATTGAGGTGTGCCTGGCACCAACACTGTTATCTTTTCGGTACCAGGTCAAGACTTTCCTCTTCTCCCAGGCATTTTAGCATGTGTTTTTAAATTGTGTTTTTAAATTGTTCTTTGTGTTTTAAAATTTGTATATTTGTTTTTAATGTTTTTAATTGCTGTAAGCTGCCCAGAGAGCTCCGGCTATGGGGTGGTAAACAAATAAATAAACAAACGTCGCTGCACAAGCTTCGTTCAGGTGGTCCGTGGCATGCCCACATTAAATATCCATATGGATTTTAATTGTATTTTTATTGCTTCTTTTATATTCAATTCGATGTATTATAGTTTGAGTTATAATGAAAATGTACTGCCTTCAAGTCGATTCCGACTTATGGTGACCCTATGAATACGGTTTTCATGAGGCTGAGAGGCCCAAGGTCACCCAGTGAGCTTCATGGCTATGTGAGGATTTAACCCCTGGTCTCTCAGGTTGTAGTCCAACACCTTAACCACTACACCAGTTCTATGGAATGCAAATTGTAATGCAATAAAATACAATATAAAGGTAAAGGTGTCCCCGCACTTGTAGTGCGAGTCGTTTCCGACTCTTAGGGTGACGTCTTGCGACGTTTACTAGGCAGACCGTATATATGGGGTAGGATTGCCAGTTCCTTCCCCGGCCTTTCTTTACCCCCCAGCATATGCCGGGTACTCATTTTACTGACCACGGATGGATGGAAGGCTGAGTGGACCTCAACCCCTTTTACTGGAGATTCGACTTCCTCCTTCCATTGGAATCGAACTCCGGCCGTGAGCAGAGCTTCGGCTGCATTACCGCCGCTTACCACTCTGTGCCATGGAGGATCTGTAAAAATACAATATAAGTAATAATAAAAGAAGCAATAAAATACAATTAAAAATCATACAGCATCAAGCACAGCACAATTGCTACAACAGGGAGAAAAATCATGAAGTGGTCTGCCAAGACCATCAGCAATTTCACGAGTCTGTGGGACAAACTTTGGGGAAGACTGTCCTAGCTTTTGACACCTGAGATGTATATTTTTAGGACCCATCATATCTTTTATGATGTTTAAACTATTGTAACCCACACTGGGACCTCAGGGTGAAGGGCGGGTAATCAATTAATATTATTATTAACAACAACAACTAGCCCTCGCTGGTAGGCCAGGAAGCAGTTCCCCCAGTACCAATCTTAAGTCTCAGAAAGGTACACATCACTATAGGCAGCCCTTTAGGTATTCCAGTACCAAACACTTAGGGCTTTAAAAACAGCTAAACCTGCTAGGGGAATTTTTGTTTATGAGAGAACATAAAGCCGTTCATAGTAATAATGGCATGTCTCTTCTTTAGGTTGGTGCAGCTTTGCCTGTTGATATACTGACATATGAGGAAAAAACCTTGTCTGCAATACTTAGAGTAGCTAATGCGTAAGAAACTCTGAATATACGTTCTTGATAAGCATTGTTGGTAAAAGCAAGACTCTCTAAAAATGAAGGCAATTCTCTTTATGTTTAAGCGAGATGTCACAAGCTTGGTTGATATGTAGGATTGTTGCCACTTGGGTGTATGAGTGTCACCTAATAGTGGCTTAGGTGTATTGGCCTGTTGGTCTTTAAAGGTCAGGGCTGAGAAAAATACTTCAAACTTCAAGATGCCAGCATCAAATACTGGTATCAGGCCTACACAATGTTAACAAAAAATATTCAAGTTATCCGGCAAAATTCTGATTGGTGTCTGATAACCAGTTACCATTCCTGTGCAAGGTGGTCTCTGAAAGAATAAGAGACTGTTATATCAGCCAGCGTTGGCTCTGCATTCTGCTAAAAGAAGAAAAGTTTGCTCAGTTTGTTCTGGCCTACCAAAAGTATGTGCTGAAGAATTCCAACGATACAGACCTATGGATCATTGCGGCCATGAACGAGACTGCAGACTTAATATTTGTCCTCCTTTTATGCAGTATGAGTACTTGTTTTATTTTAGCATCTCTTGGTAGTTTTCACTAATGTACCTAGTTCTGTCATCTGAACAGTGGCCTGGTAAAGCTGTGGAGTGCTCTGACGCTGTTTGGTTCTTATCAGAACGGAAAGTGTGCATTTAGGGTGATGCAGGTAAGAGTTACGACACTATGCAACCAACCTAGTCCAGGTTATAAGGCCATCTAGTAGTGTAGTTGTATTTTGGGGATCTATTTGGAAGCAAGTCCCATTGAGTTCAGTGGGACTTACCCCCAGTTAAATGTAGAAAGGATTGTAGCCTAAAGATGTATATGTGATACCTGATCACTTCAGAGTTTGTTTAGTATTGGTTTGTAGTACCTGCATGGAAAATGTAATTTTTTTAAGTTTTATTTCCTCAATTTCCCCTGAGAAACCCAAAGCAGTATACAATAAATAGCTCAAATAAGGAATTTCTGATATTGATTGATATTTGAATATTATATGGTTGCTTTTTCAATAGTGAAATAGTTGCAATTCATTTTAAGTCTTACACTTCCTTCGATTTTCCTCTGTGGTTAATAGTCCTGGGTAGATAAAACATGGGTTTCTGGAAGGAGTATTTCAATCACTGGTTAATACTGATAGATCAGAATTCTGCTTCACACTTTTTGGCAAATTGCAGTTCACTCTCTTCATGATAAGTCAATCAGTTTAAGGCCTGTCTAATGCCATTGTTTGTTAGATACTTTGGGTTGTTGCCCTGGAACTTTTAGATGGTGGAAATCTATGTACTATACTGTTATCGATAAAGGACCAGTTCTTTTATATATGGGATTGTTTAGAAAAGTAGGGTCTTTTGTGTGTTCTGAGGTGCCTTTTTTCCCTTTGAGGATGCTTGTCTATGTTTACAATATCTTTGTTTTTATAATATAGTTATATTGTTAACAGCCTTGGGTGTCTAGTGCAGAAAAGTGGGATAGAAATGTAAACAATAAATGAATATAGAAACAATGCCAAACTTGCTTGGAGTCTAGTCACACCAAGAATATTCAATTCTGTACCTGTCAATTTGCTGTTATGTCATATTGTGGTTGCATTTTGTGAAAACAATCCACCCCTTTGTCCTTGGCTCTCTTCTGAATACAAATAATTTTGTAGGCTGTCACTAGCAACTGATTTAGCATGGAAGCTGCTTTTGGTTATAATGTCACTGCAGAGCAGAGTACGCTCTCCTTCCTGCTCTCCCATTTTCATTGAAATGCCCAGGTCAGCCACTTAACGCTCACCTCCTGGGCTTACATTTATTAAATTTGGTCCAAGGAGATGAATCAACTTTCATTTAGTTGGCATGTTGTTATTGTTACATGCCTCCAAGTCAACTACGACTTATGGCGACCCTATGAATCAGTGACCTCCAAGAGCATCTGTCATGAACCACCCTGTTCAGATCTTGTAAGTTCAGGTCTGTGGCTTCCTTTATAGAATCAATCCATCTCTTTTAGTAGGCATAGGTTGCTCAAATTTTACTTTGACATAAGGAATTGAGTTGGCTGGTAATTTTCCTATTCTTCTTTTGAAATTTATGTTCCATTGTGGTTTTTCCCCCTAGACCTCTCCATTTCTTCTTGCGTTAGCTGGGAACAGCAGAGAGCTGGTACTGGATTAAACACACACAGAAGAGCTTGTGAAAAGCCAGAGTTGTCTAAGACGCTAATAGTGTTGCCGAAATGCAGATTTTTATATGTGAGACTCCAGAGAAGATTCCTGACAAAGCCAAACATTACCATTCCACTCATTCAACCTTCTGTTCAGCATTTGCACATACAAATTGGAGACAAGGCTGCACTAACTAAGACGTTTACACAGATGGATGTTACCTTTTCTGAGTTAACAGGGGACATAAACCCATTGCATCTGGATGAAGAATATGCAAATAATAATAATAATAGAATTTTATTTAGCAGACGCCCATCTGTCCGACTGAACGGACACTCTGGGCGACGTACAATATAAAATACAATATAAAATACAATCTGCTCAAGAGATCAAGATTTGGGAAAACAGTTGTACACGGTGTTCTGATCAACGGACTTATTTCTGCTGTTTTGGGTACTAAAATGCCAGGGCATGGCTGTGTTTTTCTTTCTCAGGAAATTAGTTTTCCATCCCCATTATTTATGTGTTGGAGAAGAGGTCTTAGCTGCAGCAGAAGTGAAGAAACTGAAGAGATGTCTTGCTTATATTTCAGTGTCATGTACTGTTGTAGAAAGCGGTAAAACTGTTATGAAAGGCACTGTTAAAGTCATGTTGCCAGATGATCAGAAGTCTCAAATCTGATCCCATGGTACAATATATTGTTGCAGAGTTCATGAATAGCATTCATGGCATACATTTAATTACTTTTCAGGACAAAGATCTATGCTAGGTGATAGAAATGTTCATTAGTACATGGAGTACATCTTGTACTGTGTATTTTATCTCACTATTGCATAACATTTGTGAAATACTAAATCACCTAGTTATTTATTTATTTATTATTTATTATTATTTTTACCCCGCCCTTTTTCCAAAACTGGAACTCACGGCGGCTTCCAGATAAAAGTTATGTAAGTTAATTGGGAACTTGGGAAAAGTTCATTTAATCCTAACCTTTTGGCATTGGGCTCTGATTTAAGAAAGCATCTTTTTATCAGGCCACAAGCCTCAAACAGAATGTTAGCCTCAAATAGAACTGTTGGTGAGATGGAACACAAGCCTCAAATAGAAGTGAAAAGCAGAAGATAAAAAGTGCTTTTAAGTTTCTTATCCTTGGCTCTTATCCTGGCTAGGTCTTCTTCAATAAAAAGTATTAAACAGCAGTCACTCTGGGTTGGAGTAGTAGTCCCATTAGTTCTGCATTCTGACAACAGGCAGTTGCCAGCAGCAAGATGCCTCTGGGCGAGACTGATCTCATCAACCTATCCCCTCATATTAATCATTCTAGTAAATGGAAGTCTGCTGTGGCCAGACCTATCCTATATGCGTTCATCAAGTCTTTTCTCCCTCAAATTGTTTTTGGAAGTGGCTGTATTAATGAGTGCAATAGATTTATTATGTATTGTGTGAAACTGTACTTTTCTGTATCTTTTGTGAATTCTCCAGTAATAAGAATACTTGTTGATGAGAGTATGTATAATTTTTCCTATTCAATTTGCACACCTCTTGCTTTTTTTCAGTCTTTGTCTTTGCCTTATAAAGGTTTTTTTAAAAAACCTACCTTTGAACTCCCTGGGGTTTTGCACAGGATTTAAACTCTCAGTCTGTACATCTTTTTTTTAATTTGGTAGCAAAGACTGGTTCTTCGCAACTACATCAAATGAAGGGCCTTTTGGATGCCCCACAATAAACGCAGTGGCTAAGCTTATAGACAGTATTCAGCCAGCATATCTATCAATGCAAAATTACCGCTAGTGCTGTCCCCTGTGTGCTCCCTGCACCCTCCCCACATCTGATCCAGAGGGTTTGGGGTGTGGGACACTTAGAGATTTAGGAGGATGGGGGGGGGGAAGGTCCTGTTATGCTAGCAGTAATCCTTGCACTGACAGGACTCTGACGTAGTCCTGCATTGGACACAGCAAGGGGAAAGGAAACTCAGCATTAACTGGGCATGAAGCCTCTTGTAAGCAAACATGATAAAGCAATCTAGACAGGCTCATTCATAACACAGAGGTGCAAAACTTGCATAACCCATTTATGAAATAAAGTAGTTTCTTTTAGAGAATAAGTGGGTGAAAATTGAAAAGATTACCTAGGTGCTTTATTTAAAAGATTTATAAACTGCTTAAGTGGAAGGCTCTGCAGTATACAAATAAAATTGTAAACAAAACATTGCTAAAATATACAAAACAAGTAAAAAGAAATATGTAGAAAACCATCATTAAATCAGTAAAACTTCTAAAACAATTTTTTGTTCAAAAAAAGTTTTGTTTTTTTTACTAAGGTTATATGACTGGGTAGTTTTCAGCAGGTGTGTAAAATATACTGAGAACTTTGTTAAGGGCTTGACGTAGTACAAAGCAGGCTTAATGTTTCCATTTAAAAAAAATGGAAACCTTTTCACTAGGTTTAAGATTATTCTCTGGACACATGCTCCTAGGTTCTCCATATCCTGGAACACTCTATTTTTCTCCTGCACAGTCATCTTGCCAAAATCAAGTGTGTGTACAAGAGAGAGAGCTTAAGTTACCAGTTACATCTCTTCATTTGTCTAATCCCCTCCCTGCATGTTGGTAAAGAGCTCCAACATCCATGCCTCCTGTTCCCTGGACCCACAAGAGTTGGGCCAAGACATGAATTACATGCGCCAGAGCTGCTTGTTCAATCCTGCCTGTTCACAGTTTCAATGATAATGCTTGATAATTCCAGGAAGGATAGAATTTCTAAATTACACCATCCTGTAGTACTGTAATCAGTCCCTCCAAAATATTTATGCATGCTTAAAGTTGATTCAATATCTATTAACTAAACGGGATGAATTGAGGGAAGAGTTAGGCCTTGTTTCCAGCCCATATTAAGTATGGTAAACTAGTTTTTCTAACTCCCAAAATGGAATTTTGATGTTTTTAAACTGGCAGGTAGCAATATTAAGCTGGCCATTATTACATCACGTTCATTAAATGCTCTGCCATTATTTTCAACGTTTAAAATAATGTGTACTGTTACTAAGATGCATCTAATGCTTTGGGCTTTACTTATAAAGCTGGGTTATCCTGTAAAATCTTGCACAGAATCTTCTCCAGCGCAGCTGCAAGGAGGCTAGATAGAAGCTTTTGCTCCCATTTTTGCTAAACCACAGCTTGTTTGTTTGAACCAACAAGCAGTAGTTAATATTGTTTGTTTGAAACGAGACAACTTGAAACCATGTTTAAACAAAAATGGAAAGAAAAGCTTCCGAACACCTCTTTGCGATCATGCTGGAAGGGAAGAAGTCTGCCACCCATGTATAGCTCCTTTCCTCTAGTGGTGTGTTCTTTGAAGGGAAGATTGAGAGTGCCTGACTTAGGGAGGGAGAGAAGCTAGCCATGTATGTAATAAAAATCTAATGCTAGCTTTTAAAGAATATTATTATGAAAATTAAGTGTAATTATGGTGTATGTACATCGTATTTTGTGCCTGTATCAAAAGACAATAGGAAACACTTTTAAAACTTGCATCTTTTTAAGGTTGCGGAAAATTGACAACATCTTCATCTTAGGAAAACCGGAGGTATCTGCCTTGGCTTTTGGGTCTGACAAATTTGATGTATATCGATTGTCAAACTTGTTAATATCTAGAGGATGGAATCTTCATGTTCTGCAGTTCCCTCGAAGGTGAGTTCACTGTGAGTTCTGGGTTCTTTTGATGATCAGCTTCTAGGAGGTAGGAGAATGAGCAGTGGTCAAGGAATGCCTTTCCTATGCTTACCTTGCTATAGTTTTTTATAACAGGAATGTAGAACCTGTGATCCTCCAGACATTGTTGGACTACAACCTCCATCATCCCTGACCATTAGCCATGCTCTGGGAATGATTTGAGTTGGAGTTCAACATCAGATTTTCTATCCCTACTTTACAACTTGGCAGCCTTCAGGTTTACACAGTAAGAGAGGGAGGGCTCATCCACATGGTGATTTAGTGTGTGTTTGGTGCTACTTGCATTCCCTTTTAATTTGCATGGTTCACATGACGTTGCAGGCAAGCAGAAGCTGTCACGCAGTTTTCCCCTTTAAATCCGTATTAACACAATCTGCTGATAATGCAAAAAGGGAAGAAAAAACAGTCTCAGCTGAGCTGTGATCCTCCGTGTAGGCGCTTTGCTTCAATGTTTTTTAGTGGGCAGGTGAATCATCACTTTGATCTGTTCCCCTTTCTCTGCCCACTGTAACTCTACCATTAATTCCATTTTGTTTCTGGCGGCTTAACCAGCAACTTCCAACTGACTGCTCTATCCTCCCCATAGGAGTTTGCTGCATCCCTTTCTTTCCCCACTTTCTCCCCCAGTAAGACTTCCTTCCTTCACTCCTTTTAAGCAGCAATGGGCTCCGTTTCCAGAGTATCTAATCCCCCTTTCTCCCCTAGCCTTTTCCTTGGGATGCTTTCATTGGGAGAAGGGGGGGGTCTAGTCAGTGTCATTGTTTCTTGGCAATTACATGCTGAGGGGCTCTCCCTGCTTCAGCCTTGAAGACCGAACAACCAGAGGGAGTAAACGTGTAAAATTAGAGGGTAGGACCACAAAGAAACAGCAACATCCTTCCCAGAGGATCCTACTTGTGTGAATGAAAAATAGCGGATTGGAAGCTACCATTGAGCAAGAAGTGTGGACCTTGAAAATCTATTACGATGGTAAAAGCAGCATCTTTAGTAGGAAGTTAGGCTTCTGTGTGGATAAGCCCGGAGTGTCAGTCATGAAAAGCATTCAGAAGATGTGTACCAATTCTCTAGATCAGGAACAGCCAGCTGGAACCAGTCCCCAAGCAACTTTTAATTGGTCTCCAGCAACCCCATCAAATATGAATGAAGATGAGACTTTACGGTTTATCCATGTAATTAAAAGAGATTTATCTGAAAGAGAGAAAATGTACTCATCCTTTCTCTCTCTTGGGGATTTAGTAAGTATTACCATGATGGATCCTTTGGGAAGGAATGTACATTACTCATTTAAATCTGTTTATGCTGCCATCTGAAGGACATCACGGAAAGGCTGAGAACTGTTGCCAACCCCCCTTCTGTAGGCATCTTTTTGAGTAGCCCACAGTCCTTCATATGTCAGTGACCTCATGTGACCCAAGCATGTGCAGGCCATTTTATATCTTATAGCTACCAACTTTATTATACCTCCTGACTTAGCTGTGAGGGGGTCAGAGTGTATGGCACTATTGATTTCTGCTCTTGAACCACATCAAGAGATGTGGTACAGAAGTTGGTGATCCTTGTTCTAGACCACACTGCTTCTCTCTGGCTGTCAGGACAGACTTTAGGAAATCTCTCCCAGCTGTATCACATGGGAGAGTACAAAAGAAGTCTGCTTAGGAATAAAGAAAAAGCCATTACAAGGAAGACAAGTTCTCCTAGAATCAATATGACTTAATTCAACATGATTCAGTGACTGTTTTACAGTCAGAAAAAGCAGTGTTTTAAGACTATTCCTGATGCATGAGCATTAATTGGGGTTGCAGATATTTATGATCATTTATTTTGTAACTGATGTTCAAAAATGCAACTTAGGAACAGGGTTCTGAACTTCTGCAGAAGACTATTTGAGGAGCTTTCAGTAAGAGGTTGTGGTGTATGTATTAGTCTGTAGGTAATTAGTATGGGTGCCTACTGGGAGGAAGGATGGGATATAAATATAATAACAATTAACAACTTTGCTTCTATTAATGCTGTGGGCAAGAAATATTTTCCAAGTGTTGCGGTACAGCATGGTCTGGGCACTAAAAAAAAGCAGAACCACAAAACTGTGCTAGAGGGACAAGAAAGCATTGTTGTGGCCCCCATGTAATGGCAACCTCTGCCCAAGCCAATGGAACAAGAATGAAGGTTGCCGTGTAAGGCCTCTGACAAGAGAGGGTGACACATCACAGAAAGTTGTTTGATGGATTTTATGCTGCCTCTTGTAGGTATTAACAAAATTCCTTGTGGAGTACAGTATTGGCTTTTAGATCGTTGAGACTTGTTGCTAGAAACAATAAAGTGAAATGTTGGATACATGCTTGCCCAAAGTCTGAAATTCTGATTCTTACAGAAAAAGTGTCATACAGATGCCTTCTATATTTCAATAGCAGAGTGAGGAAAAAGTGTGGGTGTTCTATGGATGATGGTAGGTGGGAAATCTCATAATGAGTAAATTGTTTCTTGGAGTGGCTTTTGATGAACTGTCAGGGACAGGAAGCCCAGACAAGCAGGGCTTCCTGTTGCATCAACAGTCAGCACCAGTCTGTCTTTGCAACCAACCCAGTGGGCATTCTCCATATGCAAGCTTGAGGTGTGCACAAAAATGATACTCTTCAGATTTTCCAGCAATTTTCTAGAACTAAAGGAAACTATGTATAAATGCCCTTGAAACAGAAAAGGTACTATCGGGAACAAAACTAATGTTTTATCTCCCTCCTCCTCTTTCCTAGTATTCATTTTTGCATAACACAATTGCAAACAAAGCCTGGGGTGGCAGAACTACTAGTGAAGGATATCAAGGAGTGTGTCCATGAGAACATGAAGCTCCCCAAAGGAAAAACCACTGGCCTGGTAAGGTGACCCTTGAGTTCCAAGCGGGTACTTTGGATTGATTTTCAAGTGGAATGTCCTTTGTAGCAAAGCATGTTCACATTTACTGATCTCTGTTTTTGTCTGACTTTTATAGGGTGCTATCTGTGGCATGGCACAAATGATTCGTGATAGGAATATAGTTTCAGAGATTGCTGGTGGTTACTTGGACTGCCTGTACACCACAGACATGCCTCACTCAGCTGAAGCACACACAAATTGATCTCCAGCCCAACATTGGCTTTGTAGTAATTTGTGCCTTTCATCTGCTGGATGGTATTCTGAAGAATTGTAGGGAAAGAGGATATCATTTGGATGTTGGTCCTCATGCAGGTTCACATAGCAGTTTGATACCTGTTTTTAATCACGTCTCTCTCTTTTTATAAGCATTAGCTCTGTTCCCCATTTTGTTTATGTGTATGCATCTGTGAGTTTTCATAGCTAGTGAGTTTTTCTTAATACTAACGCTCTGTATTTCTTCACACTTGCTCCCTGCTGCTACTAGTACTCAACGGAATGGCCATATTTGTGGCCACTGTTGGTCCATTCCACCATGCCTTGTACTCAGGTATTCAAAATCTGTCCATCCTTTCTCCTGCTTGGCTTTTTGTTCGTGCTGAATAGTGAGCCACTGGGAAAAGTTTAGATATTACTACCCCTCCCCAAACTTTGGATAAGAATTGGAGGGGAAGGACATAGGAGAAATTTGTGTTTTTCAGATCACTGTAGGGGAATTTGCGCTACATCCCAAGCTGAAAGGTTAGGAGGAAGGTGATGTAAGGTACTTAATTCTGTTCATTCCCGATGTCCACCATGGTGCAATCTTGCTGCTTTTCTCTTTCCGTGGAATGTTTTTACAGTACCACTCACAGCCCTATTGAGTCATGCATATCTGTGGAAGGGCTTTAAGGGCAAAATGGTTATTATGGAGTGAAGGCTTTGCTCTGGCTTCAGATACTCCACTCTCGGCATGGTTAGAAAGCTCTTTGTAATTCCTAGGGGCCAAGCTCAGATTTTGAGAAGTCCAGAGATACCTAAAGTTATCTTTTATGGATCTGTAATTTGTTGAGAACTTTTAAGATGTGGAGCACTAATGCTATCTTTTTAAATTGTAATAGTGCAGAATGATCTTACAGTAGTGGATGCCACCTACTTTGTGGGCTCATCCAGACGACTGCAAAATGTGTGACATGCCCGCTATGTGTGTTCATTATTTTTCGGTTGTCCAAATGACGTCTTGCGCTGTTACGCATTTTCGTGGGTTAAATCCGCTCCTTGCAATACCAGCAAAAATGCGATTTGCTGTTTAAAATCGGGAATCATCTGCTGTGCCTTCAGGAGTTAGGATGCAATACTACGGACTTTACAGCTGATGGGCGGTTCTTGGGCTTTTCCCCTTGCCCCTTCTCCTCATTCCAGCCAATCACGTATCTGCACTTTTGCACATGTGCGAGAATAAGCCCAGGAAAATTGAACCAATCATCGCAATGGTGGGGTGTTGGGGGGAGGGGTCTGCAACTACTGCGCAGATGCATTTTATTTTTTGCCAGCCTGCAAACTGGGCGGCCGCTCTGGGTGAGATCTGCAATGCACAGCAAGCAAGAAAGGGGTGGTGGTCGGTTTCAGCCTGCCTCTGGAAAGGTTTGTCAATTTCATTGTACTTGCTGGGGTTTTTGCTTCAAATCAGAAAAGCATACATTCCTTTAAGTGTAATATGGCAAATACAAACTTAGAAGAGGGCTTCTGGTCGGTTTCAAGCCTGCTCCGGAAAGCTTTGTCAATTTCATTCTCCCTGGGAAGGAAAGGGAGAAGGGGGGGTGACACGTTTCTTGTTTTTTTGGAGAAATAAGTACAATTGCCAGCGTGTGTATCTCCTTAAATATCAATAAAGGCAGAAAAGCATACATTCGTTTAAGTGTAATATCATAAATACAAACTTAGAAAAGGGCTTCTGGTCGGTTTCAAGCCTGCTCAGAAAGCTTTGTCAATTTCATTCTCAGTGGGAAGGAAAGGGAGAAGGAAGGGGGGTGACACGCTTCTTGCTTTTTTGGAGAAGTGCAATTGCCAGCATGTGTATCTCCTTAAATATCAATAAAGGCAGAAAAGCATACATTCATTTAAGCATAATATCGCAAATACAAACAAGGCAGGCGTGAAACCGACCAGCAGCCTTGCCTTCCCAGGCGAGAACTCCTTTACAGGCTTATTGTGCTTCGTTGCAAAGGGGGAGAGGAGCATATGTAATTTGTTTGCTGACCAATTGGTTGATAGGGGGAGGTTTTAGAGGCGGAGCTTGGAAAAAGCGAAAAGAATGTAGGGGGTCTTACCGCTGCGGGTGCGGGTGCAAAAAAGCGTTTTTTTTAATTGGGAAAGAGCGAACTAAAAGGCAAAGTGAGGACTATCAGATGACAAACCGAATATGGAAACCGTGGATTATCCCGCTCCGTTTGGATAAGCCCTGTTTGTGCAGTGTTGACTGTAAGGCACGTTTTTAAAAAGCGTATTCACAGGTTTGTGGTAAAGCTGATAACATTCTCCCTGGGAAGCCCAGGAAGGGGGCAGAAGACTGTCAGCCAACAGAGGACCAACTCCTTTATGGTACTGCACTGAAAGCAACAAGTAGCAAATTAGCCACAGGTATAACACTCCACTCTCAATGTGTATTATACTGTCTATATCCTATTTATAGATAGAACAGGATTTCATAACTGTGATATGGCAAAGTATTGGCTAGGAGGAGTGGTCTTACTTGCATTCTGATGCTACTGCATGGTTTGGTTTGCTTTTAGAAAGCAGCTATAATTCCTGTGTGAAGCTGAGTCAAAGGGGGTATCATTAACTTCTCTTCCAAAGCTTGAAGAAGTGAAGGTGGAAACAGTTTTCAGTCAGGTCTTGAGCAATTTTGATATAGCACTAAGTACTGCACTGAGCCTTTCACATAAAAGGATTTATTACCTCCTACTTAGTATCAGTGCTTCCTTTGAAGGAAGTACAAGGTGTATTACAGAGCTATAGATTTGTGAAATGCATTGTTTTCAGCCATTATGACAGAATCTTTTGTGGCTTGATGTGTTCAGCTGGACATGCTCACTTTTCACCATTGTGAATTCTGGGAATAATGGTTTAACCTTCAATAGCCATCTTTCTATTTTAATTTTAAATGTAGCAAGTCCAAAGTAACTTGGATGCTTTGCATACAACTTGAACTTGTATGAAACTGATAATAACTTACTACTGTGTCTTTAACAGGTTGATAGGTGCAGTTTCCATAACCTTGCGTTATTTAAGAAAGAAACATTTGACGTCACATCCTTGTGCATAATTCACCAGAAATGTGTTCAAGTAGTTTTGATTATGTTTTAGAGTGGAATGAACCTCTTGTCAGTTTCTGCAAGAACTGAGTTGGGTTTTGTAATTAACTCAGGAAGTCAACACTTGTTTGCATTAACACTTTTTAAAAAAAAATTATGTAGGATACTGCATGGGTACTACTTATTTCGAATGCATAATCCATGTTTATTATCATACATCATGTATACAATTTCAGCTTTAAGATAATTTTTTCTAGGGCAGAAAAACGTGTATGTTTTTTACATTGTTGGGATAACTTTTCTATAGTAGTTTAATTTTATTAAGCGTAAACTGCACTCACCAGAAATATTTGCAAATTAAGAGCTGAAAGAGTAAGTACTGCTCCCGAAATATTGTATGGTCTCCTACAGATTGTCAAGTGTTATTACAAATGAAAGTCTGCTGCCTCGCTTGTTTTTAATTTTGTTTCAAAAAAGTATAAAATGTAAAGCAGTTGATTCCATTTTCATTGTTAGATAATTGAGACAAATGCAATAATAGACTTAGAGGTTAGTATATACTAAATATGTGATCCTATGGTTCTAGGGGCCATAACATATATCGGATCTACACTTTTGACATCAGAGCTCTGACCTCTGCAAGGGAGATCCAGTGCTGGAGCCTCCCTCCCCACTGTTCTGGACCATTTGACTTTGAAGCTGACGCTGTAGGACCAAAAATAGGATGTTGCAGGAAATGGCTTAGATCAGAAGGATCCAAAGTCCTCCTCAACCCCTGACCCACACCCAATCTAGGGAGATATTTAGCTTGTTGAAATAAATGTAAAGATGAAAAAAGGACACAGGAATGTAAAGTGATCCTTTGCCATTCTTCCACTCAGCGGGGTGTTGGATAAGGTGGCAGGACTGCCTTAAGATTCCCACACATCTCTTAGAATTGCACTGCAAGTTCCTTTCTCTGGTTTTTCTTTAAAAGCATGCAGTTCTTTATAGTGCAATGTTAAAGATAATGTGTGGTTTGAATTGAGTCCATCAGCAGTATTTGAGTATGCACTTCAATAGAAATAAGACTCAAGTAAGAATACCAATGAGAAGTTTATTGTAAACTGCTTTCACCTAAGCCACAAGCCAGGTTTGCTATAATTAACTGTATCACAGGTAATCTTTTACTGTGCTGGTACTGTATAATACTGCCTGAACAAAGACTACAGAGTAACAACACTGGATTCTGAGATACTATTAAGTTGCCACAACACAGCTTTGGACAAAAGAAAAGAATGCAATAACTTGAATAAAAAGTGGCAGAGTATCGGTTCCCATACTTGTGTGGCTATCGTACAAGTAGATTAATATGAAGGCTACACAGGCTCTATCAGAAACTGGATGAACAGCTCACAATTTCTTCTGCCTGGGAACTGGCTTTGCTGACAGAAGGCTATACATGGCAGGGGGGCTGATTTTAAGCTAGCGTATTTGCAACTTGCTCTATGAAACTGGCCAAGTTGATATCCCGCTCCGATAAGCCTGCACACTCATGGGTGCTTAAGGTTATGTGAACCTGCAATGCAAAAAGTGCAGTTGTCACCCTTAGTGTTTATGGGAATACAGGAATCACACATCAAGATTGTAGGCACCCTAGAGAACTAGAGCATACGTTAAAAGTTCAGTACTGTAGCACAGAGTAAGAAGCACCTTTTACTGCCATCCCCATTTATTACTAGCCCAATTGTACACCAATGCAACTTAAGATTTGGTCTATGCCACAAGTATTGGATTGTTTCACTTTGGATCTGGGAGAATTCTAAAGGACTTTATTTTACTGCTGGTGAAGCACTGATGAAATGGAAAAAAGTCCCAGGCTATGGTCTGAAGGCACATAAGTCCAGCTCCCTGCTGAAGCTAAGCAGGGTCAGGTCTGGTCAGTGCCTGGATGGGAGACTGCCTGGGAACCATATGTAAGCCGCCTTGGGTTTCAATCATGAAAAGAAAGGTGGGGTATAAATATAATAATAATGATATTTATTATTATTATTATTATTATTATTAAGAAATACAGTTGCCTTGCTAAGGGCTGAGATCCTCCTTCCATGTTGTCCTAAGGGCCAAGCTACAAATTATGCTGCAGACATAAATAGCAATGCCCTGGTGGATCTTCTCCTTCCTTCACACTGGAAAACAAGGGAGAGGAGGGAGTTTTTAACTGGGGAAGGGCTGTAGCTCAGTGGTAGAGCATCTGGCTTACATGCAGAAAGTCCCAAGTTCATATTTCCATTGCCAGCTGAGGCTAGGAATATCCATGGACAGCTGCTGCCAGTCAGTGTAGACAATACTGAGCTAGGTGGACCAAGTATAAGGCAGCTTCCTATGTTCCTAACTGGTCCCCTGTCAAGCCCCCACAGAGTAAAAAGCAGTTATGTGGCATTTTAGAGAAAGGGTTAACATACGCACACCCTTCTAGGCCTATCTGTGGTGCATGCTCACTACTGGTGAAATGAGGGCTCAATGGAAGGGGGCACATGCTCACAGTTAACTTGATCTTAACTAAGGCTGCAGTCTAATACCTGTCTACTAAAAAGTAAACTCCATTGGGTTCAACGGGACTTATTCTGAGGTCAGTGTGCATTGGATTGAAGCCTAAGTCAATCATGGAGGGACGGAATAATCACATGCAGCTCAATCTTATGCATGTTTATTCAAAAGTTAGCCTCGGTGAGCTCAATGGGGTTTACACCCAGGTAAGCAGATATATTATAATGCAGCCTTAGACTACTTTCTCTTAAGTTTGGACAGCCTGCAGTTCTCCCTTACCTTGTTGTAGACATTGAACCATTCAGGGTGGTGGTCCAATTTTTCTGCCTGCAGCGCGACTCTGGTCATAAATCCAAAGGCCTGCTCATGAGATGCAGGGGATAGGTTTTTTTTTTTGGGGGGGGGGAGGGAAATGCAAATTAAAAACAATCAACTTTATAAATAACCACCAGTGTTCATTTTTCTCAACACAATCTTGCCATTAACTCTTACATTGTTTAAAAGAGGAATGGGAAAGCTTTTTTACTGCCCAGTTTTGCACACAGTATAGTATGTTAGTACAGAAAGCTATATAACACCTTAAGGAGCTTTAAACTGCAGTTCAGTTCTGAAGCGGCATAGTAAGAGGTAAGACATGGGGCACAATCCAGCACATCAGTCAAGTCAATGGTAGTTTTTTCTCTCTCCCCTGTAGTTAATAAGAATTATGGATTACATCCATGGTGGTCTTACATAGCAGGATATACTTAGCATTTATTTGCATTTAACATGCAAGACTTTTTTTTTTAATCCAATCGCACAAGCTTTTGTGTATGACTGAGTGATAATCATCAGGCTCACAGCTGGTATGGAGAAGAGAAATCAATCCTTTCCCCTCCTCTGCCGTATTTCTGAGGAAAATCCCTCTGCTAAACTGCTGTTCCCAGTGGGAGGAAGCTCCCTTATTGCTGAGGATGGATTGCAATGTGTGTCTGTCTATCACTTCCTAATGAAAACAGAGGTTTGGGGATTAAATTGCCCTTCCACATCTATTGCAGTTCTGATACCATCAGCTGGGGTGGCAGCGATGATGATAATTATTTGCATTTTATTTTAAACCCTGCATGTTAAATGCAAATACATGTTTGGCCTGCCAAAGCTCTTCAACCAGTAAAAGGAAGCTATAGCACAAAAACAACATACACACATTCAGACATAGTGCTAAGTTAAGTTTCCTAGGCTTTGGGAAGCTCCAGCAACAAGTCGTGTGCCTAGATGCGCACTTCTTTCACCAGGTTACTGTGTTGGCCCCTGCTTCCCTGGCATAATATGCAGACAAACAATAAGAACCATGATGTGTGTGTGTGTGGGTGGGTGTACCCGATTGAAGTCCTTGAAGTGGAACTCTTTGTAAATGGCATCTCTACCTTCCACCTCATTCCATCCTACAGCTCTGAGATTTGGCAGCAGCTGTTCTCTCTCTTCACCGCTTAGTCTGTGGGCTTTTCCTGCCTAGGGGAGAGAGAAAAAGAAAGTGAAACTGCCACAACGGTTTTGAGATCACCTTCAGAAGCACATACAAGCTTCATTTGGAATGCACATTTACAACACAAAAACTGGCAGTTCTACTCTATATTCAAATTTGTGTGTATGTCAGAGAATGACTAAGCAGAGCATGTGAACTCTCTCCACTGAGAGAAGGAATTCGGACTGCAAACTCACAAGTGTGTCAGCTCCAAGTACTCTGCCATGCACACAAGATGTCAATGCTGATCAAATGTTGCAGGCCACATCTGCACCACACATTTCAAGCAGTATCATACCACTTTAAGCAGTCATGGTTCCCCCAAGGAATCCTGGGAACTACAATTTGTTAAGGGTACTGAGAGTTGTTAGAATACCCCAAGTCCCCTCATAGAGCTATAGTTCCCAGAGTAAGAGGGATTGATTGTTAAACCACTCTGGAAAAGCAGTCTCGTAACAACTCTCAGTACCTTTAACAAACTTCAGTGCCCGTGATTCTTTAGGGAAAGCCAGGGCTGATAAAGTATACAGTAGGGCCCCACTTTACGGCGTTCCATTTTCTGGCATTCCACTGATGTGGTGGCTTTCAATTAAGGGAAATTCCCCATTTTAAAGCCAGTTTTGCGACATTTTCGCGTGACATGACCCATTATTGTCAATGGGTTCCGCTTTACAGTGGGGGCCTGATCCCTAACCCGCCGTATAAGTGGGGCCCTACTGTAATACCGTTTCAAACATATGGAGCTAATGTGGCTGCAGGCATTGGGCAACATACATGCACATGTTAACTTGCCCCATGCAACTCTGAAACATTTTGCAACAAAAGAGGTGAAGTGTCAGAAGCATGAGGGGATTTGCTCATAAGTCCCTTTGAGGGGGTAGGGAGTTTATGGATCTCACTACTCTTGTTTTAAAATAATTTAGGACCAATTAAACCATTTGGATGGGGGCACTAGACAATATGTTTGTCCTACTTTTTACCTACTACCGACAACACTTGTCTTGGAATGGAGTGTGTCTTAGCCCTGGCTGTGGGCTTGCTTAAGTTTTAACTTCAATACCAAGGAGTCAATGAGACAGATTCAAAAGTTTACTTACAGGGAGAATTTATTGAGTAATTTAACAAGCACACAGGCATACCCAATAAATGGAACAGGTTGCAAGGTCCCTGCATGAACACTTGCAGTCCAAGTGCTGAACTGGGCCATGACAGGCATGCCTACCCAGTGGAACAGGCCCAAGGTCTCTCGTAGAGAGGCGTTAAGGTCTGAACCCTGAGCTAACGGCACCAGCACTTTTTATAGAGAAAATCCTGGCAAGGCACAGTGGTGACAGAAGGCATCATTAGCCGCTATCTTACATCTTGACAGGGTACATGATTGATTATGCTGCATCAGCCTAAGCACCAAAGCCATTCTATGATTAGTGAAGTCTATGCTACTATCTTACTATCTTTGAAGTATCCCAGTCCCTTGATCTGGGGTGTCAAGGAACTTGATGGATCATCCTATCTACGTGTGAGAACACTGTGCTGGTGTGAGCAGGACCACCCTTTGTGCATGCACCCCTGTTCCCTGACATGTGCAGCTCATTAAAGCTTATCTAGACCCACTTGGCCATCTTGACCTCTCCATGCTCCTCTCTACTGGTATGTGTGCTGCTGTTCCTTAGCATGTGCAGCTCATTGGAGCTTATCTATCAGCTTCAAGGCTACTCCTTGAGGGTACATCAAACGGTCCTTTCCCAGCCCATTAGAAGACTCAGCTGGGTGTAGGTTCACCACTCATTTGACCGTTCCTTGAACTCAATCTCTAACGCGCTGCCCTCCTTGCAGGTGCTTAAAGTGAGAAAAACAACATTATAAGCTTTCATTTGCAATCTTAACCTCTTAAAGGCAAATCTACATAATAATAGCCATACATATGCACAAGCAATGATTACATGAGCCCCATGGAACACATTGTGGAAAAACGTAGTCTCCATTTTTCTGAGAAAACCCGCACAAGAGATTTGCAGTATGGTGCTAGGAACAGCCCAGTGTGTGCATTACCTATGGTAGAGGTGGGGAGTCTATGGCCCTCTGGATGCTGTTGGACTCTAGCTCCCATCATCCCTGACCATGGCCATGCTGGCTGAGGCTGCTGGAAGCTCGAGTCCAACAACATCTGGAGGGCCACAGGTAGAGATGTGAAGGCTGGGAAAAATGGGGGGGAATGTTTCCAGTTTTTTTCTGGACCGTCATATCTAGCCACAGGTACTCCCCCTGTGACCTGCAGGCTATACTGCAAGTGTTCCTGTGTCTCTTACTTCCTGGGCTCTTGGGAGCATTTAACCAGGTACACTAGGCTATGTAGTTATGGTTTATTAATGAGAAAACTACTGGGTGGTATTCAGTGTAGTACTAAGGCAATTGTTTCTTCAGCACAAGTATTTCTCCTTGCCTGAAGAACTGACCTCCTCCTCTCCCACACTGTTCTGAGGGTTCCCCCAACCCTTCAGAACAGATTTGGGGGTATTGTGGGGCACCTGGAGAGGGAAAAGAAGGGGAAACCACTGCGCTAGCGCTACCTCTAGCCCTAATGCAAAAAGTTAGTTGAATACTGCCCACTGCTTTGAAGTTGTCAAAGGCAACTTGACCGGGCATCACTAGAAAAGAGACTATCGCCTACTAGCAACAGAACTCTACCTGTAAGTATTTTCACTGCCCACAAGTTGCTATCTTTTTTTGGTGGGGGGGGGGCACATCACACAATTGGTCTTTTGTGACATCTTTCCTAAGGTGCACCGTAACACCCATCTTCAATGTGCAACCCCACACTGCATTCACTGCAGGGCTGCAGTACATGTTCTGTCTTTGAGAAAATGTTTCTTAAAGCACATTGCTATTCTCAAGGAAACTGGGAATTGGAAAGCACCCACGCTCATATGAATGGGGTGGGGGAAGAGGCCTGTTCCATATTAACCAGCTTATTCCTTGGTTAATGTTTAAAGGCTATTGCATCACTTTGTTCTGTCCTCGAAGCTTCTCTGAATATTGGGAGGGACAGAGAGCGACAAACTGGGAACGGGCTAGTACTGTTATCCATTGCACAAGAATTCCTTGGAGGCCATCCACTCCGCCCATTCCCAGCCTGCACCAGATTTTGTTTGAAAAGGAGTTGTTGTACCACCACTTGGGATAGTAGAAATATTTTCCAAGAATAAGCTTCCAAATACATGGCATTCAAAAGATAGGCTGGCTTCTGCCAGGAAATGTTAATAATGGGGAGGCACATCTAGTCCCTTCCAAGCCACAGTCTTTTGATAAGGGCAAGAGACAGAACTCCCTAGAAAGCCCTCACTCTCTACATGTATCATACTTATCATCTACATATCATACATAAGGCCATGATGGCTGTGCTCTGCCTCCATGGTCAGAGGCAATAGGCTTCCGAATACCAGTTGCTGGAACTGCAGGAGGGGAAAGTGCTCTTGTGCTCAGGTTCTGCATGCAGGTTTCCCATAGGCATCTGGGAACTGTGGTCACTGTATGAACAGGATGCTGGACTAGATGGACCACTAGCCTGATGCGGCAGACTCTTCTTACGTTCTTACCTGCTGGTTAGTGACATTGCTGTCTGCCAGTTATTCCTATCCTGTGTCAACTGTTGATTTTCTGCAGACGCATGATGCACCTATTCAAAAGTATCCCTTTTAAAAAAAACCTGGGGAACACAGATTAATAATACTTGTATGCCAGGCTTACAAGTTGTCTTATGCTTACTCCTTTGTCACAGTGGAGGTCTCCACCCGACTACTCTGAGTTGATGGATTTTATTTTAGAAGTGGGGTCAGGAGAACATTAAAGGTGCTTTGCTGGTGGGTGTGTCTTGCATCAATTAAAACACTATCAAGAGTTTGTTGTTTCCCTTCTGTGTCAAAAGGTACGCTGTATCATAAAACAGTCCCAACTGTGTTTTATTGGGGTTTTTTAAAAAATCACTGTACAATACTTAAGATATTGAACGCAAAGTCCTGCTGCACTGTAATTATTCTGCCTTTCCAGTTATGGCAATTTCTTGCGGCTGGACTAGTTACTCAGCAGTGGCTGGTAGCTCCAAGTCAGTGGGGCAGTGGAATCTGCTACAGGTTTTAGTTAGAAATTTCAAGGAAGTGGCCAAGGTGCTGAGCACCTTAGACAGCTCATTCTAAATTCCCTCCCTTTGAATATTAGGCAGGCACCATCTCTGCTATCTTTTCGGCGCCTTTGGAAGACTTTCCTTTTTCAACAAGCCTTTTAAGTTGAGACCTATCCCAGTCTGCATTTGTGTCAGAATTGTTTAATATGTTTTTTAATAACGTTTTTAACCCTTTTTAAGGTTGTTTTTTTTAAATGTTTTAATGCTGTTTTGTTTTAATGTATTTTAAGATCTGTTTTTATGATGTTTTAAAGTTTTTTTAGTGCTTTGTTTGCCGCCCTGGGCTCCTGCTGGGAGGAAGGGCAGGATACAAATTAAATAAATAATAAATTCGGACTAAAACTGGGAGGAGATTCCATTAACACGGAGCCACCAGCTAGCACAGTAGTCACCACTATAGATTCTTGAATGGACAACAAAAAACACTATTAGCTTGGAGAAGCATCACTTAAAACAATGGTCTTTGGGTTCCTGCTTTGACCATCCTACAATCCAGCTGAAGATATGGATTCCAAACTAGTCCATAACAAGTCATTGGCACTGTTTTATTCCATCTCCACCATAACATAACTGGGGCTCTGGTATTTAATAGATATTGGTTGTTGAGTGTTCAAACTGCTATTAACTCACACTTCACAAGACTGGAACTCCTAAAGCAGGGGTAGCTAACTTTCAATACTCCAGATGTTGTTGTACTCCAGCCCCATCCAGCTTGGCACACAGTCAGGTATGATGAGAGCTGCAGTTCAGCAACAGCTGGAGGGCCACAGTTTGCCAGCCCTGCCCTAACGCAACAAGCTCACAGAGGACCAAGCCTTTCCCAACCCGATGCCCTCCAGATGTTTTGGGCTGCAACTCACCTTAGCTCCAGATTATGGGTGCTGCATTCAAAAACATCTGGAGGGCACCAGGTTGAGGAATGCAGAATAAAAGAATGCCTCTGATGAACTAACTCATGATCAACAACAGCGGTAGGGAACATGCGGCTCTCCAGGTATTGTTGGAGTCCAGCTCCCATTAGCTCCATGCAGCACGGCCAATGGACAGGTATGATGGGGAGTCGCCGTCCAACAATACGTGAAAGGGCACAGATCCCCCATCCTTTATCTACAGTCTCCCACAGAATATTCAGGGAGGCACCCAAAGTTTTGTCTTACTTTGTTTTATTTTTTGGTGAGAGTCAAAGCTGAGCATTTCACTGAAGTAAAGCTGCACTGGGTAAACACCACTCAGCACAATAAAACTTTAGCCATTGCCCTTTTAGTGAGATCACTAGATAAGCTTGCACAAGGTTTCTTAGCAACAATGAGGTAGAGAGAGGAGACAGATAAGCTTACGAGACCATCAGAGCCAGCCACTCTCTTCGCTCTTCCATAACTGCATGTTTAGAAGGGAGGCCGCACTTGACATGAGAAAAAGGAAAATGGGGCTAATCTCTATCATGCAAATAGATTTTTAAATAAGGTTCATTCAGTTTTAAGATTGAAGTTGGTACTGTCCAGGCACCACAGATTAGTGTGCTTCTTCCACTATCATTGAAGGTGTCAGTGTTCCAGCTCTTTAAAAAAGATAGAAAACTTCCTGAGAAAATAGCTGTGAAAAGCAGGCTCCCTACTCCTGAAAGGGTTACATGTCTAGCCATGGGATTGCATCACAGCTCTTGCAAATGCTGGGCTATGACAGAAATGAGATACACTAAGGTGACTAAGCAGGTATAAATCAATTCTCTTTTCAGTGATACAGAAAAATACTTCTTTCCATTGAAAAAAATGCATTAAACCACTACCACCCTTTTTAAAGTTAGGCAAAATAGCGCCTTCTTAATGCAACCTTGCCTCACAATACAATAATGGGATTTTAAAGGGACAAGCTTTAATTTCGTCTTTTCAATTTGAAGAGGACATCTCCTTCCTAGTATACTTAGCTTGACAAGTTTTGTTCCAATTTCAGCTCCTGCCCTCTGTGATAGAGTTGGCATCCATCAAGGGTACCAGCTCTCTTTCTGCCCCCTTTCTGTTTTTTTAAAAGTGGCCTGACATGCATATGGAAGTTAAACCTTTTCCCCGTTCCTGACCCCATGCTGGAGAAGGCCTCACTTGCTAGCTGAAGGAAGGAGAACCTGTGGAATCTTGTTGGACTCCATAATCCTTGATCACTGGCCATGCTGGCTGGGACTGATGGGAACTGGAGTTCAACAACACTGAAAGGGCCACAAGTCCCCCATCCCTGTGCTGAGTTTGTGTATGCTGAGCCACTGTTAAAGCCATAAACCAATATGAAAATGGGTAACCAGCCATCCAACAAGAAGGCTTCAAGGAGGCACAGATGATGGCTGCAGAACAGTCTTCAAATTTGGGTCACCAGATGGGGATGACGGACAACTCCATAGTCAAGGATGATGGGAGCTGTACTCCAGCCACATCTGAAGATCCAAGGTTGAAGAACACTGGTGTATAAGACCTACCACATGCCCCTTCCCTTCTTCTATTAGCCAAGGCATAACTGTAGGACAAGCAGTCACACAGCCCATCCTACTGTACCTTTCCCCAGGCTGGTGCCTTCTGGTTGTTGGATTGGCCAATGATCAGGGATGTGATTTGTTGTAGACCAACACAGCTGGATGGTACAGGCTGCCCTACAGGCAGACAACCTAGACAGATGTACACGGTAACCGCTAGTAAGACTGTTGCTGCTTGGAGGTATGGCCTAGAGTTAACAGCATTTAATTCATGTGCCACTTGTTTATTAAGAAGAGATACATGGATCCCTACTTAAGGTAGTCGTGTTAGGTCTCACTGCTATCAACAGAGCTTAAGTTAGTCATGATTAACTCAAGCCCCATTGATTGCAGAGGAACCTAAATGCAACCTATAGTGTCTTGCTTTAGTTTTCAGGTTCATCAGCAAGTTTGTTACTAGGAACCTTCATCCCTGGTGTTGGCAGCGGGGTTGATAAAAATAAATGCATCTCATTTAGGGATACCTTGGCTTACTTTCCTCACCTTGTATATGTGCTCTCCTTGAAATACCAGTAAACAATATGAAATAGCATTATACCTGTGGCAAAATATATTTCAAGCAGCTCAGCCCTCATGTAGATGAGTTTTTTCCCTTCATTTTCTAACTTTTTGGTTGATACTCTGTTTACGCTCTGGAGCCAGTATTCCTCAACACTAGATTTCAAATTTCTAATGAAACCTGCATCTCTGAGTAGGTTATATTAAACAATAATGTACTTCTCTACTAAAAAATGATGATTAAATAAAAAGGATGCAGACAAACTGGAACAGGTTCCGAGGATGGCAACCAGGATGATCAGGGGACTGGAAACAAAGCCCTATGAGGAGAGACTGAAAGAACGGGACATGTTTAGCCTGGAGAAGACTGAGGGGAGATATGATAGCACTCTTCAAGTACTTGAAAGGTTGTCACACAGAGGAGGGCCAGGATCTCTTCTCGATCATCCCAGAGTGCAGGACATGGAATAATGGACTCATGTTACAGGAAGCCAGATTTCAACTGAACATCAGGAAAAACTTCCGTTAGTGCAGTACGACAATGGAACCAATTACCTAGGGAGGTGGTGGGCTCTCCAACACTGGAGGCATTCAAGAGGCAGCTGGACAGCCATCTGTTGGGGATGCTTTAAGTTGGATTCCTGCATTGAGCAGGGGGTTGGAGTCAATGGCCTTATAGGTCCCTTCCAGCTCTACGATTCTATAATTAAACTCTGATTGACGTTATTAAAACTGAGTCCTTCACAGAAGCAATTTAAATAATGATTTAAATCAAATCAACCCTGGTTGAAAGCCAGTCTTTAACCTTGTTCCTTGCCCATTCAGTAATTTACCTCTTCCAAGCTTGCCTCACCCCCATCCAGCATTTCCAACCATGAATCCTAGGGTGATTTTTTTTTTAAAAAAAATGCCTCACAGATCTGATGTTTTATGCTCCTTTCCTCTCCAACGTAGGAAACAAAATGCTTTTCACATGCTTTTCCACAGATCTTTAAAGAACAAATGCTTCTCATTATGGCAGGCTCCAGAAAGCACTTAAAGGGGAATGTCACATCCACATACACCATATTCCAACATCTTGAACCCCATTATAAACAACAGATGCAGGAAAAACTACTTCAGGCATACAACAGAAGTTACTTTTGTCTACTTACTTGGAACTTAAAAAGGTATAGCAATTCCCTTTCAGGCTTCAGCTGGGGATAGCAAAAGGTGCAAAAGGTATTACCCAAAGAGACAGCTATAACACCACCACCCATTCCCCTGCACATAAAACTATACCCGAAGCTGCCTCTCTAGCATCTTGCGTGCATTTCATCTGTCGGTTTCTGTCTCTCCCAAGAAAGAGCCTGAAGGCTCCTGGAGTAAACAAAACCGTTTAAACGTCGCCTACAGCATCAAACAGGGTGCCAGCCAGACTCTTTCCACTACCCACCCCCTTGTTCTACTGGGCTAAAAGCTGCTCGGATTTTATAGGAAGCCAAGCCGTGTTTTTTTTATGACTGTTCCTATGCCTAAGAACAGTTCAGTTCTTGCAGCAGTAGAAGAATCCTACGCCGTTCATAGCAATCTGTTGAAAAATAGGGGCATTAAAACATTCTGGGGTTCATCTTCCCCGTTTCGAGTATATCCCCACAAAAAACTTTAGTTCCAACTCCCCCCCCCCGACACACCTTTCGCTTTATAGCAGGGCAGGGTGTTTAACTGAGGTCATGCATTAACTCGTGCGTAAATCACTGGAGTGACTTCCAGTCTCTTTTGCATCAGGCGGGCTTGCTAACTAGCTTTCGCCGTGCAACTACCTCCTTCCCGCAACCACCCAAATGAAAGCACCGTCGAACTTACCATGCTTGCAGCGGGTTAACTAACAGGCAGGCTTGTGCAAGCAACAGGCGGACGCCGCTACCGCTGCTTGCGCGCCTCGTGACGTCATGATCCTTGGCGTAGGAGGGCGCGGCCACTGTCAGAAAGCTACCCACTAAACAGCGGTACTTTCCTTTAATGAGTAACCAATGCTGTGTAAGCAGAGGTGGGATCTCGCGATGGGCATGCTTCTGAAGCAGCGGTTCTTTGTGTCCCCCCAACAGCCAAACACCCGCGCCCTACCTCGCCCTCCCCGCCTGGGCTTCCCCTTCTCCGCCAGCCTCCTTCCCGGCTGCGGGGACGAGTCTAGCTGCAACCTTTATTCGTAGATGGACCTCGCAATTGATTCCGCACAAGACGCCAGCAAACCGCTTTATTCTACAATTGCAAAGAGGAATCCATTCACACATACACACACAAATGCACAATCGCAATCACCAAAAAAGGGGAGGGAAGAGAGGGGGAGTAGAGTCAATAAAGAAGGGAGGGAGTCTCTCTCTGTAACACACACACAGGCACACACATGGAGGGGCAGAGGAAAAAAAGAGAAAGGGCACAAGGCTGTTCATCACCAACATGGCACTAAAGTAATGCACAAAACAACAGAGGAGGGTGCAGAGGGGAAGGATGGAGGCAGAGGGGGGGAGAGAAGGGAGAAAGGGGGGGGGAGAGAGAGAAAAAGGAGCACTTCAGTGAAGAGAGGCGCTTTGGGTGCTCCTGCTTCTTCATGGGCATTTCCCCCCTTTTCACATTCTCTACCTTGGTTTAATGGGAGGTAGAATGTTTTTTTTAAAAAACAAACCCCAAAGAGGGGCAGAGGCAGGCACAAAGCAGGGGCAACGGGTGGCTGTCCAACAAAGGCTGGTTTTCTTTGACTGGGCAATGGGGGGGAGTGCTGAGAAGCTGCTTCTCATGGAGCCAATGAGAAGAGCCCCCCCCCGTCTTTCACCTTTTTCCCCTCTTTCCCCCGGTGGTGCACCTGGCTTGTCCCCAGTCGCAATATTCTTCCATGGAAATTGATCTAATGGGCAAGGGAGAGTGTGTGGTCATATGCGCTGTCAATCATGAGGGCTGGTGCGGCGGTCTCTATGGCAGGTTTGCATTCCAGCCTACCATTATAGGGGCAAGCCACATCTTTAAAACCATACATGACAACAGTTTTGAATTGCCCGCAATGTTTTCCGCACCCAAAAGAAGAAATTGCCCATCATAAAAAAGTTTTGTATTGGAAACCTGGCACTCCAAACACAGGAACGCTTACTATTATATGCTTTCACATTTATTAATCAATACAACAGTGGAAACAGCAATAAAATTAGAGTAGAACATCAGAAAATGACATTTTGTCTTTCAAATATGAAATTTGCAATTGCAGAGCGCACCGCTTCCCCTGCGGCAACCTGTCTGTTGTCATAATGATGGTATTCCCTGTGAAAGGGTTGCTCTGGAAAGGTAAAGGTTGGACCAATAGGTTGCTGTAGCGCACGGCTACCCATCTCACGTATGTTGTGCAAGACAACTCCTGCGCACACCACTGTCACAACATTTTCCTCTGCAACTGGAAGGGTGCCAGTGAGGCTGCGCCACCTGGATTTCAGCCTGCCAAATGCACGCTCAACAACATTTCTAACTCGGTTGAACGATCTATTAAAAGCAATTTTCTTTTCATCAAGGCAACCCGAATATGGCTTCATGAGCCAAGGCCATATGGGATACGCTCCATCCCCCAGGAGCAAAGGTGGTACTTAAACCCCACGAATTGTGATTGTCGGGTTTCTGGGCACAAACTGTCCCGATTCCATTGTGTCAAATAGTTGCAAAATACAAAGGCATCGTGTCTTCTTCCACTCCATCCGACCTCAATGTCGACGAACCTCCCAGTGTGGTCACAAGTGCCTTGTAAAAGTATGGAACAGAAGCCTTTGCGATTGACATACTCCTCTCCCTGTTCTGTTGGTGCCAGGATCTTTATATGGCATCCATCGACAACACCAACCGCCTGTGGGAAACCCATGAACATGAATCCATCCATCAACTGAAATACAGAAATCAACACGTGTACCATGATAAGGCCAAAAATGTATTTTGATCATCATTTGCACACATAATCTCAAAAACAGATGTATAAATGGAGTGTTGAATACATAATCTTTTCTTCTACCCATCAAAGAAAGGAATTTCATTGTGTTGTACTGATGGCGAACAAGGTTCAGCAATGTATGCAATAGCAAGAGGTGGCTGTGATTCTGAGAGAAATGAAAAATAGAATGGTTATCAATTAATACAAGTTCAACTTCTGGGGCATCGGAACATCAAGAAACTAACAAGCACCAACAATAGCATTGGCAATGCCGTGCTGTAATAAAAAACCTAAGGAGAGCCAAATCTCCATGATCTCCCATGTGCCTAAGATCTCCATGTGCCTAAAATTTGTTACATGCTACAAAAGTTATCCGAAAGCAAGGTGAACCGACGGACGTGAAATACTGCATTCCCAAAAACAAACAGAAAAAAGGAGACCCACTATTGTTGCCCTGTGTGGTGTTCAGGAGAAACCGACATGCACCTGCTGTAGTTTTCTTCAAAGTAATTTATTCACAACAAGAACAGCGCCAGTCCGACAGATGTTTGCAAAAAATAACCTTTGTTTTTTAAGAAAGGGAATGCAATGTCTATTACAATATCAAGATGTTAGAGGAAACAACATAACATGCACAGTGGATTAGAAAGGTCAGCAGCAAGACAGAAGTAAAGGCAGATGAAGCAAGTCCAGAATTGTGTGTGCGCTTTCATCCACAGACTAGAAACTTACTAGAAACTTGATTCCCCAACGCCACCACCACCAAGTGGACTCCATGTCGTGAAAAGTGTTGCCTCTGACAATAAATAATACTTACGCCTTTGGGCGTAATGTGTCCATGAATGTGTCATGGAGTGGGTTTGCAAGGTATCTTCAAACGGTTAAGTGGAAATAAGAAATCCTAGGCTTCCTACCGAAAGCAAGTTTTGCATGGACAGTCACCGCAATTTGTTTGATCTGGAGCTGTTGCCTTGTTTTCTAAACAATCTTTCTGCTGATTAGGGAACAGTTTCCAATTGCCTGTGCAATGAACCTGCAGGACCAGGACCACCAGGAGCTCTGCAGAAAGCAAGGTGTGGACTCTGCTCTCCTTTGGGCAGCAGCACCATGAATATGACAGGGAGGGGGTATGCAAGGTCCCTTTAAATGGTTGAGTGGAATTAAGCACAAATGCGAAAGCATCCCTGAAACCGATATGGACATATTCAGCAAGGCTCAAACTCTTGTTTTGCTTAACTACAGCCACAGAAGTCCAAGATTGTTATTGAGATCACAGCACTCCTGGGAGCTTTCTTTACTAAGCCTCTTAGTCATAGGGTGGGTTATTGAGGGGGGACCTTGAAAGGATAAACCTCTTGCTCCCACACACTCGCACACACTGAGATCCAGATAACAATTGGGGGGCTCTGTGGCTGTAATTAATTTCAGCACAACAAGAGTTTGACTATATGCTTAAACTGTATGTTAAACTATATGCTTATACAGGGTGCCTGTTTGCTTCCCATTTCAGGTCAATAGAAGATTTGGAGGGAGAGGAAGGAACATGCAACAGGGAATCAGCACAGGGGCCATTCATACCCTCTGTGCTAATCCTACACATATTTCTCACATCATGTGGAGTTTGGACCTCACTTGATGTAGCCATCCTGCTATTTTCCTGGAGACACAAAATAAGAGCTGAAACATCACCCAGGGGATGTCATTGAATCCCAACATTTCCCATGCACATTGGATTTGGAAATGATGAAGCTGATGGACCATGACCAGGGAGACAAGTGTTTGAATCCCCAAATAGCCATAAAGCTCACCTGTGTTCCCCACCATGGACCCTGTAGAAAAGGTACATGAACCACATGGTGCCCTTTTGCGCAAAAACTTAAAACAGGACTTTCAAAGAAAAATGATACTATCACTTTATTTGCTCTTTCTAGTTCACAGTGTAGGAAAGTAGCTGTGTCTTAGCTACTTTTAAGAGCTTTTGTATAGTTTTTGATTTCGGGTAACAAATAATGACCTCAGTAAATGTTTCAACACTTAAAGAACAGGCTACAAGTGGTAGCCACAGATATAGCAGCACAGTGCATTCAACAGGCGTAAGTGATGTACCTGCTCTTCGGGCCTCCTCCACAGTCAGTGCCATGGGCAAATGGCCCAGTATCTACTTGGCCACTGTTGCTACTGAGTTTGCATTTTCTTAACCAAATCACTTTTGAGTAATGCTGTTTGTCCTGCTAGCAGGGGTGAGGATCTGGATCTGGCCAATGCAGCAGGTCTTTATCGACACAAACCACCAAGTGCCAAGTTTGACCAGTGGTCAGGTGGACATAGCTTGGCAGAAATGGCCTCACAGGCCACATGGTGGGCTTAATTAAGCCCACAGGCCAGAGGTCCCCCACTCCTGTGCTGGACGATCAGAGCTTTTTTATGGGTCTCCAGTTCATTGATCAATATACACCCATTCCCTTCTGCTTTGGAGGGTGTGGACTCATTTCATTATAGGATGAATGTGAAAGAGGCACATCTTTTTTGCCCATCTAGGGTGCAAGGGGCAATTGTCCAGTGGACAGGCAGGGAAGGGAGATAGCTACTCGCAGGAGCAGCAGCAATGAGGTCAGATACCATGAGATGCACAAGACCCAAATTAATTTTAACATATGTCAATGACAGGTTTATATTGTTAGTTCATTACTGTATGAACGAACCCACAATTAAAGAGAGCAAAGGAATTGGTTCTCCAGATAAACTATGTAAACATATGTTAGCCTGCCCTATAGAGAGAAAGGAAGTTATTGTTTTGCCCTAATAGAAAGCACAGATACCTTTGTGAGGCTGACACATCCTAAGGGCCATGCCAAGGGGATCCGGATTGCTGGGGTTTACCCTTATGATGACATTGCGCAATACAGAGGTGGCTACAGTGTGGCTCTGCTGCTCCTCCAGTAAACCATAACCTTCGACCTACATGTAGCTCCTATGACCTTTCCCCTGAAGGAATCCTGGGATAGCTGCAAAGTGATGGGGCTGCAAATGATGCAATCAGGTATGCCAGGAGACTGACTGGGAGTAGTGTTGGTGGGAGTGAAATGAGGAAGCTCGCTACTGAAATGTGTAGCACGCTTCAAGACCACTTCAAACAGAGTTGTTGTGCCTTACCATACTTCAAATTTAATATGAACACCAATTGGGGGCCCTATAACCCTGCAGCATTTTTGCAGGTAGCCAATGGTCCGTGACCTGGCTTTGCTCCCCAACTACTATGAAAATAGGGGAATGCATGCGTTTGGGTGTGTATGTACACATGAAAGCCCAGGATGAAGACCAGCTGATGGACGAACTGCAGAGGTCAGCTGTGCTGGATAGAAGTGTCCATTTCCTGAAAACACACCTTCCAACAGTTTTATACAATAGCCTTAGCTCCCTGCAAAGATTTCTTGGCATTGTAGTTTGGCAAGAGATTTGAGAAATCTCAGTTAGAGATTCCTCACAGAGCTAAAATACCGATGGTTGTTTGAGGACCAGTGTAAGGATGCCAGTACATGCTAGGAGATTCTCATGGCTGTTGCCGACCCATATCTCCTTTTGTTTCTCCCTGGTAGTATAAAGATACATGACATGCAACATGCTATCATCATGCACATCCTTTCTTGCAAACATAATGCAATGTAGTAGAGTTAGAATCATAGAATCATAGAGTTGGAAGGGGCCTTGTAGGCCATCGAGTCCAACCCCCTGCTCACAGCAGGAAATCCACAGCTAGAGCATCTCCCGCAGATAGCTGTCCAGCCTCTGCTTGAAGACATCCAGCGAAGGGGATCCCACCATCTCCCTAGGCAGTCGGTTCCATTGCTGAACTGACCTTACTGTCAAGAAGTTCCTTCTAATGTCCAATCTGAATCTACGCTCCTGCAACTTAAAACCATTAGACCTAGTCCTACCCTCTGGGGCAGCAGAGAACAAGTACCCTTCAGGTACTTAAAGAGTGCAATCAAGTCACCCCTCAGCCTCCTCTTCACCAGACTGAACATGCCAAGTTCCTTCAACCTTTCCTCATAAGACTTGTTCTCCATACAGCGAAAGAAGGCGCATCTCACATCTTCTGTGATGAAACTTTTCCTGGGAATTGGAGGGGGAGACCATAGGTCAGTGGCAACATGTCCCTCATAACATGTAAAGTCGGGTTTACATCTATGGTGTGTAGAAATGATAAAATTGTGTCTCAAAGGGTAGGAAAAGGGTAGCTTTTTCAATGAAGCTCAACTAGATTATTATTTTGGTGATGGAAGCAGTGTTGGAGGCACAATTCCTCAGTCAAATTAGTTCAGAGTAAAATGGTGTTATTCAATATAGAAACATGTGGTCAAGGCATTTGGGGATGAGAGGCGGGATTCTGACCGGGTAAGGCTTGGGGCATTATGCAGTAGTGTGGAGGAAGGTTTCTGCAAGTTTTCTTTCCCAGAAGTGGAATTTGAGTGGGACCTACCAGTGTGAGTGTGAACAGAGGCCAGTTTGCTGGTTAATGAAGCAACTTTGGACAGGTGAGGTTGGGGCCGACCCCTGTGCATACCAAGTCAAGGTGCTGATGCCCTAAGACTGCACCAAGGAACATCCTGGGGTCAATCCAGCCATGTATTGTGTTGTAAGGAATAGCTGTACCTACCTTCCTGGATCTGCTGTGAGTACCTCTCCAAACAACCTCCAATGAACCACCCATGTTAAGGTAGGCCAAAGCAGGAGCATTGTTGCTTCATTTTTTTCTTCAAAAAGAATGCATCAGAAACAAGGTGCTTAGAAGAGTATGAAACCAAACCATTCTTCTAACATGGTAGACCTAAGCCTTTTTGGGGGACATCATGCGTTTCAATACACACAATCACACTCAAAATAAAAATGTGGGCAACGTTATCTATCAATATAGAGAATTAGATCCTGAGGTAGTGTAACCGGGAACTCCAGCCATCCTGATCTACAGTATTGGGCACCCTGTGCTCCTGCTGGGAGGAAGGACAGGATATCAATCTAATAATAAATACAGAAATGAAGTATAACAGCCCTCCAAGGGAGACGTTTGTTACCATAAAACCATGTGATGCAGCTCCTTCTGACAGCAGTTTATACTAAAGGGAGACATTATCATGTGTTTGAACATCCGTTGTGTCTAATTTTGAAGCATAACACTTTATACAGAAGGTTACAGCTGCACAGAGATGAGAAAATTACCATTTTTATCATCTCAATATCTGGATACACAGTGGAAAGGTGCCTTTTTTGTTGGGAAAATATCTTCTTTGGCAATGTTCAGAACAATCTTTCCTCTCCTACTGTAGTTTCATTCTTGCTAGCTCTCCTTTGAACCATGGAACAACAACACTGCTAGGTAGTCCTGTGCCCATACAAATGAATTATTCCTTTGGTGGTCATAATGCTGACTGCAATGTATTTGTGTGAATGCAGATATCAAACACATAAAATGGGAGGGGAATGCACAGGTAATTTTGCCACATTTTGATATGGGTTTCAGGGAAGAGATAGATGATAACAGGCCATGTTCTGGTATGGTCAGTTCTTGGATGGTATACTGCCTGTGAACCAGATGAAAGCCGCATGTAAAGTGTGTCTCTACACTATGACTTTCGGCTGCTATAGTTAACATTGATGGAAAATGGACCATGTCATAGGCTGCTGCTGATTCATACCCCCCCCCTTAAGCCGAGGAGGCTATGTGTGTTAACCAATATAACATATGTCACAAACACAGCACTTTGCAGCAACTGGTCAAACCCCATCACTTTTGAAGATTTTATGTTCTGCATGTTAGAAGACTCTTCTCAGTGGCTAAGTCACATTCCTTTCATTTCTCCATTCTTTCTATGGCTATTCTGGGGTGGGTCTCGTGGCTATCACAAGAGCGGTCCTCCCTGGGAGTCCTTTCTCATGACAGGAGGAACGGTCCAGGAAGTCTGTTTGAAGACTCTTCTCAGTGGCTAAGACACATCCCTTTCATTTCTCCATTCTTTCTATGGCTATATTGGGGTGGGTGTCATGGCTATCACCAGAACGGTCCTCCCTGGGAGACCTTTCTCATGACAGGAAGAACGGTCCAGGAAGTCTGTCAGAAGACTCTTCTCCTTTCATTGCTCCAGTGAAGGAAGCATGCCATCCATGGCAATCACAACAACAGAGAAGAGTCTTTCTGACAGCCTGTTTCGTGTTCCGCTGCACTGCAAATCCCCACCCCCAAAAGTTGCAGGGGGAACCCCAAAGCATGCCCAGGGGGTGCAGCAAAAGGGTACTGTTTCATTGACAAGTGGCGGCTTTCAGCGAGCATGGGGCGGGGAATGTTTGCCTGTAACGCAGGGACGGGGTTTTTGCGTGGATGAAACACCACCCCTCCAGTTAACATTTTAATATGGGGGCACGGCCAGAAAAAAACCAAAAGCAGTTAATGCAAGCGCATGTGAACACTAAAAATAAAAATCCGTAGCGAGGACAGACGTATATGAGCTGTCCAAATCAACCCCCTGCAAAAAGAAGTATTTATAATGTGGGTCCGGGGCCTCATGTAAACAGGGCCAGAGTGCCTTGCACTAGCATCTTCCTTGTGCTGTGTGTTAGACTGCGCCATGTTGATCAACTCATCCTCTGTGTCTGACTCTGAGGGTGACATTTCTGTCTTTTTGATAAGGAAAATACTGTCTAGTGGTTCATCAATATTGGTGTCACTGTCTGCATTACAATTGGGTGGCGAATCAATAGCAACAGTGGTATTACTTTCATCATTTCTGGCAACTTCAGAAATGTATGCGCTTGTGGCATCCATTTCTTTCTCTTCCTTCTGTGGAGGTGGGTTGCTACGCAGACTGTGCGAGTTCTGTGCAGAAATGCTTAAGGATTTTATTGACACAGCTGGCATTTTCCTCAATTTTTTGGATACATTTCCTTTTGGTTCTTGTAAAGTACGCTTCTGTTGCTGCTCCATTTTTGTCTGTGTTGCGGTCTTTCTTTGTGCATTTACATGAGCTCCTTCTTCCTTGTAGTGGGCATACCCTTTGTATTTCCTATTAAGTGTTTCCTACATGATCTTATCATAATTTTTGGCTCCTGATTGCCCGCAGAATCCATGGCTACTGTTGAGTGAGAAAAGGCATAAGTCATTGACATGCAGTAGTGTATGTAGTGGGAAATTCAGAAGTGCGGGCTCCCTTCTCGATAGTCATAGCCATGACCTATCGCGTCCTCTCTTTTTTCTGCTGGTTTGAGAATGGGATCCCTAGGAGCCATAAAGCATGGAAGGGGAGAGTGTTAGCTACTGAGAAGAGTCTTCTTGGCTGACTCACCACCTTTCAGTTTGATTCACTGTAATCAGCAGGAAAGGCCAAGGACGTATGTGAGAAGACTCTTCTCAGTCTGAGACCCTCCACCCAAAAAAGAAAGGGATCTAAGACCCCATGAGACCCGGGACGATTACACCATTGTTGACATGGGGGAATACTTTGCACAGACAGCATACAGACAATAACTCTGCTTTGCTTGGTATTGGTAAATGCAACAAAATAATTGAGCAAAAAAGCTATTTGACTTATTTTTTGTCAATCTGCATTTCCTCCAAAGTAGTAAAGTTATGGAGCCGTATTAACTGGCAACTGCTGCTGATTTGTTGACATTGCCTTCACCTTGGGTGCTTTCACACTGCACTTTATCCCGTTATTCTGACGATTTATTTCCTATTAATCTGCGCATAAAATTTGAGCTTTCACACGACATAACGGGTAGCTCCGGAATTCTGGTGGAATGTAGTGGAAGTTTAGCACTAAATTCTGCAATAAATGATACCTCAAAAATTCCGATAGCAAGGCCCGGGACATGGAAGATCGTGGGAGTTTTGCGCTAGCTGCCGCTGCTCACGTGACAGCCATCCCAGCATGCAGTGCATTCCCGCCCTTACCAACAGCCCTCCCAGCATGCAGTGCATTCCCGCCCTTACCAACGGCCCTCGTCGTCCCTCCAAGCCGATCCCAGCTGCTGCTGAGAGAGGAGCCTCTGCTGCTGCGCCTCTCAGCTGATTGCGTTCGCCATCGCGCCTCTTTCAACCCCCCCATGCACCGAAAGAACAGGACTCAAACCAGCTCATCCAGTGTCGCGTGAGGTCGAATGAAGGGGGGGAGAGAGAAAAACTGTGCTCTGTGTGAACGACTGTTGTGCAAAATGCCGGTATAACAGGTACTGCAGTGTGAAAGGGATTTTTTAAATACGGAATGAAGAGCTACCTTTTTAATCTGGAAAACTAGCGCCATTAGCCCCATGTGTGAAAGCACCCGTCGTGATAGTAGGAAACCATTGGCATGTTTGCTGTGAATAGATTGCCAGCGGACCAGTAATGTTTTACATTGTTACGCAACATATATCCCGCATAAAGCACTGACCTGAGGTTTTCGGGCCAAAGAGACTCATCAAAAAACAAAACACAACAGCATGGTGACATGAGGCACTTTGAAGAAGCATAGAACACTTCACACTATCAGTCACCCTTTGCCATGTGCTTTGGCTCCAAGCATTCTGACCACAGTAACATAAACATTACAAAATTCATCACACACAGAGTCTGCCCTGGGATGTGCTTGCTTTCCTGCTGTGAGCTGTCAACCAATAAAATCTAATGCCCCAACATTTTTCAAAAATTTGCATTGGCAGGGTTTTTTTCCCCACTGGCAGCCTGTCGTGTACTGTGTCTGTATTACCCACCCACTGCAAAACACACTCAAAATTCCAAAATAAGAAAAACACCGGAATAATTTTAACACAATAGCCTTCAATTTGTGATATTTATTGGAGAGGGTTTAAGAAGAGGATAGGTTGATCATGGGGCCATCTCTCATGGTTTTGTTTGGCTATACCACTTGTCCAGATTTTAAACAAAATTAAAAATTGAGTACAGTATTTTATGGGATTCAAACAGGGTACATGAGGTACTGTGTGGTGGGAGCAGGGGGGTGGGATGGCAGGAGGGCAACAAGCAATAACACATTTGATCAATTGCAGCAAAAAAAATCTAGGCATGGTTTACAATAAAAAAAACTGAATGGGGATTCTTGCACACATTTTTTAAAAGGAAGGAGGACATACAGGGGCATAGCATATACCATATGAGGATCATCTCTGCGTTTGGCAAGGGACAGGATGTAGCAACATGATGAGACAGACACTATTGTATTGTATTTATTTATTTATTACATTTATATACCGCCCCATAGCCGAAGCTATCTGGGTGGTTTACAGCAATTAAAAACAAATATACCAATTTAAAAACACAAAAAAATTTAAAAACACAATTTAATTTTTTTAAAAACAGTTGTTTAAAAACAATGTTGGAGGAGAGAAGACATTGGTTGCTGAACAAAAATGCAAAGCAAGCTTAGCACACAGACACACATGCACACACCGCCACCACCAGCATCTCAAACAAGGGATTAAGTACTTACAACATCAAAATGAAGAAGGAAAGACTTTAAGAAGTGATTATTCCTCCTAAATTTAAAATATCCAGCCACGCTACACTACAGCAAGAGGTTATGAGAAGGAGGAGCAGCAGTCGCAGAGAGCAGATCACTCGATCAGGAGGACTCTGGGAGTCTGGATGGCAAGCCCCAGGAGTAGCAGAGTACAACAACAAACGTTTTTTGCATAGGCCATTGCATAGCATACAAAATATAACAACCATTACAATAGTATGTCAGGTGACAACAAATTAAATTATCTGAATCAGGTGTTTATTTTCTAGTTTTAACATACTGTGCTCTAATATGTTTTGCTGCAAGGGCAAAGTTAGTTACCGCTATTGTAGTATCTTTGTGATTGTCTGCCAGCAATTCTGTAATTAAAATATCTGGTAAAAGACCCTCTCTGGGCTTTATAAAGACCTCTAAAAATTTCCTTCTTGGATTTGAATAAAATGGGCAATTTAATATATAATGAACAAGATCTTCAACCTCCTTACTACCACAAATACAGCAACGTTGCCCCCTTGGGATCCCCTTATATCTGCCCTCTAGGACAGATGTAGGCATTGATTGAAACCTAATTTCCGTAAAGGCCTTACGTTTCAATGGATTTAGTAAGGTAGTAAAGTATGCAGCTGTTTGAAAATTAGGTTTAAAAAGGGGAAACCATCTTGAATACGAGGATGACCCAATATATAGCCTGTCTTTTTTTTCTTTTCTTTTTTCATTTATAAACCGCCCATAGCGAGTAGCTCTCTGGGCGGTGTACAAAAAAGTTAAAATACAAAATATCACAATAAAATCAGCCTACAAACAATGAACACAAGCAGCAACAAAAGAAAGTATTTGAATTTCATCAAAGTTAAAAACCCAATTGTGAAGTTCCGTTGGCATAAAAATTTTAAGATCATACGCGGAAAGCTTATAATAATCAATTAATGTTTTTGTTGCTTCTGCCCATCCCCCTTTTTGCAATTGTACATGCCAACAGTCTTTAACAATTGAGTGGTCTCCCAAAAGTAGTATTTTCCTCCAGAATCGCAAAATCAATTTTAGCTTTCAAGGAATGGATTCCCATTTCCGTCCTTACATGGGCTGAGGGTGTACCTTTCGGGAGACCCAAAATTTGTTTCAGGAATACATTTTGGAGGGGTTCTATAAAGTGCTTTAGCGAATGGCCCCACAGTTCTGCTCCATAAAGTAATTTCGTCAATGCTTTAGCTTTATAGACTTTTATCATTGGGGCAATTTGCTGTCCTCCTCTGGTATAGAAGAATTTTTTTAGTTGACCTAATATTCTAGCACTAGCTAGTTTTATTTCTTCTAATTGTGGTCTCCAGGTGAGAGTTGACAAAAAGGTTATCCCAAGATATTTAAAGGACTGGACTTGTTCCAAACGGATTCCATCCAATGTCCAGACATTTTTAGACTTCCTGTATTTTCCGCAAATCATGATTTTTGATTTTTCATGATTTATCTTGAGATGCTGACTACAACAGAAGTCTTCTAGCCTGGCTAGCATTCTTTTTAGTCCTATTTTATTTAGGGGGAAAAGTACTAAGTCGTCCGCGTATAATAAAACTGATTTTTTTTCCCCCTTAATAGAGGGTGGGAAAAAATTTAAAGAAGAAAGAGCCGGAACTATATCATTAATGAAATAATTAAAAAGAAAAGGAGCCAATAAGCACCCTTGTTTCACCCCTTTCCCAGTGAAAATGTTTGCTGACAGGGCACCATTTCTCCCTAAACGTACCCTTACCGTGTTGTCGTGATATAAGGATTTGATAAGCCAAATCAAACGCCTGACAATATTTGATTTTTCTAGTTTATCCCATAACAACTCCCTGTCTACCGAATCAAAAGCAGCTGCAAAATCAATAAATGCTATATATAGCGATGGTATTACTCTCTTTACAGCATTATTTATAAGATGGTGTAGAATATATATTTGTTCTATCGTACTTCTTCCTTTTCTGAATCCCACTTGCTCTTGATATATAATTGAATGTTTTATTTCCCATTCTACCAGTTTATTTAATAAAAATCTCCCATATAATTTCGCTGTAATGTCAATTAGGCTGATAGGCCTGTAATTACTGGGTTCAGCTGGATCTCCTTTCTTAAACACGGGGACTATTATACTAGTGCGCCACCCTTGTGGGAAGTCACCCGTATTATTAATGTGTGTAAAAAAGGCAGCTAATATCGGGCTCCACCATGTCCTATCCATCATAAAAAGCTCAGGGGGTAGCATATTCTCCCCTGGAGCTTTATTTGATTGGAGAGTCATAATCAGGTCTTCAATTTCGGCACTTGTGACCGGAGGCCATTGAGGTATATCTATACAAGGTTCCAACCGCCCAGGCGTAATTAGAGATGACGCACCAAATATGCAACTGAAATGGGCAACCCAGGTTTCTGGCAAAATCGGGGGAATAGATATCACTTTATCCTGTGCAAAACCTCTCTGTACCAGGTTCCAGAAATCTGAATCCTTTCGATGTACAATGGCCTGGTCAAGTTCTCTCCAATTGTCAGCATAAAACTTTAATTTCTTTTCTGTTAGGAGGGTTTTATATGCCCTCTTTAGAACGAGTAAGTCCTGCACAACTTCATTTGATGGAGATTTACGTACGATTCTAATTTGTGCTGACATTTCGTTCTTTTTAGCTCTGCACTCTCCATCGAACCATGATTTCGCCTCCCTGGTCTCTTTTTTGGGAATAGCCGATGATACATAATATTTAAGGGACCTTACTACTTGATCGTATATGTTCAGGATATCTTCAGGGTTGGAAATCGCCCTGGAGTGGAGGGATATTAGAGGGGTCGAATCCAGTGATTGCTTTACCGTCTCCTCAATGTTTATTGACCATTTAATGCGTCTATTAGTCGAGAGGTTATCCAGGATAGGGTTAAACGTGTTCAGGCGAAGTGATGAGTGTGAGGTCTTTATGTTTATATTTAGAGGGAGGTGATCACTATCAGGTCTATTTATTATCTCCATCGCTCTTACTAGAGGAATTAAAGAGGGGGAGCCTAGGAAATAATCGAGGACACTCATACCTCTACCTGATATAAACGTATAAAATCCTTGGGATCGATCTAAATAAGTCCCATTTAAGCAGACTAGTTGTTGGGTAAGCAATAAATGAAATAAAGATTTCCCGTTTTGGTTTATCGACTTGTCTCTTGATGTTCTTGGTAAAATTGGGTACTCTTCAAGGGAGACCCCCACTAAATCATTGTAGCTTCAACATTGTTCTTGCAAATAGCGCCCCCCGATGCCTCATGGGTACATTGTTTACCACCTTTTTTCTCTGCTCTCACGTTCCCTCTTCCACAAATTGCAGGACCCTTACTATTTTAAACAAAAATTCTCAATGAAGAAAAGTAGAATGTTGATCATGCTAACATGAAAAAGTAACATGTTCAGAAGCCTGACCCCATTTGCCTCCAAACTGTTAGCACTGAGGCTTTTTGCCTTGAAAGCCATAAAGTGCTAGTTGCAATTACGGCAGACCTGAGGCCCACTAGATTGACAATCTGAATTCAGCCTGTCCAATTGTAGTCAGAACCTCAAGTGGGTCTCTTCTTGAGCCTTCTTCTATTGGCAAATACAGGGCTCTTACTGGATGTAGAGTCCAGATTGATGGAATCTATATTGATGGACTCTTCTTTAAAGGTCTGGTATAGCACAATGGGGAGGAGAGCCTTACTGAGAGTCCAGAGTCTGTGAGTTCAAATCCCCGCTCGTGTCTCCTGGGTGTCAAGGGCCAGCTAAAGATCACCCCACAGTGAGTGGCTCAGGGTTTACATGCCCTGCCACCTGTGCAGCTGTGGGCAAGCTGCATAGTCCCAAGGAGCCCAGTTGCAGACAAGGAAGGGGCTGGTTTGTGCATCTGGCAAGCTGAGCAGGCCCTAGCCAAACGGGGAGGACTAGCCTCAGAGGCAGGCAATGGTAAACCCCCTCTGAGTACTGCTTAACATAAAAACCCTATTCAGAGGGTAGCCATAAGTCGGGATCGACTTGAAGGCAGTCCACTTCCATTTTCATATACAAAGGGCTCATCCAGACGACTGCAAAATGTGTGACACATCCACTATGTGTGTTCATTATTCTTCGGTCATCCAAATGACATCTCGCACTGTTACGCATTTTTGCGGGTTAAATCCACTCCTTGCAATACCGGCAAAAATGTGATTTGCTGTTTAAAATCGAGAATCAGCCGCTGTGCCTTCAGGAGTTAGGATGCAATACCGCGGACTTTACATCTGATGGGTGGTTCTTGGGCGTTTCCCCTTGCCCCTTCTCCTCATTGCAGCTAATCATGTATCTGCACGTTTGTGCATGTGCGAGAATAAGCCTGGGAAAATTGAACCAATCATCGCAATGGTGGTGTGTTGGGGGGGTGTCTGCAACTACTGAGCAGATGCATTTTATTTTTTGCCAGCCTGCACACTGGGCGGCCGCTCTGGGTGAGATGTGCAATGCACAGCAAGCGAGAAAGGGGCTGCTGGTCGGTTTCATGCCTGCCTCCGGAAAGCTTTGTCAATTTTATTCTACTGGCTGGGGTTTTTGTTTCAAATTATTTTGCTGCGGGAAGGAAAGGGAGAAGGAGGTGTTGGGTCCAAACCCAACACACAAGCTGTCACTGTCTCCTCAGCTCACGTACACCCGGGAAGGTGCGGAGTTGAGTGCAATTACCCACTACCAGGGGCTAAGAATAACACAACACAATAATTACCTTTGCAAAGGGGACCCAATACCTTCAAGCAAGATGCCTTTCAGAAGTGGGAACCCCGTTTATTGAAAAGACAAAGATTATATAGTTTCTTGCAGATAACAAAAGTGGGGGATTATACGTCACAAAATAGCATAAAATATTGCCAGTCATAGTAACATCTAAGAAGTAGAATTGGGGTGCTTGAGATAAGAATGAACAGGAACATTCAATCTTTCACTAGACACAGTAACACTATAGATATGGAAAGAGGGGTACTTTAGAATAACAAAGAAAAGCACATCTTGGTTCCTGAGAAAGGGGCTCACACAGATATGCGACCTTGAGATAAGCACTTCCAGACTTAGCAAAACAAAAGACAGATAGTGTGGGAGGAAGAGTAGTTTCAGGCAAGATCATTAAACTGGGAAGGGTTCCATTTTACATTTACAAGGAGATACGTGTCAAGGCCTACAAGCTCACAAATTAAACCAGGGAATGTCTTTGTACTATATGATGGCAACTTTATATAGGCCATCCAAACACTATGCATAAGATATATGATCAGGAAGGCACAATCCAGCTTGAATAGGCTTTTATTCACAGAGCCACTGGAAGGTTGAAAGTAGGTCACCAGGAAATAAACCGATATCAAACTTATATTAAACACATTTTATTTCCAAACCTAACAGTGGTGTGTGTGACACGTTTCTTGCTTTTTTGGAGAAATAAGTGCAATTGCCAGATAGTGAAAAACATAACGCGCATATGGCTTCAAAAGGTTTTTTTTTTTAAATCCCTACTAATACAAATACGCCCATTCCCATAGATTGATTGGATGTTTGTGTGGCCGAGGAAAATAGTGGCTTACAACAGCCCTGCAATGTAGTCCACTGTATTGACATTGCAGGTAAGAGGCGGGGCTGAGGCTGCTTTGGATTTGCAGCCCAAAATTCCTCATTTCAGGTTGCACCAAAAGTAGTTAAATTGCCCCTCAAACCTTCCAGCCCAGATCCAGTTCTTGGTTGCATACAGCAGCAAAGCTCCAATGGCTTGCATGCCCAAGTGTTGAGGCTTTAAACTGATTTCAATTCTCTGCCCCAAAATGACCTGAGTTAAAACAGAAGATGCACACATGTTGTCGGAAGGGAATGAAACTTGGCAGCAAATGTTTTCCTTGTCATTTGCGCCCCCCCATGGTCTCCTGGCTTAGTGTGCAATCAGAGAAAGGAAACAGCGATACTAACCTTTCAAGAGGAACACCATGTGAACTGAAAGTTAAAAAAAAATATTGGAAGCTGGGGAGTGTGAACCTAGCAAATCTATTGCAATGGCAAAAGGTACGTATTTACTTTGAAGTTAAGCTCCCACGTAAACAGGCCCAGAGGAATGCCATGTGAATTGAGATTTGGTATGGTTTTTAATTTTGTGGAAGGAAAAACTTTCCGGACAAGTAGATTGTGCTCCAAAAGACAGAGTTTATTGATCAATAATAACAAAAACTAGTAGCGCTAGTGGGAGAGCCAGTTCTCATGAACTTCACTCTGCCAACACCAGATAATACACAGACTTTTATAATAATACATACATCACACATACATTAGACCTCGTGACCCCTTAATGCCAATCCATACCCTGGTACCCTCCTTTGAGGGTGGACCCTTGGCACATGTATATCTCATCTGTCCATGTGTCAATCATAAAAGGAGGACATTATACGTTCTTGACTCCTATTATGACATCTCACAAGGTACAACAAGAGACGACTAGGAACAATTCTGAAAAGCTTCAAACTAAACCCAGCATATAATTATAATATGCAACTTCTCTGCAAACATACATTATTTGTGTACTAGTTCCTCTTTTAGTACAATGTTATCCTGACTTTTGAGTTTCAGGAAACACATCAACCGCAAACCACTACTTTCTCAACAAACAGATACAAACAGCATCCAAAGGAGTATACTGTCAGAGAGTCTTGATGCTGCGCTGCGGAACGGAGAGTATTGAGTGAGCTCGTGTGTGTGTGTGTTTGAATCTTTGCTAAGATTCTACCTTCCCTGCAAATTAGTCAGACAGAGACTTTAAGCTTTAAAATAAAAAATAACTACTTTATTCTGGAAGTACACGTTTGATAGGAAAGAGTCATTATGTTAGGAATAATTTTACTTCTAGGCCCCAAGAGTTGTTCAGAAAGGCTACATTGTAGCCAGAGCTATTGTCGCAATGAATTATGGACCTAAGCAAGGGAACAGAAGCCTCTAACTTTCGTTTCTTCCCTCATGAGAAAAGAACACACACACAGGTGTCTGTAAGGCTGTAATATCTTGGAGAAAGAGATAAGATGTATCCCATCTGGATTGTTATGATTTGTTGCTGTCCTGCTTTAACTATACACATCCTGCATATTGTAGCTCATTCAGCACAAAAGAACAAGGGTTCCCAAAATACCTTGTTAGAATGTATCCATAGTTTTACGTCATACTGCTGAGTGTATGAACTTTCAAAAGCACACCAAACCCCATGTTTATCTTTCACCAAGTGTCAATCTAACTCTGCTCCTCGCTTTTCCTCAGTTCTTATCTCACCTTAAGTTCTTAAGATTGACAAGTGTATGAATTCTTTATCAATTCCTCGCTTTTTAGAATTATGAGAAATGTAACATGGATAAGAAAATGCGCTTGCTTTATCTCTGTAACACTGTATTCCCATCTGGCTGAGCCACTGAAACAGGTAAACTAAAGTGTAAAGCTTGCGCTCTTGTCCAAGCTGAGGGGTGCGCTGGCTTGCCCCTGTGGCAGGGGGAGGGAGCGCTTGCGTTTAAACCCAACAATATGGCACCCCAGATGGGACTCCACAGAGATTCCACTCCAGGTTTTACAAAATACCCAGGCGCCCGGAGAGCTTTTCTCTCCAGCGGTGTTTTGAAAGACTGGATGATGGAACTGCTGGAGTAAAAATTGAAGTAACAACATGGTGACTGCTAGATATCATGGGACAAGGGAATAGTAAAGTGTGTGTCTGTCCTGTTGATGCTGTAACCCTTTTAAGTTTGATGTGTAGGTACTGGGACGAAGGACGTCTTCCTGTTAAGGTAGGTATGCAAAAGAAAACCATGGTAAAGTTATGCATGAGAGAATGGCCAAAAAATAACTGCAGTTGGGGCACCCAGGAATAGAGAGGTAGCCTTGGACTCGGTCCTTTGACGCAGCTTGTTTACATGGGGTGAAGAAGCGGCTAGACAAGGATAGTCCAGCGCAGCTGGCTTCTGGTTCCTATGGGAAGTAGGGGCATGAAGCTGGGCTGCTGCTAGAATTATGATTGGTAGGTCTGTAATCGGCAGGACCCTCCTCCCAGCTGTTTTGCTGACAACCCCCCCCAGACAGCAGCCTATTCGCTGCACGATAAATTCTGTCTGCCCTGCCACCTTCACCTCAGGGCGGTGGTTCCCCATGGGGCAGGCATCTGACTCTCATCCAAAGGTCGGTGGTGCACTGTCTGAAAAGGAGGGGTTGGGAAAGGGAACCTGAGGGCCGGCTAACGTGCTTGCGAAAACCCTCTCCACAAAAAGTGGGGACGCCCCTATCCAGCTCCCATGCCCTTTCTTCCTTCTTTCAACAGCAACGCCTCAACAGCAACAAGTCACGGCAGAATGGAAAAGAAAAAGGGGGAGGGGAAAATGGGATGCTCGTGCTGTTGTCTTTGGCGGGCACATTTCTGTCACGTTAATGATTTTGTTTAAATAGACGTATGTGAATGAGTACTCAAGTGTGAATTGGATGTATGTGTGAAGGTGTGAAAGTTTCTTTGAGTGTTTAATGTGAAGGGTTTTTGTGGGAATGCTAAGGGGAACTTTCCTCCCTGTACTTTCACTTCTTAAAACAATTTCCCTTGTTGCTTGGATCGGCTGTGCCAACACAAGGTTTAAGAATTTAATCTGTTCCTTTAGCAAACTTGTGATTTGCTCTGTTTGATAGGACTCTTAGTTTTCAGGGTCAGTTAGACACACACACACACACACACATATGCAACATCACCAGACTTTCATACCCTCCTTGGCAGGAGGGGGAGAGAGGAAAAAAGTATTTTAAAACCGAGGCTTGAAGAAAGAGGAAGGGGGTCTGAGGAACATCAGAACTCCCCCACACACATGTACTACGCTCTCAAGGAATGCACCCAAGGACAGCAGGGACAGAACCAAGGAGACTCTGGGTGCAAAACCTTGAGACCAAGAGATTCCTTCCTGGTTTTGGATCAGAGCCCTTCCACATGGCTTCAGCTGTATTCAACCGCCCACTCTGGGCATAGAATAGGTAATCTCTCTTATCTTTCACCTCTTATAGTAACAGGGTCCTTTGATTCCTTAAGTTTAAAGTTATGAATGGGTTAGGATATTAATGATTAATGTTGCCATGCACCCAAGTAATTCTGTAATGTTCTCCTGCTATTTCCTACTCAGTCCTGCAATCCAGGGAAACAGGTAGCCAAGTTCTGAATGCAACTGGAATGAGTGTTATTCCTTTTCTTTCTCATTATGTTTTGCTGTCTCTTGTTTTAAATACTGCGGTTAATCCAGAGGTTAAGGTATAGATTCTCTGGCACATTGAATACCCCCCTCCCCTTCTGTGCTTGGCAAAAGTCCTTGATAACGTTGCGTCTCCCTCCCCTTTCGCAAAGTTCTGATTAACGAAGCCTTGCAAGTATTTTGAGCTGGTTGGAAAAGGCGGAAAAACAGGATTTGCACTAGGAATGTTCAGTCTCTGGCTGGCAGAGACTCTTATCTGGTTTGAATACCCCCCTTCTCTGTTTTGTTTTTGTTTCTTTTTGAGAGTCAATCTGGGAGAAGAAGCTGGTGGCAACAGCTTTACTCATGAGTAACTTGATTTGGGAATGTGGCATTTGAAGGTGGCTCATCCCTGAACTTATTTGAAACTAGGTTTGGTTGTTTTGTGTATGCTTTCCGTGTATGGTTTTGTGTATGGTTGTTTCTGTTGTATTCTTTGCATTTGATTCTTGGAGTGGAGATGTAGATAGAAGGCTTTGAGATACATAGAGAAACAGTGAACAGGTTCAAGAGTCAGTGACTATTCGTGATGGGTAGGAAATGTGATTGTTTTAGGGAGAGGAAAAGAGAATACTTTCTGTTCTATAATGTCTGAGTTCCCTCTTCTATATAAGTGTTTAATTTACTGGGTTTAGTTTAACTACTTCAGTTTGGTTTTTTTGTATGTGCGTGCTTAAAATTACAGCCCCTCCTTTTCCCCACTTGCCTCTAAACAGCCAGAGGAATGGCGCGACCGCTGCCCCTTGCAGCCCGGTATACTTTTCTTATCTCTCAGTGATTGTATTTGTTTCTGTGCACATAAATCATGATTTAATTACAGGAATCAGTTCTCGACTGACCCAAGATGTTTTTGCTGGCACCTGCAAAGGGAAAGCTTTTCTTTATGCATTTTGTACATGGTCAGAAGCCTAATTGCTCTTTTCAATTATAGGAAGAAATAGAAGCCATATAGAGTCAGAATGCCAATTATTTCCTCCAATTCTTTGACATGAATCTGTTGATATTAAGGGTTTTTCACTTGTCTGTCTTGTTTGATAAACGTTTATACATTAATAATGCCTGTTTTGTTTTTGCTCGAGCGTAGAAGGGAATTTCCTCCTCTTGGCACTTTGAAGAGGAGGCATAGTTCTGAAGTATTTAGTCTTTGCTCATTTGTCCTTGTTTATCCTTTTAATTGTTGTGTATAAGCTTTTTGGAACTCTTTTTGTCACCCAGGTATAAAGTTCAAGATGTTAAGAAGTTTAAGAAATGTTTTTTTAGTAAGCAAATTGACTAAAAGGGAGACAGCATTCTCTTCCACTGTTTGAAAGAAAAATGGCGTACTCAAGATTAAAAGTTAAAGCAGCCTCTCCATTTTTGTTATAATAGTGTTTTTAATTGATGTTTATGCTTTAAGTCTAACTTGATCCTTATGGTTTACTGTGTTTTCCTAATTATGCCGATTGATTTCAGCCAGGCCATATCCCAAGGAGAAGAGGAAGGGCCTCATTAATTATTGTGTTGTCTGATATATAATTATAATTTATTCTCCAGTCTGTGTAAAAAGGTCGCAAAGTAATACCCCTTCTTCCCACAGGCTGCTTTCCATGACTACTTTCATGAGCAAAGCTCTGTACATGGCCAGAGGATGAGAAACTCAGAAGTTTAGAATGTGTTGTACTGTTTTGTGTTTTGTCTGTCTGTTGCAAAAACAATATTTTGGTTTTTACCCACTTTTAAATCTTTTGGAGCTCCTTTTCGTTATTCTGGTATAGTGTTAAGAAATTTAGAACATAAGTATGTTTTGGTATTTATGAATGCAACTTTAAATCGTCTCTCTCTTTGTATTTTTCTGTGCAAGATTTGATTATATTTAATAGTCGTCTCCGGTTGGGAGGGAATTTTATCCATGCTGAGAATATTTCCTTTATTTTACTTACCCCACACCTTACCCGTTTGGGTGTATGGTTTTAGGATTCAACCTGCTGCTACAAATTACCTGTGTGTATCTTCCTTCCTGTTGTAATGTTTAATACCTATCTTATCTCAGTCCTTGTCATTTGACCACAACCACCGTGTACAAAAATGTTCTTCTTATCACAAATGCCGGCTTCTCTCCTTTCCTATATCTGTTGACTTACTGCTAACAGATGGCAAAGAGAAACTTAATTTCTCCTCTCTGGGGTCTCTCTCTCTCTCTCTTTCTTTTTGTTTTCTTTTCCCAGTATTCACGTTTCTTTCCAGTGAACTGTACCTGGCCAGAGGCTTAGGAAACTCAAAATTTTAATATGTGTTGTGTTGTTATGTTTTTTTTTCTGTCTGAATCCCTTTGAATATATTTTTTCTTGCCCACCAACAATGGGAATACTCAGTTCCAGGTACAAGGTTGCTAAATTGATAATTGCACCACAATATCTTGGTTTTTGTTACTTTTGTTCAAAAGTCACTCATCATCCGTGGCCATGAATGTGTTTTATTTTTATATTTCTTTCCTGCGCTGAAGTGTTTTCTCCCCAAGGAACGTTTTCTTTTTGCATGTGTATCACAGAAGATTTTTATTTTTAAGGCCTTTTTGGACTAGATCTTTGAATTGCTCCAGGACCAGGACACGGATATGCAACTGGCATGCTATTTTCCTGTATTGCTGCAATAACAGTATAGGGGTCTGCTTCATTCTACCCGACCCCAGAACTATTTTCGGGCATATTTTGGCCAGCAACCTGAAACGGGCACCTTGTGCAAGTTTGCAATCTTTTCATACAGTCACTCGGGGGGTGGGGGGAATGAAGATTCTTTTCATTATTCGTTTCTTTGCCTAGTATCGGCAAAAGACACACAAGTTCAGTTACAGCTTCCACTGAACATGAACAGGATGAACTTTGTGCAAGCCATCCCACAGTACGCTTCAAGACCATGATATTTGTTTTATTTCCATTGTAACATTGAATGTAATTATTTATGCATTGTCCTTTAAGAATGTGTTGTTGTTGTTGTTGTTGTTGACTTCCGGGAAGGGTGACTTAGCCTGTGCCTGCTTTTGAGACGGGCTCCTGCCTCAAAAGAAGCTTATTCAGATATATCAGTCAGATTTTTTTTTTTTTGACTGATTAAACTTCTCCCGGGTAGGGAGAAACGAAGAGATTAACCTCAAAGCCTATTTTTGTTGGGACGACCAGATCTCATTAATTTATGGGACGAGGTCCAGCCGACGAAGGTGGGACGGATTTTCAACAACAAGCTCTATCTGATAAAGCGAACGTTCATCTTATCTTCTAAGAGAGAACGCACTAACAGGCAAGCACCCTTCTTTCTATATTTTTCTTTTACTTGACTTAAATTGTTGCTGTTTAAAAGAGATTTGCCAGATTGATCGGTTTTTGACATCTCACTGGGGAGCCATAACTTCTCTCTGCTACTCACTAATTAATAGCTTATCTCTGTTTTTGTTGCAAAAAGCTGTCCTGGATTTGCATTCTAAAGATATACACAGAAGAGGGATTTCTATTCCAGATTTTTATTTTGAAGAATATTATATTGTCTGAGACTACTCTCTTTTTGGTCTATTTTATTTTGACGAATCTGTTTCCTGACGACCGCCATTAATTGTTTCGATCCTGGGAACTGCATTTTGTTTACTTAAGCATGGAGAGATAAGGCTGTCTGCTCTGTTTATACTGTGATGTCACCAAGTTTGGAGTATTAACCCAATTGTTGCTGAAATAAGAAGTGGTTTTCCTATATTTTTCTTTTAAAATGGCAATTAAGAAAGTGGCTGAGAATCTGGAAATAACTATGTTTCAGAAAATAATGGATGAGATTGAGATAACGAAACAAAACCTGCGACAGGGTTGTAAGGAGCTGAAAATTGAATTGAGTAAAATGAAGCAGGAGATTAAAGATATAGGGGTCCCTGTGAGAGAGGTGACCCTGGAAGGGGTCCCTGTGAGAGAGGAGACCCCGGAGATTGGAACAAACGTGGAACAGGAAAAAGATTTGGAGTCTATGGACTTTAGAAACAAAATCTATTGTTTGGAGACACAGGAGATTAAAGACATAGGGGTCCTTGTGAGAGAGGAGACCCTGGAGACTGGAACAGGGGTCCCTGTGAGAGAGGAGACCCTGGAGACTGGAACAGGGGTCCCTGTGAGAGAGGAGATCCCGGAGATTGGAACAAACGTGGAACAGGAACAAGATTTGGAGTCTATGGACTTTAGAAATAAAATCAATTGTTTGGAACTCAATGTTATCTCTGAAGAAATTAATGAAGATTCTAGAGATAAAGTTATCAATGGCATGGATAATCTTCTGGACTGGAATGATGTGATGGAGCCCAATATAGAGAAAATCTATGGAATTAACTGCAGCCATGTGACAATGGAAAAACTTTCAAGAGATGACCCAGTGTATTTTGAAAAAAAGAACAGAGATATGATTTTACAGCAGTATTTCAGCAACCTATTCAGAATGGATGGCAAGAAAATATTTGGGATAGAGGTAATTCCCATCAGACTCTTACTATATGACTATGGCTTTGACAGCAAGATTATTATGGAATACTGATAATGGAAGATTGGATACTGAAATTACTGGACTTAACAAGACTACTGAAGATGGAAGATGGAAAATGGAACTAATAGGGATAATAGAACAATGGCTACTGAAATTACTGAACCTAACAGATTCTGATGTGATGGATTAATTGAAATGTTTATTTTGACTATGGTTATGACAATAAGATTATCATAATTAGTAATGAGATGGATTAATCGATATGCTTATCTGGAAAAAAAAATTGATAGATATATTTCTTAAAGAATTGAAACCTCTCTTTGACTTTTTGTGGAAAGAATAAAGTAATGTTTATGAGATTTGATGATTAAGTAAGATAACTACTGGAGGAAAGTGATTTTATAATATGACTTAAGAGACAGGATTGTTATATATTATAGACTTATAACTGATTTGATCTTTGACAAATGGGAAGTCAATATTTTACTCTTTATTTTTTATTTTTGTTTTTTTTTTCTTTTTTTCTTTTTGTTTAACTATTTTTGATTTTGTTTTTTGTCTTTGAATGTTTTATGATTTCGTCTTGTATGTTTTATGAAAATCTGAATAAAAATTATTGAAAAAAAAAAAAAGAATGTGTTGTTGTTGTTGTTTCCCTTTCATACTTTATATGTTATGGCTGTTTTGTTCTTTAGATGTTTTTACTTTTCAAATCCTTCTGAGTGATTTCGTAACAGGGGGTTTACAGAATTTGGCTGTTTCAGATGTCAGGTTCATCAATGTGGAGTTTTGGCCCATTTGTTTACTTTCTCACTCTGTCATAACAATGGTTAGGAATAGGTAACAATTAATGTGAATGGATGACAACACCATAGGAATATAGGATTAGTTTGTGAAAATGATAGTTTGGAATCCCATCAAGATTGCTTTTCTCTCAAAATGTTTACTGTATTTTATTGCTCTTTCATGCTAAGCATTGAATCAAGTTCAACTATTGTATATTATGGATATGGGTGCATATGCCTTAAAACACTTTGTGATTATGTTGTTATTGATAAGTACTATATACAAACTATGCTAACATACATCAATAGATGCCTTTGTGGTATTAAGGAATAGTAGGATGTGATTTTTCATTTAAAGTCCCTGTATGGACCATCCAGAAAATATTAGTTAATCCAGATTTGTTTAAACACCTCAAACCCACAAATCCCCAGCTTTGGTCATGGCCTAGCTGATCTCCAGAAGTCACTTTCTCATCCTAGGTACAGAAACAATTAGAAGCAGTTAAAAATGGGAGAGCAAGCTACACTCTAGATAGCACATGATTGCCATACAGTCACTTACATTATAGATAAGCACTCACAGATATAGGCACATGGATGATTTTAAATTTTGGATTCCCTGTTTGGCTGGGGTGAGGACGCCAAAGGAGGTTTAACCCTTATAATGCACCCCATTGTGGTGATTTGGATGTTTCAAATAATTCTGGTCTTTGTCTTAATGGTCCTTGTGATGCGTATCCATCTCATATGGCACAGGTATACCACTGGAAGTCAGCATTGGAGCTTGGGGGGGGCAGGATTGTGATAACTAATGTGTGAGAGGACAACAAAGGGGGGAGTGGTACGGCTTGGCTAACCCCAGTTTGGTTCAAGTGGAATCTAGGAGGTGCAAAAGCCAAGAGCTATAACTCCCACCCCAACTCTCACGCACCCCCACCTGCATGGCTGGTGATGCGTTCCAGAGGTTTTGTGCAAAGGAAAACAAGGGCTTAGATGCTGTTGCAAAATGTTATCTTATCCCTTGGCGATACACCCCCACCCACAGTGAATCCCATTGTTCGTTAGAAAGAGCTTTAGTGTTTTAGTGTCAATTAGAAGCACACATGCAGATACATGCACACACCATTTACCCTACAAGCCAGAGCAGCTGGGGTCTCTGAAATGGGACACACATGGTACTTACCTTACTTTGGATCATGGCATGATGGACCTCACTACCTCAATACCTCAGACCAATACCTGGCCCCTTTTTCATTAACCTTAAGTTCAAGTAAACTCCCTTTTGTCCACAAGTAGTTAAATTCAGCATACTGATTGATCCATGGGCTCAATCAGTGCTGAAATGGGGGAATTGTTAGGAATAATTTTACTTCTAGGCCCCAAGAGTTGTTCAGAAAGGCTACATTGTAGCCAGAGCTATTGTCGCAATGAATTATGGACCTAAGCAAGGGAACAGAAGCCTCTAACTTTCGTTTCTTCCCTCATGAGAAAAGAACACACACACAGGTGTCTGTAAGGCTGTAATATCTTGGAGAAAGAGATAAGATGTATCCCATCTGGATTGTTATGATTTGTTGCTGTCCTGCTTTAACTATACACATCCTGTATATTGTAGCTCATTCAGCACAAAAGAACAAGGGTTCCCAAAATACCTTGTTAGAATGTATCCATAGTTTTACGTCATACTGCTGAGTGTATGAACTTTCAAAAGCACACTAAACCCCATGTTTATCTTTCACCAAGTGTCAATCTAACTCTGCTCCTCGCTTTTCCTCAGTTCTTATCTCACCTTAAGTTCTTAAGATTGACAAGTGTATGAATTCTTTATCAATTCCTCGCTTTTTAGAATTATGAGAAATGTAACATGGATAAGAAAATGCGCTTGCTTTATCTCTGTAACACTGTATTCCCATCTTATGATTTTAATAATATTGTATCTTGTTTTGCTTATAAAAACTATATAAAGGATGCTTTAATTAATAAACGTTGCTCTCTGCCCTGTCAGACTGCTGTCTGCAGTTCAGAGATCCCTCTTGATCAAGCAGTAATTGTTTGTGTGTCTGCTTTACTTTTGATATCTGGCTGAGCCACTGAAACAGGTAAACTAAAGTGTAAAGCTTGCGCTCTTGTCCAAGCTGAGGGGTGCGCTGGCTTGCCCCTGTGGCAGGGGGAGGGAGCGCTTGCGTTTAAACCCAACACTTACATCTAGCTAACTAGCTATGCTGGAGCAGCCTGCACTGGTCCCAGTGCAGCCCTCATGCTGGTTGAGAGGGAGATACAAAGGAAATATCTACATGAAGCCGTTGGGAGAGGTCATCAGGAGTTTTGGAGTGCGTTGTCATCAGTATGCTGATGACACGCAGCTCTACTTCTCCTTTTCATCTTCTTCAGGTGAGGCTGTCGATTTGCTGAACCGTTGCCTGGCCTCGACAATGGACTGGATGAGAGTTAACAAACTGAAGCTCAATCCAGACAAGACTGAGATGCTGTTGGTGGACGGGTTCTCTGATCGGATGGTGGATATATACCCTGTCCTGGACGGGGTTACACTCCCCCTAAAGGACCAGGTTCGTAGTCTGGGAGTCTTTTTAGACTCTTCCCTCTCACTTGAGGCTCAAGTAGCCTCGGTGGTTAGGAATGCGTTTTACCAACTTCGGTTGGTAGCCCAGCTACGTCCCTATTTGAGTAAAGAGGACCTTACATCAGTGGTACATGCTCTGGTAACCTCACGTTTGGATTACTGTAATGCGCTTTACGTAGGGCTACCTTTGAAGACAGTTCGGAAGCTACAACTAGTGCAAAATGCGGCGGCCAGATTGCTGACAAGGACCAAGCGGTCCGAGCATATAACACCTGTTCTGGCCAGCTTGCACTGGTTGCCAATATGTTTCCGGGCTAGATTCAAAGTGTTGGTATTAACCTATAAAGCCTTATACGGTGCGGGACCACGATACCTTGCGGAACGCCTCTTCCGATATGAACCGGCCCGTGCACTACGTTCTGCTACGAAGGCCCTCCTCCGGGTTCCAACTCACAGGGAGGCCCGGAGGGTGATGACAAGATCTAGGGCCTTCTCAGTGGTGGCCCCCGAACTATGGAACAGTCTCCCTGAGGAAGTACGCCTGGCGCCGACTCTGCTTTCCTTCCGGCGCCAGGTCAAAACCTTCCTATTCTCTGAAGCATTTTAAGTTACATTGATCTAATTTTAAAAATGTTTATTGTATTGTTGATTGTATTTTAATATTATTTTGTTATTCATTGTATTTTTATACTATTTTATGTTCACCGCCCAGAGAGCTATCGCTAGTCGGGCGGTATATAAATTTAAAAGAAGAAAGAAGAAGAAGAAAGATGTCTGCTCCCCTCTCGAGAAAGAAGAAAGACTGTGGGAAGGCAGGAAGGAACTGAGATCAACATTCCTTGCATATCAGTAAAGCAGGAAGGAAGAGACAGCAGGAGATCAAAGGACAGGTGTAGCCTAGCAACCAAGAGGTCTCCTCTCTAGCTACGCCTTTAGCCCCATGCAGCCTCAACCCACAAGTTAGAGTTGAACCTCATACATTCCAACATATACTTCCTCTTTTATGCCAAACACTATAACCAACTGATATATTTTGCTATAACAAACACAGCAACCCATCGGATTGAATATAAGAATAAAGGCTTTCTGGGAGAACAATCCAAATCAGAAATCAACTTCTACAAGTTAAGCTCCCGTGTAAACAGGCCCAGAGGAATGCCATGTGAATTGAAATTTGGTATGGTTTTAAATTTGTATACTTGTTTTTAATTGTTGTAAACCGCCCAGAGACCTTCGGCTATGAGGCGGTATATAAATGCAATAAATAATTAAATCTTTAAGTCCTGAACTCAGAAAGACTTGCTTAACAACCCTCTAAGTTTTCATGGATACACAAAACACTCAGAGAGAATATAGACTTTAAAGTCCGAAACACAAGTAAAAACATCCAGACCCTGTTGGACCTTTTTCTTTCAGTGGTCTCATAATTTGTTGAAATTAATTAAAAATCAACCGTGTTCATAGAGTACCTGCAATCCTATTACTAACCTTTTCTGATATTCTGACCTTCATCTTCTACAGTTTAAAAATGCTCAGAGGCACATGTCGACAAATTCTTCCAAGCTACACAGGAAGTGGATCGGACTGTGAAAGACCAACCCAAATTGTGTTTGCATTTTGACAAATTTGTAGGGCAGTACAATATCTCAGAGAGGAGGTCAGATCTCCTGCTCCCCTGGTGCATTCACTATAGCTGTCCAATTTCCCTGCTTTTAAAAGTTTGACAGACATCTGTTGGCTACACGTCCATTCTTAAACAGCAAGGGTTTTTTTTGTCTGTTAGTGAATATAATTGGAATTCAACCTCTTGTTTAATCTTTAATTTCAAAAAGTTGTTAACCCTAAAAATATTTTTTTCAATATGACTTTAAAAAAAACTACACAAGGGTCATGAGAATCACACTTTCTTTAATTTAGATATATACATTGGTCCCCATGCTTTCCCCCTTTCTGGAAGTACTAGAAGTTCATGCTGCTGTACACCTGCTGCAAGAGTGAACTCCTGGGATGCAGAACTAGCCAAGGCACTCATATCCACTGGATGAACATTGTTGTAGGAGTTAAGGATGTATGTTATGACATCACTGTTCTCTGCCTTAGAAAGAGTGCACGTGGAATAAACCAGAGATCCTCCAGGACGCAAGGCTTTAATTGCAGACCTGTAAGCAATGACAAGGAATGGAAAATGTTGAGTTGGATTTACTCAACATGTGCATTTCAAATGAGAAAGTCTTTAGTAAGACACAAACTTTAGTAGATTGGGCATCACCCCCAATTGTTCTGTAAATTTTTGCAAAACAACTTGTACCCTCATATCAAAAGATGGTCAGACTTAACGGCAATTCTCCATCAAGGACCTTCTGTTTACAGGAAGATCTTTAAAAAATGTGTTGTTAAGGGTTGCCTCAAGCATTTAGTTCAAAATCAAGACCAGATTAGATGGTTAAGAAACATAACAACACATTTACAGGGTTCTGGACAGAATATAGGAACTATCAACTTTCTCTCCGGGATGTCACTAGCCAGGAGACTGGTTTAAGAAAAAACGTACTCTCGACACATTGAAAAAAACAAAGAAACAAGAAATTCCCCACAGTTCCTTGCCCATAAATTCAGACGTTTCAACAGCAGCATTCTTGGTTTACAAAAAGATGTGACACTTGTTATGTTTCAAAGAAAAGTAGAATAGCGATTCTCAAGCGTGTAATGATGCAGCAATTTCAGATCACAAATCAAAGCCAGAGATTGTTCTTTATTATATCAAAACAGAAGGTGATGTGGAAAACTGTTACCAGATGGCCTCCAAATATGTTTCCAAATACATGATCAAATGGGGAGCAGTGTTCCCCTCTCCCCACATGTAGCAGACACTTCCTGACTAAATGTCGGTATTATGTGGAAGCAAAACAACTCACAATGGAAAGAACATCCCAATCTCTTTGTAACACATCTGGTGGTGAGAAAACCCTGGGTTGAATCTAGAAATAGAGCCAACTTACCTGGGATGTCAACAGAGGCAGCTTTATAGGTGGTAAACTCCAGCCACTGCTGACACCAAGGAAAGGGGCAGGTGGTTGCGCAGTGACAGAAAATAGCAGCAACAAATGTTGCATGCATGTTAATTATACAATATGTTATTTTATATTTTAAGAGCTGTGGGATCAGTGAGATCTCACATACCAAGCTTGTAGGTGTACGCACTTAACACTGTGGGTTAAGGTTGATCTGATGACGTGCTACTATATTGTTTTACTGGAAAAGGTACAATCAAGGTGCAAGGTTACTTAATATCTTTGCCCAGGTAATTTTTTTTATTTTTTTTTATTTTTATGGCTTCCTTAGGATATATTTCCCCCCAATCTGAATTGATATGATAGTAAATGACAATAAATTTTTCTATCGATGGAGGGTTATGAAGAAGTTTTTTAAAAGGTTTCAAAAATTGTGAAGTACATTAAAAGACAAGTGCAAACTCTGTCCTCTGCCTCCATGAGTATCCTATTTGCAATATTGCGCTGTATGAAGAGCAGAAGGGCACTCTTTCTCTCAACCCTGACGGTTATCAGAAGATGCCTTTTCAAATGATGACTGGCTCAGTGTGGCTGCACGTGGAGACAATAGTATATGGATCAACAGACACAGAGCCCCAGAACACAATTCAGCATGTTCTTCAATGCAGGGTTGAGCATTATTGAATTTCAGTCTGTCTTCTTTTGTCCTTATTACCTTAGCAACTGTATCTGTACAGCAGACAATACTTTCCTTTGGGCTAATCGTAGGGTAGCCTGCTGGATATCGGAACAGAATAACCAACTTCTGTCATTGGAACATGGGGCATCCACTAGTACCTGAGTGACCAATAAAAAGTAAAGTAAAATAAACATGGAAACTATGGACAGAAAAATGCTATACTATACATTGAGAGAATACACCCTGACAAGATCCTACAAACCAAAGAAATATTGCATTTCAAGCACTACATATATTTTCTACAAATGCAAAAGGTAGTTACCCTCTTTCACAACATTTAGAGAAATGCAAAGAATTTTTTTAATGTCCTTCTAGTCCTTACTTATATATTCATTTTATAAAATACTTCTATACCAGTTTCCACAAAATGTATCAAAGTATCATACACAATTTAAAACAATAAAATTTGATAAAACTGCATAAGCAATCAGGGCTGACATCAGACCACCCAGGCCTGCAGCGCTGTATACCCCAACACAATGCAGGCGGCCTGCCCACCCCACCTACCTCCCACATCAGCACATGTGCACGCCCGCACACTGTGTGCACACACTTGCCATCACCCAACATGGCAGCAGGGGCACCAACTGCTTAGAGACACCCCTACCGCCATATTGGGTGATGGCAGACATGCACATGCAGTGTGTGGGGTGTGCACACTGCTACAACAGGTAGGTGCAGCAGGCAGGGTTAATTAAGAGAGGGGTACCTGGGAGCTTCCACTGGGATCTGTGGCATTGGGTCCAACAGTCTGATGCTTGTGTGGAGTGGGAGCTCTCCCCTAAGAAGGGGCCTCTCAGGGCCACAGGTGCCCTTGGCCAGGGCCCCAACCTGGCTGTCCGCTGGCACCAGGGCTGTAAGCAATATATACAACATACAGTAGACTGGGAATAAATATCAAACCCTTGAGCTGCTGACTGGGTCTCCAAATGCTTCAGTGAACAAGAAGTCTTCAGCTGCTGGCAGAAACTCATAATTGAAAGTGCCTGTTCGATCTCTGGGGTTGGGTTGGGGTGTTCCATAATACAGGTGACACCACAGAGAATGCCCTTTTCCTGGATGATGCCAGATGAATCAGGGCAGGGGTTGGCACCACCAAGAAGGGCTCATCTGAAGGTCTTAGTAAGCAGGCAGCTTCATATGGGAAAATGCATACTTATCTTACTATTCCTAAGTCTTACAAAATTTGTTAATTAAACCAATTCTGTCATATTTCATGTATTCCACAGTATTCCATCTGTTTGACGATAGGGCATCTAGTTTCTAAAACTGACTCATCAGTTATTGCTTCATAAAAACATTTCTATATAGGATTTTTTTGCATTGTTTCTTTTCTAATCAGCTTGAAGAACTGGTTTCCGTGTGTCAATACAGATGTGGTACAGTCTTCCCACATGGCTGCAGTACTTCAGATTTCATAGTGCGTGTGCTTGTTTGAAAGCAACCCCACATGAAAATTACCAGTCATCTTTCCCAGTGAAGACTGGTAGAAAAATTAAAATAAAAGTATATTAATAAAATTAAAAGGCAATTGTATACGCTGGGGCTTCTATGTAACTGCTATAACCATTATGCAAGGCTGCCTTATTGCTTTTAATATGTGTAAGTGCCTTTAGGAGGTTAAGCTTATAATGCTGTCTTCTGTAGCTTTGGACACCTGCCAGAGACCTAGCTTGTTAGAGATTAGGTCACAGAACAGTCAATGTCCCTCAGCTGTGTCTTATCTATGAGAGGCTAGTGGGCTGAGAGATGGTCTTTTGATGTACCTTCAAGGACAGTAGCTTTGGCACTGGGCCAGATAGCTCTAATGAGCCGCATGTGCCAAGGATGGGCTGCACGTGCTGATTAACAGTAGGGCACGTGCCATAGAAAGGGGGGCATAGACAGGTCAACATGTCCTGCTTACATCAGCACAGTGTTCTCGCACATAGATAGAAAGATCCATCAAGTGCCTTGACACCTCAGATCACGGGATGGGGATACTTCAAAGAAAGTAAGATAGTAGCAGCTTTGATGCCTAGTTTGATATAGCTTGATTAATGATGTACTTCTGTCAAGATGTCATGATTTGATTAATGCTGTATGCTCTCACCATGTATGCTTTGCCAAGCTTTTTCCTATAACAGGTGCCTGTGCAGTTAGCTCAGTGTTCAGACCTTAACGCCTCTCTGCGAGAGACCTTGGGCCTGTTCCACTGGGTAGGCATGCCTGTCATGGCCCAGTTCAGTGCTCAGACTGCGAGTGTCCATGCAGGGACCTCACAGCCTGTTCCATTTATTGGGTAGGCCTGTGTGCTTGTTAACTTACTCAATAAAGTCTCCCTGTAAGTAAACTCTTGAAGCTGCCTCATTGGCTCCTTGGAATTGAACTTAAAACTTATGCAAGCCCACAGCTGAGGATAAGACAGCAATCATTTTGTGACTTCAGTGCACCAATACCATAGACAAGGGGTGATGGATATAAGCTAAGAAAGTGAATGCAATCATAGGCTGCATCCTGGGCTCCTTCTGAGAGGAAGGCGGGGACAAACATTTAATAAATAACAGTCTCCAGATCATGAGAAATAATGGTTCCATTCTATTGTGCACTGGTCAGGCCTCATCTGGAGTACTTTATCCAGTTCTGGATGCAGCATTTTCCCAGAGCTTGGAAGATTACTTTTAAAAAGGAATAAATTAAAATTACTGTTACCTGGCCCCAAAAAGGAATAAATTACCATAACAATTACAATTGTTCTGAAAGGAATTACTTTACAGTTACTCAAAAGTAATCACTACAAGTACACTTAAGTTACTTTAAAAAACCCTCAAGTTGCTACAAGGTGCTGGCCTTGGCTGCTGCACACTAAGTCGCCTAAAACAACATTAAAAATAAACACACACACACACACAGAGGTAGTAAAATAATTGTTTTCATCCATAAGGTAGCAGTGATGGTCTCTAAGACAGGGAGGGAGGCAGAGGCCACTACTCAGATATTTGCACATCAAACCAAGTGCCTCACTCAGCCAGCAAGCATAATCTCTCTCACTTAACCACCTCCCAGACCCTGCCCTACCACCAACTAAGGGACACCCACCCAAGCAAACATTTTCCCCTGAGATGCAAAAAAGTTAAAACACTGCAAATGCAGCAAAGTAGCCAGGTGGAGGCTTCTTTGCATGCCAAGTGCAAACACAGTATTCACACACACATTCTCATCTTTCACCTCCACAGTTCTTTATTTCCATTCTGCTGCTGCCTCTTCCTCCTTTATCTATGTTCTTGCCCTCCGGCTCCTTTCTCCCTCCACTCCATTCTTCTCCACCACTGTCCATTTTTTAAAACAGTTGTTTTCTCCACTCCACCCTCATCTCGCTCTCCACCTCCTCCCTCATCGCCTCCTATGCACCCACAGAGCATGAGGGAAGAGCAATGCTGCACAGAAGCCCAGTTTGAGGCACATGATTTTCATCCACAAATCAGAGGAGCAGAAGACTTCCTCTGCTCTCCTCCCCCCAAGTAATGTCCCAAAGTAATGCTGGAAACATTACAATTACTCCTCAAAAGAAATAAAATCACTCCTCATTCTATTACAATCAAAATGTAAAGTAACTACCCACTTGTTCCTCAAAAAAATAATGAATTACAAGTAATTCATTGTTCATAACTAATTACTTCCAAGCTCTGCATTTTCCAAAGGACGTTGACTAGACAGTGAGGAAACTGGAAACCGAGACCTATGAGGAACAGTTGAGAGCTGGCTATGTTTAGTCTACAGAAGAGAAGGTTAAACAGAGGCAGGATAGAAGTTTTCAAATATCTGAAAGGCTACGTTGCAGAAGATGGAGAAGCCTAATCTGTTGCCTCAGCTAGCAAGACTAGAACCAATGGGTGGAAATGGCCAGGGGGTAGATTTTGACTAAATAATAGCAGAGCCTTCCAAATGTTGTTTGACAGAACAGACTGCCTCAGGAGGTGGTGGACTCTCCTCCACCAAAAATATTTAAGCAGAATCTGAATGGCAATCTGTCAGGGATGGTGTAATTGCATTCTGTACTGTTGGTCTTGCACTGGGCAGCAGATGGACTAGATGGCCTTCACGGTACCTTCCAATTCTATAATGCTATTATTATACGATCTTATCAGTGCCTGGATGGGAGATCTAATGTAAGCCAGTGGGAGCCAAAGAATAAAGCAAAATTAAGAAATTACATTTTTTATATTCTGATTTACTTCAGTTTACACAAGGTAAAGTAAGAGCCATCACTGAGAATTGTGGTGTGTTTGAACAAGAGTACATTGGAGCCCCATGAAATTATCAGCCATTATAAAGATACCTTATCAAACCCTTCAGGATGAAGATTTCCAATTTTTCTTCCATCCAACTGTGAAAGAGTAACAAGGCTCATCAAAGATTCAGGGATGAAGGACTCCAGTGTCTGCTTCAACCAATGTAATCTCAAACCATCATATTCATTGGCATGCAGAAGCCCTAAAGAAGAATGATCTCAGATAAATAAATACATACAGTTCATCTGCCACCTGCATAACAAGATGGCCATGCAAACCATGTTTTAAAGTGTACGATTAGAACAATCCCTGTGAAATCAGAAGCAAAAACTAGAAGCAGCAAGATTATTGCATGAATTAGGATTAATAAACATACACATCCCTTTTCTCATGTAGATGTACCACACAGCACGCAGTGGGGAAGTTATCAACTGATGGGCCTCTCCCATTGCCAGATGATTCCACAGCTCACAATAAGCTAAGTGAAAACAATTCACTACCTAGTGATCTAGCCAGATGGTCAAGCAGTTTCTTTCTGAACTCATATATTGCAAGAATGGCATTTAGGGGCAAACTACATGTTACACTGCAGTTGTATCCAATGAAACCCCTATTGTCCCTTTTCTGTGGCAAAGCAGCCACATTTTTTTAAATGCAGCAAAGGGATGATCTGCATTTTAAAAAAGGGGGTGGGTGCCAGTCATACTCTGCCAGTCATTTCCACCTGAAACTCACATACACACATTGCTTTTACCCATCAGATCCCCAACCTGTTTTTCAAGATCAATGTGGGTTTGGAGCACTAGAAGGGGTCAACAGGAGCTGGGGGGGGGAAGATACTTTCAGGGGAAAAGCAGTCTGCAGAGGAAGGGTTAATAACTCACTTTCCATCCCATCTCTTCTGCAAAATGTTTCCTCCCAAGGATATTAGCTACTGGGCTAGGTTTAAGATTCTAGTTTTGATGTATAGAACCCTATACAGCTTGAGACCAGGATACCTGAATGACCGTCTCACCCCTTATATACCCAGCCGATCACTGTGTTCTTCAGGTGAGGGCCTCCTGCAGATACCATCTTATCAGGAGGTCTGTTCCGCACAACATAGGAAGTGGACCTTTAGTGTAGTGGCACCAACCCTTTGGAATTCCCTCCCCTTAAATATTAGACATGTACCATCTCTGTTACCTTTTCAGCACCTACTGAAGACCTTCCTCGTTCAACAAGCCTATTAAGTAGAGACCTTATCCCAGTCTACGTCTGTGTTGGAATTGCTTTTTAATTTGTTTTTTAACCTTTTTTAAAAAAATATGCTTTTTAAGCTTTTTTAAAAATGTTTTTAAAGATGTTTTCTTTTAATATATTTTAGAACTCTGTTTTTATGATGTTTTAAAGTGTTTTTAGTGCTTTTGTTTGCTGCCCTGGGCTTTTTCTGGGAGGAAGGGCAGGATATAAATCTAATAAATAAATATTAATAAATAATATTTTGCAATGGAGAAGGGGCCATCAGGTTTTCATGACACACAGCTGCAGTGTAATGTACAATCTGGTCTTTAGACCCTGCCTAAATCCAGCACAATGAAGCAGCAATACACAAGGGTATATAATCTTCCTCTTGTTCTCATTAGCACTGCAACGACTTGTGATTTTTAAGAAATACCCATCGAACTACAACTGAAACATGAGACACAATCATTGCCATTGTTGATAATCTAATTCCTGGGGCTGGCCCAAAACACTGTGCAGTCTTAGGGGAAGGACAAGTAGGCACCCCCCCCATTCCATATACAGAAGCTGAATGGACAAGCGCCTGAATCTCATTGCAACTCTGGTGACAGGACTGCATCCCTCTGCATCCAAGGGCAGAAGGCTAGCTCAAGGAAGCATCAGGCGGGGCATGTGGTGCACACAGCCCTGTCCTCCAAAATCTTGGTACTAGGTCTCAACATCTGCCTCTGTTTGCCTGGTCCTGCTAATCCCTTTACAATCTTAAACTATTATCTTTTTCTTTTCATATGTCTTCTGCACGCAACTAACTAGGAAGCATTCTTTTTGTGTTGGCACCCTGTGAGCGCGTTGAGGTGATGTGTTTCTCTCTCTCTAGCTGACCCTGCAAAATTAGAGTACCAGAGTATCACAGAGACGATGTGAAAATACCAGAGGACTGCAAAACACTTCTTTTCATGTGCCTTCAAACTAATGCACAGAAAAACTGGTACCAGGCAGCAAGGGCATAATATGCAGATTGCATTCGAAACAGAAATTAATCAAGTCTGCTTCTAGTTGCTGATGTGTTGGCTTTTGATTGCAATAGGAACAAGGAATGCCCGCAAGAGTTTTCTTAATGAATGCCTCTGAATAACCTGCTTAATAGATTATATAAGCAATCTAGCAGCCAATTTGTGTTTTCTAATAGGTTTAAAAGTGCAGTGGTTTACCTGGCCTGGCGTACTGAAGAGTTGCTATCGATTTACCTCCTGGAGCCGCACACATATCCAAAACCTTCTCTCCACTCTTGACTTCCAGGGCCAGCACAGCCAGAACCGAAGCTGCATTCAGCAGGTAATATTCCTTCAGTTTACCATCTCTGTGTTTCTGAGCAGGGAATCTACCAGGAGTGCTACTGATGTAACACTTGAATGACTGCTGGTAACAGGAGGAGGTTTCTGGGAAAAGGAGGTGGTAGCCCTTCAAATGCAAGTCATTCTTCACTTCAGAGGAAAAATTGAATTTATTAAGGAGGACAGCATACTGCCAGCACTGAGGTGTAGAAAGTACTTGCCTGGAGATTAAAAAAAGAAATATACATGTTAGTGTACATATTTACACATAGGCATGCCCCGACATATAAGGCGACGAAAATGCATCAACATCAGTAAAAGAAGAAAGAAAACAGTTCAGCACCCTGCAGAGGTTTATACCAAACTGGTGGGCTACAGCTAATTTGCAGATTCCACTACATGCAAATGCTATTTTCATTGGCAACATTTGGATCAATGAGAGGCTACAGCAGTATAACACATTTTGCCTAGTTTTTAATTCTGGAAAGAGTCAACTGTTTAGCATGAGTTGGAGTCTGGAAATTGGCTTAGGAATCTTTCCTTGTCACATAATTTCTTTTCCGTTCACTGTGGTGTAATAATTAGTTGGAGTAGGACTGGCAAAAGACAGGTTCAAATCCTGACTCAGGCATGTCACTTGCTGGGTCACCTTGGGCGAGTCACTCTCTCAGGCACACCTTCCTTGAAGGATTATTGTGAGGATAACAGGGGAGGAGGAATCAGGTAGGTTGCCTTGAGCTCCGTGAAGGAAAGACCGGATCCGACAGAAGAATCCTAATCCCCTTTGTGCTGGGCTGGGGCACTGGATTGGGCGGAGGTGTCACTCTGCCAGTCTTCTGCCACCAGCATCACTCTGTTGGTGCAGAGCTTCCCCTTCCACCTGAACACTTGGGCAGGCAGAAGTGCCAAAAGGGGGCTTTCCGAGGGCAGGGCTCTGTTGATCCCAAGCTAGCCCTGCTGCCATCATATAGGAAGCTGCCGTACCCCGAGGCAGACCTTTGGCCCATCTAGCTCAGTATTGTCTACACTGACTGAAAGTGGCCCTCCAAGGTTTTAGGAAGGGTTCTCGCCTAGCCCTACCTGGAGATGCCAGGGATTGAACCTAGGACCTTCTGCATGCCAGGCAGATGCTCTACCATTGAGCTACAGCCATTGGGCACAATTTGGGCTCAATCGTGGCACCAGCTCCAGGATGGCACAGCAGTCTGCTTGTCCTCCCACCTTCCACCCCAGCCACCATGCCTGGCAAGGCTGCTTAACAGGCAGTGGCCCCACCATTCTGTAAAAGGGACAGGAGGGAGCTTGGATTGCTCCCTAAATGTAATACATTAATACAAGGTAATATGCTGGCAAAACAAAAGAAAGCATTGAATCCCAGGGGTCCCTTTGCTAGGGCCACATGATTTTTGGCACACTTTTATTTAATCAAATTCCAAATAATAAACTGTTAGATGGCCTTTGCCTGTAGCACTCCTCTCTTCACAAAACTGTGGCACAGCACTACTATGGCCATGAGTTCTTGGTGCGGTTCAAATTGAAAAGTGCACAGCACATAGTCAAACTATGGAGTTTGATCCCACAAGAGGTAGTGATGGGCACCAACTTGGATGGCTTTAAAAGAAAATTAGACAAATTCCTGGAGGGTAAGCCTACCGCAACGGCTATGTTCTACCTCCACTGTCAGAGACGGTATGTTTTTGAATCCTAGTTGCTGGGAATTTCAGATGGGGAAAGTGCTCTTGTGCTCAGGTCCTGCTTTTGGGCTTCCCATAGGCATCTGGTTGGCCACTGTGAGGACAGTACGCTGGACTAGATGGAGCCTCTGGCCTGATCCAGCACACTCTTTTTAAAGCACGTAAGAATTTGAAGTAAACTCCTCTAGAGCCCAAGTTCAGGACAATTTCTAAAACAAGAGGTGCTAGGTTGACGTCAGCCTTGTTCTTCAGTGCCAGAAGCATTATGCCAGACATACAGGTTGGTTTGCATAATCCATGGTCGCTGGATTAACAAAACATGATCAACAATAATCCATAAACAAAGAAAAGACGTTGTTCAAATCCTCAAAGGCAGTATTATCTTGTAAGAGGTATTAAAAACATTACATGGTTTATCCGCTACAAAATTAGTTTCCAACTAATTTGAAAATTCAATCCAGAAATTTAAGACAAACAGAATTTCATCATTTTATGTAGATGCTCCTGTGTTATTTGCATGTGTGCTAGGCTCCTGTGTCTTCTTTTACGTCAGACATGGCCAACTAGTAGTGAATAGGTTAGATCATTCTTCTAGACCTTGGTGGCCCTGCCAAATTTCATCAAGGTACATTAAACTGCTTGCGCACAGTTTCATTTGCAAGGGAAAATGTTACTTTTTTGCTTTGAAAAATGAGTCACAAGTTCCTAAATAAATAAATAAGGTGCATGGCAAAATATATTTCCAGTCCCTGGATTACTGATCAGAGAACAGAGCAGGGATAGCCAGCATAGTGCCCTCTGGATGCTGTTGGACTCCCAACTTCCACCATCTTTGACCATTGTCCATGCTAGCTGGGGCTGATGGGAGCTGGAGTCACCACATTGACTAGCACTGGAATAGAGTGTGGCCATCTAAGAATGCAGACGTTTGTCATCCTTCTTTTACATAGTACTCAGATTCTCTCTTATCTGTCTCTCACCTTCTCAATATAAAATACTGACTGGAAAAGAAAACACATTTGAAAACTTACAACTTCACATTAATTTGCATTTTGAGGAGCTACGTCTACTGTAATTATTTTATGGAGGTGGAAGAGAAAGAGAGAAGAAGAGAGATAAGAAACAGAAAATTGACCTGACTGAGTCCCATGCTTCTCCCAGTTCCTTGGAGTATTGTTTCTCAAAATGATCAAGAACAACTTGGCATATTTGCTTTTGAAGCTTTGATTCTGATTTTGTTTCCAACTTAAGAGAGAAGATGACAAAAAAAGCATATATGAATACCAATAAGCCAAAGGTGTACTGTAATTTACACGTTAACTGTATGTAACGTTTAAGATGCTCTCTTCTCAGCAAATAACTGATGTTTCTAAAACTGCATGGCTTCTTAGGGGGTAGCTATGAAACATGCGTCAAGAAGGTCCTCTCCCACTTCACCTAAAAATAGCTTGGGTTGTAATCCTAGCCCCACTTACCTGGGAGTAAGACACATTGAATTCTGCAAGACTTCTTTCTGAGTAGACATGGTTAAGCTTGCACTGTTAAAGTCATGTTACACTTCTCATAGTAGTCTCTCAATATTCCTGCCATGCAAATACAAAAGGCGTATCTCAAGTGCCCTGGATTATCTGTGGCAATGTCGACCTAATGTAATGTGGTATCATGCTTAAGCGTATTAGTCTTTGACCTGCAAATACCAGATTCAAATCCCCACTCAGTTCACCAGGTGACCCTTGGACAGTTATTCTCTCTCAGCCTAAGTTACCTCAGAGGGGTAAGGATAAAAACAGGTGGAAAATGGAAATGATGTATGCCATTGTCCCAGGGTTCTTTACCAGCATAAAAGCGTAGTTTCAAAAATAAACAATTTTTAGGCTGTCTTTTTATTTCTAAAATGTTTCTGACTCTTCTCACGCAGTGGGATCACTGCTGGCAAAATCCCCAGGTGCATGAGAACCTAGAAATGTGATGGGTATACGTCGAAATCTGAAATGCTTTGACAGCAATGTTCTGGGATTTACCTATGCCTGTCAGCTTTTTCATGCACAATGCCACTGTATTAAGCTTCATACATCCAGGCGGCACTTCACATGCTGTGAGGATCTCTGATGACAGAGAGATGAAGGAAATTCTACCCTAAATCATGAGAAAGTATGTGTACACATATGAGTAATGGGCATGTGTGTGTGAACGCTTAACTCAAGGCCTCACAATCTGTTTGGGCTCTTGACTCAGTCCCTACATGATACACAAAGTACTGATAAGAGTACAATTTCCCCAGGGAAGGGAAGGTATATAAAGCAGGGATAAAATCATAAAGCCAATAAACTGATGTCTATTATGACCACTCACATGTTTATAATACAGTATATGTGAGCTTTCAGATCTACTTGCAATCTACAAATAATGCATTTTGACTGATAACCTGCAAATTAATATTTTTGAAACATTATTGCAAGATTCATAAGAGGAGACATTTTAATTAATACCAGCACAAGTGACTTCTGTATCAGCATTCTTAGAATATATGACCCATTTAAAAAGTTTGTTTTTACTGTTGCTTCTACCTTTCTTACTTGTTTTTTTTGTGTTTGTGAGATATTTTAAAAATATAGAAAAGCATAATTTATTTATTTTTAAAGAAAGAGTTCTGAGTACGGTGATAATTAAAGTTCACTGCTCTTGTGAATTTTGTTCTAACCAGGTGTGGGGAAACCTTTGGCCCTCTGGATGTTGCTGAACTACAACACCCATCATCCCTCACCATGGACTCTGCTTACTGGGGCTGATGGGAGCTGTAGTTCAACAACATCTGGAGGACCAAAGGTTCCCTGCACCTCTTCTGACAGACCAATACAGCTTCCTGATTTGAGTCACCTCGTTTCCCAGCCTTTATTCCCACTGTGATTTTTTTAGTCTCCTACAGTTGACTCAAAATGTAAATGTACTGCCTTCAAGTGGATTCTGACTTATGGTGACCTTATGAATAGGGTTTTCAAGAGGCTGAGAGGCAGTGACTGGCCCAAGGTCACGCAGTGAGCTTCATGACTATGTGGGGATTCGAACCCTGGTCTCCCAGGTCATAGTCCAACACCTTAACCACTACATCACACTGGCTCTCACAGTTGACTCAGGGGAATGTAATTTGCAGCCCACTGTCTGGCAGGAACAAAAAACGGCCACATGAGGTGTGTTTTCTACAATGAGCCTCTGCCCTGAAGGGGCAAGCAAAGAGGACACTGCAGTGACTTCCTTTGAGCCTCTCAAAGCCCAATACAGCAATGGTTGTAAGGAACTACTTCTGATTGCTGGCTTGTTGTGCTCTACCTATTAACATCCTCTGACATCAAACAGGGAGAACTGGGGCCAGCGGGTCCACCTAGAATAAGCAAGCAGAAGACAGCCCAATATATTTAGCTGCCTGTAGCAGAGCACAAAATGCCCACCTCCCCCACGTGCAGAAGATGACTGGACTGACAGTGGAAATGTACTTTGTGATGCATCCTTCCCTGGCTCTCCCTGTCAGGTTCCTACCTGCTCGTGGTTACTGCCTGTCTCTAGGCACCACCAGGGACTCCACCAGTCCGGACCGCTCTCTCTTATGGTTTCTCTCCCCGCTCTAGCACAGATCTCAACAGATCCCCCTGCTAGGCAACCACCAGTAACGTCCCAATACTAATATTCCCAGAGACTCTGAATACTGGTATTGTTATTCTCTTCACCACTGCCACCATTTGTTACAGTTCCCCTTCAGCCTTGGTCATTACCTTACCCTCCCTTCTGGTCTGTGAAACCCCAGCCAAGGATCAGGCCTTTGGTAAACCAAATTAAGTATTTATTAAAGATAACAAAGCTAACAAGATTAACAAGATTTCTTCTTAAGGCACATAAGCATATGGTTTTACTCAATACTAATCCGAACTCCACCTCCCTCCTTCTTCACTCTCTCCTGGCAAACAACTCTCTAAACCCCACCAAGCAATCCACTCTTTCTCTTCTCCCCCTCAGATTCCACTCTCACTCTTCCTTTTATACGTTCAGCCATTTTAAAAACTCAACCAATCATCTCGCATTCTACTGCCCATTCACTCCCCCTCCTCTTTCACTCCACTTACCATGTATCTTCTAAAACAACAACACTTACCATATATACATTAATATAGGAACATCACATTTCCCCCCCCCCCTTAAACAACAGCAGAGTATTATTCCTGTTCCAGGATTTATACGTCGCGTTAACAAATAAAAGTCTCTATGGGGAAAATTTCTTTCTTTGTTCCTCTGTCTGGTCACGTCACTGCAGTCCCAGCCACTTGCCTGGAAAGTCCATCGGCCAGTACATTGTCCTTGCCTTTTATGAACTGGAAGTCCACTTGATAGTCCTGTAGGGCCCAGGACCACCTCTGCAGCATAGTGTTATGGTTTTTCATAGTCTGCAACCATAACAAGGCCCGATGATCCGTAGTCATTGTGAATCTTCATCCCCACACGTATGGGCGCAACTTGTTCAGTCCCCACACGACCGCTAGGTACTCCTTCTGAACCGACGAATAGTTTTTCTCCCTCAGTGTCAGCTTGCGACTCAGGTACGCCACTGGATGTCTGGTGCCTTCTCTCTCCTGTAGCAAGACGACTCCCAGCGCCAGGTCCGACGCATCTGTAGCCACGATGAATGGTTGCTCATAGTCTGGTGCTATTAATATGGGTCCTTGGCACAAGGCTTGCTTCAGTAGATCAAAAGCCTTCTGACATTCATCCGTCCATACCACACGCTCAGAACACTTCTTCTTTGTTAATTCATGCAAGGGGGTTGCTATTTCCCAAAAATTTCTCACAAACTTCCTATAAAATCCAGCCACACCCAGAAATGCCCTTACTTGTTTTTTGGTTAAGGGGATCGGCCACGCTTGTATTGCCTCCACCTTGCTCCATAAGCGGGTGATTTTCCCACTCCCCACCTTATGTCCTAAATAGATTACTTCCTTTAGTCCAAACTGGCATTTCTTAGCTTTTATTGTGAGGCCTGCTTTTCTTAAGGCCTCCAATACTGTTGTCAGGTGTTGGACATGCTCAGGCACCGACTTGCTAAAAATGGCTACGTCATCGATATAGGCCACTGCAAAATCTGACATGCCTCGCAACACAGTATTGATTAGCCTCTGAAATGAACTTGGTGAGTTCCTTAGTCCCATGGGTAAGGTCACAAACTCATATAACCCATCTGGTGTACTGAAGGCAGTTTTGGCTCTGGATTGCTCGTCTAGTTCCATTTGCCAAAATCCTTTACAGAGATCTAGTGTAGAGATAATGGTTGCTGCCCCCAATAACTATAACATAGCGTCTACCCTAGGCATAGGATACGCATCTGGGACAGTAATTTTATTGATTAGCCGATAATCAATGCAAAACCTTGTAGTTCCATCTTTTTTCGGAACCAGGACAATACTTGAGGCCCAGGGACTGATGGATTCCCTGATCACTGCTAATTCCAGCATATCTCCCACCTCCTTTTTGATCTCATTCAAAACTTTCCCATTCACACGGTACGGAACAGATCTGATTGGGGCATGATCTCCAGTATCAATGGAATGTATAACTATACTGGTTCGGCCAGGTTTGTTGCTAAAGAGATTCCTATAGGTTTTCAAAACTCTCAGAATCTCTTCTTTTACTTCCTCCTCTACCTCCTCTGACCATTCCACTTGATCTACCCCTCCTTTGTCTTTGCTTTCCTGTACGAAATCTGGAAGTTCAGGCCCACTTCCCTCAGGGAATAAGGTAACTTGCAACACCTTTGCATCCCTGGTATGGTAAGGCTTTAACATATTTACATGAACCACTTTGCTTTTGTTTAATTGGTCTGTGGTGATTACATATGTCACTGTGTCAAGCCTTTCTCTGATGGTATATGGTCCTTCCCAGTTAGCCTGTAATTTGTCATGTTTCCTGGGTATGAACGCCATAACCATATCTCCCACATCATACACACGTTCTCTGGCTGTTCTGTCATACCAGTAACTTTGCTTCTCCTGTGCATGACTCAAATTCTCTTTCACTACTTCCATCATTGATGTTAATTTATTGCGGAATTCCAATACAAAATCTACTACAGAAGTTTTGTACTCTTCCAGAGTTCCTTCCCATGAATTTTTTAGCAGTTCCAAAGGTCCCCTCACTTTTCTAGTAAACATTAGTTCAAAGGGTGAGAAGCCTGTTGACTCCTGAGGGACTTCTCTGTATGCAAATAAGAAGCATCCCAAATGTTCATCCCAGTCTTGTGGGTGATCTTGAACATAGCTTCTGATCATGCCCTTCAAAACTCCATTGAATCTCTCAGTTAGCCCATTAGTGGCGGGATGGTAAGTAGTGGTCTTTAGATGTTTTAGACCACAACATTTCCACATACATTGCATCACTTCTCCCATGAATACACTGCCTTGATCTGTCAGCACTTCATGAGGGAAACCCAGCCTCATAAAGATTTTTAATAAAGCCTCTGCCACTACAGGGGCTTCTACAGATCTCAGTGCTTCTGCGTCTGGGTACCTGGTGGCAAAATCCACCACCACCACTAGATATTTCTTGCCATGCCTTGTGGGTTTGGAAAAAGGGCCCACCAAATCTATTCCCACTCTATAAAAGGGTTGTCCAATTATAGGAAGGGGCTTTAAGGGTGCCTTGGTTTTTACTCCACTCTTTCCCACCTTTTGGCATATTCCACAAGATAGACAATGTTGTTTTACATCCTTGGAGATATTTGGCCAATAATAATGTGCAGCCAATCTCCTCTTGGTCTTTTTTATTCCCAGATGTCCTGCGCATGGGACATTGTGGGCTACCTCTAGCAATCTGGTTCTGTATTTGCTAGGTACTATCAATTGCTTCACTGGTTCACATTCATTCTTTCTCTCAGCAGGCATCCACAGTCTATATAAAATCCCATTCTCACACACAACTTGATTCCTCAGTTTGTCAGTGAAAGGAATCTGTTGGGTCAGGGCTTGTTCCTTTATCTGCTTCAAACTTATATCTTTATGCAGCTCTTCCATGAATTGCTCTGCTTCTTCCCCAGAGACCACTTGATACAGTCTGTCTCATTCACCAGGCCTGCTAGTGGTTGCTATGGTGACCTGAGGCTGGTTAACAGATTCCACCCTGTTTGTTTCAGCCCCCCTTAATATGGCTTCTTTTTCTCTGCCAATTTGCTGTCTGGTCACTACATAGATCTTTCCTTGGGCGCCCATTACATCCCTTCCCAGTATTACTGGTTCTTGCTGCTGGGCATTAATGCCTACTTTATATCGGCCCTCTCGGCCTCTCCAAGTCATATCCACCAGGGCCACAGGCAAACTTTCTGGTTGACCTCTCACTCCTTGGATATTCACAGTTTCCTGAGGTAATATTACCTCAGATTTTATTAAATCTGGCCTCAGTAATGTCTGAGCGGCACCAGTGTCAAGCAATGCCCAATAATTTGCCCCTTGTACACTCACTTCCTCTCTCAGACTTGAATCAAGGTCTGTTACTTCTGTCCAGTTTATCTGGCAAAACTGAACCTTTTTCGCTGTTTCTAAAGCCTTGGGCTCTGTTTTCACTGCCCTTGTCTGAGCAGGATTACTACTGGGGTTGGCAACCTCACATTGAAAACGTAGGTGCCCCGGTCTACCACATTTGTAGCATAATTTCTCCTCACTTTTAGGGTACACAGATCCACTCTGGGGTGTCCTGTGCCCTTCAGATTTTAATGGAGGACTCACTCGCTGTGGTACCACATCCCTTCTGCCAGCACTATATGGTCTGGGTTTAAACTCTCTTGAAGTTTTCCCCACCCAGCCAGTTCTATTGGAGGCAAAGTGATCCGCCAACTCTGCGGCCTCCTGCACAGATGTAGGGGAACGGTCTTTGACCAGGAGCCTTATTTCTGGTGGTAACATGGTATAATTGATCCAGTATCATGAGGCTTTTCACCTCTTCCACTGACTGAGCTTTGGCACTACTCATCCACTTTCCAAATATATCCATCAACTTTGCTCCCAGTTCCACAAAAGACCTCCCTGTCTGTATCTGGCAATTTCTGAAAAGCTTTCTAAAATAATCAGGCCCCAGTCTGAATCTTTTAAACACTGCTTCTTTGAATTCAGCATAGGTGACGGGCCTGTCTGAGGGGAAATATTGGTATACCTCAGCCAATTCCCCTTTAATCAGATTTGATAAATACTGCATGTATTTATCTTCAGGTAGCCCCCACAACTGAGCTGCTTTTTCAAAGGTGCTGAGGTAAATTTGAGGATCTTGACCAGGCTCATAGACAGCAAAGTCCTTTGGAGTAATTTTTGTTTTTGCTCCCTCTCTGTCCTTTCTTATTTCATCAGAATGAAACTTCTCTCTTTCATATTTTAACTTTTCTACTTGTAATTCGGCATCCACTGCTCGTTGCTTCTCCCTCTCCTCAAACCCCATTCTCATTCTCTCAGTTTCCATCTTCAATCTCTCAGCTTCCAACTCCCTCTGCTTGTCTTTTTCCTCAGCCTCCCATCTTAACTTCTCTCTCAAGTACTCTATATAAGCGGGATTGCTTAAATATCCTTCTGGGGTCTCTTCTCTGACAGGTTGTTTTTGCTGGGCAGTTGCAAATCCTATAAGTGCTACCCTCAATTCATCTACCCCTTTACCCTCATGAGGTAAATTGAATGTTATGCACTTCTCCACCAGCTCCTCTCTTTTCATTTTTATGTATTCAGCCATGGTGTTTGAGTTCACTCACTCATTGCCACACACTCTTTGCCAGTCACTCTCACAAGAAATCTTGTTTTGTTATTTCTGTTTGCCACACCACTGTATCTGGATTCTCTGTTGTTCGTATCCCACCGCTACTGACACCACGTGTGACGTAGTCTCCTTTGTTCGTATCCCACCGCTACTGCCACCACATGTGATGCGTCCTTCCCTGGTTCTCCCTGTCAGGTTCCTACCTGCTCGTGGTTACTGCCTGTCTCTAGGCACCACCAGGGACTCCACCAGTCCGGACCGCTCTCTCTTATGGTTTCTCTCCCCACTCTAGCACAGATCTCAACAGATCCCCCTGCTAGGCAACCACCAGTAACGTCCCAATACTAATATTCCCAGAGACTCTGAATACTGGTATTGTTATTCTCTTCACCGCTGCCACCATTTGTTACAGTTCCCCTTCAGCCTTGGTCATTACCTTACCCTCCCTTCTGGTCTGTGAAACCCCAGCCAAGGATCAGGCCTTTGGTAAACCAAATTAAGTATTTATTAAAGATAACAAAGCTAACAAGATTAACAAGATTTCTTCTTAAGGCACATAAGCATATGGTTTTACTCAATACTAATCCGAACTCCACCTCCCTCCTTCTTCACTCTCTCCTGGCAAACAACTCTCTAAACCCCACCAAGCAATCCACTCTTTCTCTTCTCCCCCTCAGATTCCACTCTCACTCTTCCTTTTATACGTTCAGCCATTTTAAAAACTCAACCAATCATCTCGCATTCTACTGCCCATTCACTCCCCCTCCTCTTTCACTCCACTTACCATGTATCTTCTAAAACAACAACACTTACCATATATACATTAATATAGGAACATCACATACTTCACTACACCGGCAATGGGATAGCCTCCTCCACTGCACAACTGAGGACAGCAGGCTCATTTAGGGGGTGTATGGTAGGCTGTGTGGCACACATACAGCTCTGATCTCCAACACAGGGGAATGGCCAGGGATGCTACTGGACACCACTGCCCAGTATTTGCACATGAGATGGATGCCTCCCTCTGCCTTGGCCTTAATGATAGGGGCAGTCCTGCTAAACCCAATGGCGTTTACTTCTGGGTAGACATGTACTGAATTGCAGCCTTAGACATGGGAGACCAGGGTTCAAAACCCTATTCAGCCATGAAGCTGACTGGGTAGGCACCCTCGCTGGTAATTTTAAGGCATCTCGAGGCCTTTTTTGTGGCAACAAGCCTATCCAGTTTAATTTTTTCTAAGATAAGCCAGTCATTTTAGTACTGCTGTGATATTTTACGTGAGATGCCAGTATACAAATATTTAAATACTTTTATAGTCTCTCTGCCTAACCTACCTCATAGGCTTGTTGTGAGACTAAAATAGGGAGGAGGACCACATATGCTTGCTTTGAGCTCCTTGATGGAAAGGTAGGATATAAATGTAATGTTAATAATTGCTAGAGTTGGAACTGGCCACACCTGATGGCACCTATTTAAATACTACAACTAGATTTACTCCTCAGTTTACTCACTTATTTATTTATTTATTGCCTTTATATCCCACCTTTCCTCCAAGAAGCTCAAGATGGTGTGCATGGCTTCCCCCCCCCTCTATATTATCCTCACAACAAGCCTGTGGGGTAGGCTAGTCTAAGAGCTCATGACTGGCCCAAGATCATCCAGCGAGCTTCATGGCCAAGTAGAGATTTGAAGTCTGTCTTCCAGGTCCTAGTGTACACCACACTGGCCTGGTTAGGGCGGGACATACAAATTTATCAGAATGTCACTCCCTTTCCTTTGCTGTGATACAGAGATAAAGAAGATGGGAGGGGGAGGGGAACTAATATAAAACCAGAGATCGCCATCTGATGGATAGTGAAACTTTTTTGGGTTCATATAGAAGCCAACATTTTAATTATCACTGTGATTGAGCCCCACAGTCCCCACCTCAACCAAAAGGCAGCAACTGAACTCTTTCTAGCTGGGGCGGCCCCCAAGCCTCAGACAGTGTTAGGCTGAGTTACTATATCATTAGTGTAGGTTACTGGTCAGACCCAAACTAAAAACAACAACCACCAGCAAGTAGCACACAACAATCCTGCAATATAGTGCCTTGTTAATAATACAGCCAGCTAGAGGTGTGGCTGGGGCTGGTTTCCAGGAGAAAAATTCCCCTGCAAAACAACCCTCAGGTTTCCTTCACACATCAACTCAGTGCTCAATTGCACACAGGAGCCTTGCGCTCTGTTGACCTGCCTGTGCGATCCAAGTAAGCCCTACTGAGTTCAACGGGTCTTATTCCCAGGAAAGTGTGTACCAGCATCACAGCCTTTAAAACTTCGAAACTGAAGTAATAAGGCAGGGTTCAAAACAGCAGGAACACTATCTTTTGCTACAGCCTTTTCAATGGACGGGGGGGGGGGCTGAGACACGCTGGTGTCTGATCACGCCGGCTTTAAAACCTTGCGTTTCTTCTGTTGTTTCCATGGACAACGCTTTTTAAAAAAAGGTTCTGTCGAGTGCTGAACCCGGCCCTGCATCTTTCAATTTAATTTTTATAAATGTATGACTGCAGCTACACACAACTTTCAGGATTGCCCCGGGTAGTTTCCAAAGGGTACGCCAGCCTCAAGAGGGAGGGAGGTTCTCCTTCCCCCAGATGGGGAGGATCTAGCGATCCTCTGCTAGCAAGACTCTGCAAACGCCTGGACTTCGCTTCTATTTCCTCTTCCTGCTGCTGCTGTTGGCGACGCCCGCCTGCTTCACGCTTACCTGTTCCTTGACTGAGGAGTAAGTCTTTCTTTGCCGGCAGGCAGCTGCCCAATCTTGCGACTGGGGGAGCCAGCCTAAGCGCCGCAGCGAACGCATGGTGCTTGGCAGGCCGCTGGGCCGGCCCTTTGGAGCGGAAATGGCATAGCGGAGCGGGGCGGGAGAGGGAAGGAGTGGGTTGGTTCGTGGAGAGGGCAGCGGCCTCTCCAAGCAGGTCAAAGCTGCCGGCAGAAAAGCTAAGCCGGCCAATGTGGTGGTAGAATTCAGGACCCGCACTCTGTTTTACAGAAAGAAAGCATACAATCAGGAGGGGAAGAACCATCTTTGAGCTCCTTTTAGAAAAAGCAAGATATCAATGAAAATAATACCGGGAGGTTCCCGGCTACAACTGTGGTGGTGGTGGGGAGAGGGAATTCATATACAAAACCGCCAGGACAGACCTGAACAATGTAAGTTTGAATGTAAAAGGAGAGGGAAGCTCTAAACACTCTCTTCTCCCTCTGATCAGTGGGGCAAAGGGAATGAGGGGGTGGGGAGGCAACAATTGTTATGTAATTAAGGCTGCAATCCCATTCATTTACCGTGGAGTAAATCCAATAGAACCCAGTGGTGCTTACTTCTGAGTAGATGTTATTGCAGCCTAAAAAAAACAGGAAAGCCGTCTACCTTCCTTCCAAGCTCTACATCCCACTCTTAGGCTGTAATTCTAACTACATTTACCTGGGAGGAAGCCCTTCTGAATTCCACAGGGCTTACTTCTGAGCAGACATTTGAATAGAAAAATCTTTTTCATCCCCTTCCTCTTCTCAGAAAGGCAGGTTAAAAACACTTCATAGCCACTTAAGAGGCATAAGGGAGATGCACTGCTCTGCAACACGTTTTTGTTTTTGCTAAAAAATAACCCCCCAAACACCCAAATCGAGTAAATCCTTTTGGGTAATAACAACACTGAATAAAATAAATGATACATTTTTTGTTGAAGCATTCAAATTTTCTGAACAAAAGGTGGTAATTTGCACTGCGAGGGCCAAGTATGTTGATATACTAATTGCATGCCCCCAAGAGATAATGTGAGATATTTTTCCATGGATGTGCAGCAAACTCTATAGACTTTTGAGCTGTTCCCAACCTACATGCAGTGGTCTGACAGGCAACTTCCTGGTTTTTTCCATGCTATTTCTACCCATAGGAAGCAATGGAGGCATGGAGCATTTTAATGTACCATTGATTATGCTGTAGCCTGTCCACTCAGGAAAAAAAGGTAGCGCCACAGGTATTCAAGCTCTTTATAACTCAAGTCTTGCTGCACGTGAAAATGACAATGCGTGTATGGGCTTCAAAAGGTTTTTTAAAAAATCTCTATAATACCAATGCACATTCCCATAGACTGATTGGATGTATGTGTGGCCAAGGGAAATAATAGTGTACAACAGCCCTGCAATGTAGTCCATGGCGTACTGCATTGACATTGCAGATTAGAGGCAGGGCTGAGGCTGCTTTGGATTTGCAGCCCAAAATTCCTCATTTTGGGTTGTTAAATTGCCCCTCAAGCCTTCCAGCCCAGATCCAGTTCTCGATTGCATACAGCAGCGATGCTCCAGTGGCTTGCATGCCCAAGTGTTGAGGCTTTAAACTGATTTCAATTCTCTGCCCGAAAATGACCTGAGTTAAAACAGAAGACACACACACACATTGTGGGAAGGGAATGAAACTTGACAGAAAACATTTTCCTTGTCAATTGCGCCCCCCATGGTCTCCTGGCTTAGTGTGCAATCAGAGAAAGGAAACAGCGATACTAACCTTTCAAGAGGAACGCCATGTGAATTGAAAGTAAAAAAAAAGTATTGGAAGCTGGGGAGTGTGAACTTAGCAAATCTATCGCAATGGAAAAGGTACGTATTTACTTTGAAGTTAAGCTGCCGTGTGAACAGGCCCCCACTTACATGTTCCCATCACTGCTAATGTGTCATCTAAGTAAGAAAGGCACAGACCTTTTCATTCTCTTGCCCCAGCATAACAGCAGCATGTTTTCAAAAAGATCACGCCTCTCCGATGGGCATGCTCTACTGATCCTGAGGGCCCTGCTGCTATTGCGAAAACATGTTGATCACAGGCTGAATCCGGGGTAAAAGCATTCATCCTTTTCACAGTCTCTGGTACTACAATGGTGCAGTGGTGGCTGGTGCTTGTTGCGGTGGAAGGAAGGGCGCCCAAACAGTAGGTGGAGCCAGAGCCAATGGCAGGTGGAGGCAACTACTTCTTTGGTCCCCATCCTCCTCCTTGCTGAATTCTACAAGGGCAACACTTGAGGTGGAGGAAGCTGGCAGGAGTGCCACTCCCCCCCCGACTGGATTTAATTAAAAAAGCAAGCAGGTGGGGGACCAGCAGAGAGAGAGTAGACTGAGTTTGGCAAGGCAGTGCCCCAGTAGCCCTAACAGACCAGCCCCTGGTGCGATGGTGTGAAATCATCCACTACTTGTTTTTTAGCTGAAGGTGAGACTCCCAAGCTGAATCCTTGCAGTCTTGAAGGGCCGTGCCTGTTTTACTGTATGAGCAGGACATTCCTAGCCATGCTGACACAAAGTCCCACTGCACTCAGAGAGCCTTGTTCCCAAATAAGAGCACCTAGAAGATTATTACTATTATTGATTGACTACTAAAAATATATTTTAAAAACATCTTAAAAAACAATTACAATACAAATGCAGACTGGGATAAGGTTTTGTTGTTATATGCCTTCAAGTCGATTCTGACTTATAGCGACCCTATGAATCAGTGACCTCCAACAGCATCTGTCATAAACCATCCTGTTCAGATCTTGTAAGATCAGGTCTGTGGCTTCTTTTATGGAATCCATCTCTTGTTTGGTCTTCCTCTTTTTCTACTCCCTTCTGTTTTTCCCAGCATTATTGTCTTTTCTAGTGAACCAACTGGCTTCATCTTCTGTCTCTCCCTTCCAATGTTATAGCATAGGAACCATTATGCAAATGTAGACTCCTGTTGCAGAATGGATTCAGATGTAGTGGAGACTCCCATTGGAGTTAAACTGGGAAGTCTTTTGGGGGGGCACCTTGCAGCCCTCTGTGTCACCTCCCACACTGTTCTGGAAGATCACCCAAACCTCCTGACTTGCAGGAGTGGGGACCCTATGGCCTCCCAGCTCCTGCTGGACTACAGCTCGCAACATTTCTGACCCTTGGCCATGCTGCCTGAGTGTGATAGGAGTGGGAATCCCAACATCATCTGGAGGGATACAGATTCCCCAGTCCTGCTCCACAACCTATTTCTGGGAAGGACAGGGCACTTCCCAGAGAAGTGTCATGTGTTCTGTTCCTGGCAGATCTTGTGGTAAGAAAACTGGGGTGCTGCTCTGATAGAAGTGGGAGAAGCAGAAGTGCACCAGGCCATAGTTTGCAAAGAACGGAATGCGAGAAGTTGCATAAGTGATATTCTGTACTGCCCTGCAATTCCCACATTTGTTTTTTTTTTTTTTTAAAGGCACCAAATAATTAAAACTTCTGAAATGGAAGCTGCTGCTTTTTAAGCGACTTCCTGTGTGATTTCCGATGGTGGATCTCAGTTCACCTCCAAAAACTTTTTCAAAAGACTGGGAATTTTACCACATAATGTCATCTCCCTACAACAGTCAGTCTAATGGCAAAACTGAATCGGCCGTCAAAATTGCAAAAACTCTATTAAAGAAAACAGCAAGAACTAAAGAAAACATATGGCAAGCTATCCTGGAGTGAAGAAATACTCCAACTGCTGGCATGAATAGCAGCCCAGTGCAAAGACTTATGTCCAGACGCACACGATCCTTTCTACCTACAGCACATGATCCTTTCTACCTATAGCTCTTGCATTATTGAAACCCAAAATTGCAATGAGAGTCACAGATCAGCTGCAACACAAACACAATAAAACTAAAAGCTATTATGACAGGGATTCAAAAGAGCTACCATCTCTGCACACTGGAGATTCTGTACATATCCAATTATTTCCTCAAGACAAGACATGTCCTTGGACAAAAGGAACATGCATGGGACAAATAAATCCCCGGACTTATGTTGTTGAAGTCAATGGGCGCTCATTTTGACGGAATTGTAAGTTCATTCGCCTAATGAGTCCTCCAGGATTTAAAGAGACCTCAGATGTGGAGGAGGATGATATACAGGATAATTCCATCATTCCATGTGCTCATGAAGATGCACACCATACTCCAGGCCCTGAACCACAAAATTAAAGACACAGATGTAACTGCATCACAAACACTGAACAGTGACCTTGTCAAGAGCGCACATACCTGCAATCATATCAAACCACCTAAACAATATCCAGATTTTGTATTAGATGACTGATAGACAGTTTAATAATCAGTCATTCAGAACCAGCGCTACTTTCAAGTTGTTTAGTTCGAGAAGTTATACTGACATCGTTTGTATGTTCTTATCACAAATATGACATTGGGGATGTTATAATAGCAGTTCCATCCAACAGGGGGAACTTCAGGAAGACTGCCATGGAGATCTGGAGGCTGAGCTTCAGTGTAAAGGTCAGATGGGAGGAGCCAGGGAATCCACAGTGGATCTTCTAAGATTTCTCTTAATAAAGCTTTAGTTATAGCAAGCAGGTTTCTGTCTTCTCTCAGCAAAGAAAGCACTATTAAAACAAGAGGGTTAAATGCTGCTTTTGTGTTTATGAGGGAAGGGAAGAGGGAGGGGAAGTTGCTGGTAACCTATGTGGGAAATGGTTTTGGATACTTTATAAAGAGTGGGAGAGACATTACTTGAGGTCTTTCCTGTTATTTGAAAAACCTTTTAGAAAAACCCCAGCCCTCAATATTTTCCTTTCTTCTCCTCCCCTTCCCTTTGTCCCAGTGACCTGATAGGGAGTGAGACAGGAGAGGGCGGTGAAGTCTTTCTGTGTGCAAGCAGTGAATCATAGTAGAAAATGTAAGAAAGAAGAAAGCTCAGTGAATATTTGATTTGGATTCCTGCATTGAGCAGGGGGTTGGACTTGATGGCCTTAAAGGCCCCTTCCAACTCTACTATTCTATGATTCCATGAATATAGGACAACTTCAGGAAAGGTACGACTGGAAATCAAAAAGTGCCAAGAAGTCATAAAGAGGGAAGATAGTCAGTTACCGAGGTAAAAGTCTCGTGTCCAAAAATGGTCTTGACTAACTTTCACTTTTTGGACTATAAATAAGGCAGATAGAGAAGGGACTGAAGGATAAAGTGCAAGATAAAAGAAGGAAGAAACGCTGATAAATATAATGGATTGTTAAACCTACATAATAAATTGCTAAATGTAATTAAAATATTTCTATCCCACCCTTCTACCCTATAATAGGGCACTCAGAGCAGCTTACAATAAAATCACACACATACATAATAAAATTGTACACAATAAAACACAAAAACATTAAAGTAAATTAAAATACATAAAATACAATATATATATATGCACACACATATAAAAAAATTTTTTAACAAGCTTGAGAAAGCGGTGCATAAATATTAATGAAGATCATTTACTATCTAATTACAGTATCTAACTCCACTGTGGTCAAACTTCAACAATGGATAGGTGGCTGAAAACAGGCAGATTGAAAATGAAAGGAGGAAGTGAACAAAGTGAAAGTAGTGAAACTGCAGCACAGACAAAACAAGCAAAAATGTGGAAATATTGCTATAGTTTTCTAAATACAGGTTTTACCTGGACTGGTTCTGAAAATGACCAAAGACTATTGTGCGTGATTTGTTTTGAGATACTCTCAAATGAAACTTAGGCGACATTTATAAACCAAACACTGTAATTGTGCAGGAAAACCAGTGAAATTTTTTCAAAGGAAACTCATAGATCTGAATAAAAGTTCCAAAGTGCTGCTGCATACAGGGGCAAGGTATGATAATTCAAATGCAGTGGAAGTCTCTTATCAAGCAGCTTTTCTGATAGCAAAGGCAGGAAAGCCACATATAATTGGAGAACAAGTCATATTACTAGCAGCGAAGAAAATAGTCAGTACAATGTTGGGAGAGAAGGCTTGCAAAGAATTGAATGCTGTTTCATTGTCAAATAATACAGTCCAGAACTGGGGAGATGGCTGAGAACGTCAAGGAACAGTTGATTAAAAAAAATACGTAATAGTCGCTTCGACGCTCTTCAATTTGTTGAATCCACAGACATTTCAAACCTAGCCAATGTTCTGACATTTGTTAGATATGGATGCAGTGGAAGTATGAATGAGGACCTTCTCTTTGCAGATCATTGCAAACACGGGCAACCTCAGATGCCATTTTTAGAATTTTGAATGACTCTATAAAGGAGAGCGATATTGACTGGTCAAAATGTGTTGGAATTAGTAGTGACGGGACTTGTGCTATGACAGGCCAGTATAGTGGTGTTGTCCGTTGTGTAAACGCTGTGTCACCAGATGTAAAATTTATTCACTGCTGCATTCACAGGGAAACACTAGCAGCATAGAAAATGCCCTCTGAGCTCAAGACTGTTTTAGATGACTCGGTGAAAACTCTTAATTTCATTAAGGCCCGCCTTCTAAATTCAAGAATTTTTGCAGCTCTGTGTGAGATGGGCAGTGATCGCTGTCAACTACTCATACAGAAATCCATTGGCTTTCCTCGAGGGAAGGTTCTGACTTGCCTATTTGAGTTGCGAAATAAAGTAAGGTTTTTCCTGCTTGAATCAAAATCTCAGTTTTCACATCACTTCAATGACTTTTCGTTGGCATATTTAGCTGATATAATTGGAACTTAAGTCTTCAAGGAAATGATGTAAATATGTTCAATCTTCAGGATAAAATAGAAGCTATGATCCAAATCTTGTCAACTGAATCAATCCAAGTACGAATCATTTCCATGTCTTTCAGATTTCTTAATCACATCATAAATGTGATTATCCAATAAAGTAGAATGTGACATAAGCGAACACCTGCAAAGCCTCCAAGTTCAGCTGTGTGACTAGTTTCCAGTTCCTGTACCAACATACAACTGGATTAGAAACCCCTTTGAGTCCTAATATGCTATACTCTCAGACCTGATACCAAAAGAACAAAACAGCTTAATAGAATTTGAATGTGACAAATCTTGAAAGCTACTCATCACACAAAAGCACTTCTGGCTATATGTTCATTCTGAGTACCCAGAACTCTCTGATAAGGCCATGAAGTACCTGATGCCTTTTCCTACAACTTATGTTTGTGAAAGGGGATTTTCTGCACTTGTTGCATTGAAATCAAAATATCAAAACAAGTTAGATGTGGAACCAGATTTAAGGTTGAAACTTACATTGCTTCAACCTGACTTCCGATCTCTGACAGCTGCAAAACAGCACCAGCCTTCTCATTAACTCAGTTATACCATGGGTGTATGAGCCTGATTTTAAGAGCCTGTCAACACTTTATCATTCGGTCACCTGGACACTCTTGGGCTGCATTCGCACTGTACATTTATTCCTCTATTATTCCACAGTCATGGCTTCCCCCAAAGTATGCTGGGAAGTATAGTTTGTGAAGGGTGCTGAGAGCTGTTAGGAGGCCCTTGTTCCCCTCACAGTTCTACAATTCCCAGAGTTTCCTGGGAGAAGAGGGTTGGAATGTTAAACCACTCAGGGAACTGTAGCCCTCCAAGGAGAACAGGAGCCTCCTAACAACTCTCAGCACCCTTCACAAACTACACCTCCCAGGCTTTTGGAGGGGAAGCCATGAGTATTTAAAGTGGAATAATAGCAGAAAAAATGCATGGTATGAATGTGGCCTGGTTTCACTCTTCTTCATTGTGGGTTTCAGAAGTAATTATCTGAGCAGATTCATTTGGGGAGGGACCTGTTCTGGTGTGTGTGTGTGTCTATGCATGTGCACCTGCATGCGTGTGGGGGTGGGAATCCCTGGGTGTGGGTGTTTTGGGAGCTCCTGGGTGTGGGTATGTGCATGTATGTTTATGTGTATGGGGTTGGTGTGTGAAGCATCCAAACTAGGAAATGTGGTAGTAATGGGTGACTTCAACTACCCAGACATAGACTGGCCGCATATCTGTTCCGGTCATGACAAAGAAGCAAAATTTCTAGATATTCTACATGGCTATGCCCTAGACCAGTTGGTCATGGAACCGACCAGAGGGATGGCAACTCTGGACTTAATCCTCAGTGGGGACCGGGACCTGGTGCGAGATGTAAGTGTTGTTGAACCAATTGGGAGCAGTGACCATAGTGCTATTAAATTAAACATACATGTCAATGGCTGATTGCCAAGAAAATCCAACATGGTCACATTTGACTTCAAAAGAGGAAACTTCACAAAAATGAGGGGATTGGTAAAAAGAAAGCTGAAAAACAAAGTCCAGAGGGTCACATCACTCAAAAATGCTTGGAAGTTGTTTAAGAACACTATATTAGAAGCGCAACTGAAGTGCATACCGCAGATCAGAAAAGGTACCGCCAGGGCCAAGAAGATGCCAGCATGGTTAACGAGCAAAGTCAAGGAAGCTCTTAGAGGCAAAAAGTCTTCCTTCAGAAAATGGAAGTCTTGTCCGAATGAAGAAAATAAAAAAGAACACAAACTCTGGCAAAAGAAATGCAAGAAGACAAGAAGGGATGCTAAAAAAGAATTTGAGGAGCACATCGCTAAGAACATAAAAACCAACAACAAAAAATTCTATAAATACATTCAAAGCAGGAGACCATCTAGGGAGGCGATTGGACCCTTGGATGATAAGGGAGTCAAAGGTGTACTAAAGAACGATAAGGAGATTGCAGACAAGCTAAATGAATTCTTTGCATCTGTCTTCACAGTGGAAGATATAGGGCAGATCCCTGAACCTGAACTAACATTTGCAGGAAGGGATTCTGAGGAACTGAGACAAATAGTGGTAACGAGAGAAGAAGTTCTAAGCTTAATGGACAATATAAAAACTGACAAATCACTGGGCCCGGATGGCATCCACCCAAGAGTTCTCAAAGAACTCAAATGTGAAATTGCTGATCTGCTAACTAAAATATGTAACTTGTCTCTCGGGTCCTCCTCTGTGCCTGAGGTCTGGAAAGTGGCAAATGTAACGCCAATCTTCAAAAAGGGATCCAGGGGGGACCCCGGAAATTACAGGCCAGTTAGCTTAACTTCTGTCCCTGGAAAACTGGTAGAAAGTATTATTAAAGCTAGATTAATATGGTCTCTATGTTTGATAAGCACATAGAAGAACAAGCCTTGCTGAAGCAGAGCCAGCATGGCTTCTGCAAGGGAAAGTCCTGTCTCAGTAACCTATTAGAATTCTTTGAGAGTGTCAACAAGCATATAGATAGAGGTGATCCAGTGGACATAGTGTACTTAGACTTTCAAAAAGCGTTTGACAAGGTACCTCACCAAAGACTTCTGAGGAAGCTTAGCAGTCATGGAATAAGAGGAGAGGTCCTCTTGTGGATAAGGAATTGGTTAAGAAGCAGAAAGCAGAGAGTAGGAATAAACAGACAGTTCTCCCAATGGAGGGCTGTAGAAAGTGGAGTCCCTCAAGGATCAGTATTGGGACCTGTACTTTTCAACTTGTTCATTAATGACCTAGAATTAAGAGTGAGCAGTGAAATGGCCAAGTTTGCTGACAACACTAAATTGTTCAGCGTTGTTAAAACAAAAAGGGATTGCGAAGAGCTCCAAAAATCCAAACTGAGTGAATGGGCGGAAAAATGGCAAATGCAATTCAGTATAAACAAGTGTGAAATTATGCATATTGGAGCAAAAAATCTGAATTTCACATATACGCTCATGGGGTCTGAACTGGCGGTGACCGACCAAGAGAGAGACCTCGGGGTTGTAGTGGACAGCACGATGAAAATGTCAACCCAGTGTGTGGCAGCTGTGAAAAAGGCAAATTCCATGCTAGGGATAATGAGGAAAGGTATTGAAAATAAAACAGCCGATATCATCATGCCGTTGTATAAATCTATGGTGCGGCCGCATTTGGAATACTGTGTACAGTTCTGGTCACCTCATCTCAAAAAGGATATTATAGAGTTGGAAAAGGTTCAGAAGAGGGCAACCAGAATGATCAAGGGGATGGAGTGACTCCCTTACGAGGAAAGGTTGCAGCATTTGGGGCTTTTTAGTTTAGAGAAAAGGCGGGTCAGAGGAGACATGATAGAAGTGTATAAAATTATGCATGGCATTGAGAAAGTGGATAGACAAAAGTTTTTCTTCCTCTTTCATAATACTAGAACTCGTGGACATTCAAAGAAGCTGAATGTTGGAAGATTCAGGACAGACAAAAGGAAGTACTTCTTTACTCAGCGCATAGTTAAACTATGGAATTTGCTCCCACAAGATGCAGTAATGGCCACCAGCTTGGATGGCTTTAAAAGAAGATTAGACAAATTCATGGAGGACAGGGCTATCAATGGCTACTAGCCGTGATGGCTGTGCTGTGCCACCTTAGTCAGAGGTAGCATGCTTCTGAAAACCAGTTGCCGGAAGCCTCAGGAGGGGAGAGTGTTCTTGCACTCGGGTCCTGCTTGCGGGCTTCCCCCAGGCACCTGGTTGGCCACTGTGAGAACAGGATGCTGGACTAGATGGTCCACTGGCCTGATCCAGCAGGCTCTTCTTATGTTTTTATGTTCTTATGTACCTAGTAAGTTGACTATCCTTCAAAATTTTGTTAGAAGTTGTTTCTATTCTGTAATCTTCCCTGGGACTTTCTGGTGAAGGGCAGATAATTAATATATTTGTTGCTGAGATTAATAAAAAATGACATTCTTAACACTTCATTATGTTTTTTTTCCAATTAACAGAGACTAAAATTACAACAATTAACATGTGGGGGTCACAAATTTTTTTGAGTTTACAAAGTGGGTCCCCTATTCATAAAGGTTGGGAACCACTGGTTCAGACTTTGAGAAACCAATGAATATGCTCGCGGATTGCCTGTGCCTGTTTCCAAATGGAAGGATGATTGCTGCATTTTGCAAGGGCCAGGAGACGACATGACGGGGCAGACACATGCAGTAATGCTGAAAGTACTGAAAGTTGGCATGCTGCTGGTTTGGCAAGCTAAATCATTCTGACGATTTCTTACCTGGTAATTTGCGCATTATATTTGATCTTTCACACGACGCACAAGCTAGCTCCAGAATTCTAGTGGAATGTAGTGGAAGTTTAGCGCTAATTTCCATGATAAATGATACCAGAAATAATCCATTAGCAAGGCTGGGAACCTGGAAGATTGCAGGAGTTTTTCGCTAGCTGCAGCCACTCATGTGACAGGCATCCCACCATGCAATGTGTTCCCGCCCTTTAGTCACACAGGTTTTTTTCGCCCTGATGGAACGTTGTACTGGTATTCTGGCATCTGTGCAGATAGCAGCAGGAGTTCCCACACATACCCCTGTCTTGAAACAACTAAAATAATTTAAAAGGTCAGATCCTAAAGGGAGAGGGCTTTCATGGCCACAGGACAAGATCTTAGACCTCCTACACAGTGAGGAACAGTGTGCATGGGTGAGGGACAAAAACAAGCCGTGTGAAAGACAGTTGCGCAAAATGCCGGTATATCGGCTGAAAAAGCTGCTGTTTCTTAACGCAACAGGAACTGTAGTGTGAAAGGGATTTTAGAAATCGGGACAGAAGTGCTACCTTTTTAATCCGTTAAACTAATGCAATCAGCCCCATGTGTGAAAGCAGCCACTGTTGCATACATTACAGCTTGGTCAGATCAGAAAGATGGCACACTGGCAGAGGCAACATTTATAAAGCCAAGAATCATGCCATCTTGCAATGGCTTCCAGTGCCAGCACGTTAACAAGCATTTAAGAAAGGAAATAAACTGTAGATCTGATGCCACTCCATGTCTGTGTTTTAATCGCCTTCACAGTTATGTTTCTGGTTGTTTGAAAATGGTTGTTTTAGAGTTTTAGGGCCTGTTTACATGTGGCCCTCGATCCACATTATAAATGCTGCTTTTTGCAGCGGGATTGATTTGGACAGTTCATGTACATCCGTCCTCGCTACAGATAAACTTGCTCTTTTCCTTTTTAGTGTTCACACGTGCTCGCGTTAATTGCTTTCAGGTTTTTTCTTGCTGCACCCCCATTTTTAAATGTTAACTGCGGAGGCATGGAAGGGACGGTGTTTCCCTGTTTACTGCAGGTAAAGTCTGCGGACACTGGGGGGTGCCATTCTCCTCTTTTCTGCTCTTAGTTTCATCCAGGCAAAAACCCCGTGCCTGCGTTGCAGGCTTCTCCCTCCACCCTCATTCCGTGGCTGCTCAGGTGTCCTACTTTGACTTTGCGGGTCCCATTCCAACACCACTGAAGAACAAACCATTTACGCAAACATTCCGCATGCTCTCAGGGAAAAAGCTCATCAAGTGGAAAAAGGGGTTTGGCGAGGAAAAAACCAAACAGCAAACAAGAAAGAGTAGCCTTTCGCTGCACCCGTCCGTGCTGGTCGCCTGGGCATGCTTGGGGGTCCCTCTGTGACTTTTGGGGGGTGGGGGTTCCCTTGTAGGGCTGCAATAATTTATTTATGTATTTATTATTTGATTTACATCCTGTCCTTCCTCCCAGCAGGAACATAGGGTGCCAAATACTCTAGATCAGGATGGCTGATCAGTGGGCTGTGCAGCCCAATCTTGCACCTCTTTACTCTGAAGTAAACCCAACTGTGTGCAATGGGACTTCAAAGTAAACGTGCACAGGATTGCAGCCTTCCAGGAGAAGCCACTCACCCAGGGAATTCACTCTTCTACAACCCCCCTCCGTCTCCCCCTCATGATGCTTTTTCTGGAAAATATAGAGGGATCTCCTGTGCAGGCACTGACACACACTCCTGGAGTGACCCGCCACAGCTCTAAAAAGGAGTATTTCCTGATGGGGATGTAAACCACATCTTCAAAACAGTCTTCTACTGGTGATAGGAAAATGTCTTAGCCACTGGGAAGAGTCTTCCAGCACCCCTCCTTGCCCGTTCTTGCTGATTGCATCCAGTTGTGGTGAAAGCATGTGAGTCGGCCACTGAGAGGACTCTTCAGATAGACTCCCTCAGATAGACTGGGCTGAAACCGTATAGGGTTTTAAAGGTCAGAACCAACACCTTGAATAGGGCCCGGAAAACAACCGGTAACCAGTGCAACTCCTTCAGCACTGGAGTGATGTGATCTCACCGGCAGCTGCCTTTAATCAGGCGAGCTGCCGCATTCTGTACCAGTTGCAGCTTCCGGACCGTTTTCAAGGGTAACCCCACGTACAGCACATTACAGTAGTCTAGGTGAGAGGAGACCAGGGCATGTACCACAGATGGGAGCAGATGGTTGGGAAGGTAGGGGCGCAGCCTCTGTAACAGATGGAGTTGATACAGCGCCGCCCGGCTCACAGCAGAGACCTGAGCCTCCATGGACAGCTGGGAGTTAAGAATGACCCCCAGGCTGCGGACCTGGTCTTTCAGGGGCAATTGTACCCCATTGAGCACCAGGTCCACATCCCCCAGCCTTCCCTTGTCTCCCACAAACAGTACCTCGGTTTTGTCAGGGTTCAGCTTCAGCTTATTCCTTCCCATCCAGCCACTCACCAACTCCAGGCACTTGGATAGGGTTTCTACAGCCAACCTCGGTGAAGATTTGAATGAGAGATAGAGCTGTGTGTCATCAGCATACTGGTGACACTGCACCCCAAATCTTCTGATGATAGCCCCCAGCAGCTTATATAGATGTTGAACAGCATCGGGGAGAGGATGGAGCCGTGTGGCACCCCACAAGTGAGAGGCCAAGGATCCAAAACCTCATCCCCCAATGCCACTCTCTGGTACCTACCAGAGAGGAAGGAACGGAACCACTGCAATACAGTGCCCCCTATGCCTAACCTCTTCAGGCGGTCCAGAAGGATACCGTGGTCAATGGTATCAAAAGCCACTGAGAGATGAAGGAGGACAAGGAAGGTGCATTTGCCCCTATCCAACGCCCTCCTCATATCATCCACCAAGGCGACCAAGGCTGTTTCAGTCCCGTGTCAGTCTATTTGAAGGAGCCTACAACATCATCAGGGATGCCGCTCAACAAGATCAGCCTCAAAAGGCCTTCTCTCTATCCCAGCAGTTAAAACAGCTAGACTGGTGAGAACTAAGGAGAGGGCTTTTTCAATTGTGGCCCCCACTTTGTGGAATTCCCTCCCAAATGATCTCCGCCATGCCCTCTCTACGATGAGCTTCTCCCAGGCCTTGAAGACCTGGCTCTTCAGGCAGGCTTTTGGGGTGGGTTAGGCTTTATTATTATTGCTGAGATTTTTAATGTATTTGTATGCTTTTACTTTGTATGTCGCCCAGAGTGGCTGGACAGCCAGCCAGATGGGCGACTAATAAATTCAATAAATAAATAAACTCTTCTCAGTGGCAAACAATCCACCCTTTCATGGCAATTGGCTCCCATGGGATGTCTGTATTTGCAATAGCCATGAGACCCAGTCCAGGCCCGTGTCAGAATCTGAGCACTTCAGGGATCTCCTGTGCAGGCACAGACACGCACACACCCGGAAGGCCCCTCAGGTGAGTCAGCCCCTGAGAAGACTCTTCCCAGTGGTAAACACAATCCCCTTTCAAGATGATTGTCTCCCGGGCATGTATGCTGTGGTGATAGCCATGCAACCCGATTCAAAAATGGAGCAGTTCAGGGATCTCCTGTGCAGGCACTGACACACACCCCTGGAGTGAACCGCCACAGCTTAAAAAAGGAGTATTTCCTAATGGGGATGTAAACCACATCTTCAAAACAGTCTCCTACTGGTGATAGGAAAATGTCTTGGCCACTGGGAAGAGTCTTCCAGCAGGCCTTGTTGCCCGTTCTTGCTGATTTATTTTATTTATTTATTTATTTTATTTCATTTATATACCGCCCTAAGCCTGACGGCTCTCTGGGCGGTGTACACAATAGATAAAAACAGCACAATATATAACTACAATAACACAATAAAGTCAAAAACCAAAAACAAACAAATAACAACAAAAGCAAACAGCATCATAATACAACATAAAAAGTACAGTTAAAATACACTTTAAAAACAGATTAAAATACACTTTAAAATGCCTGGGAGAATAAAAAGGTTTTCACCTGACGCCGAAAAGATAGCAGCGTCGGCGCCAGGCGCACCTCATCGGGGAGACTGTTCCGCAATTTGGGGGCCACCACCGAAAAGGCCCTAGATCTAGTCACCACCCTCCGAGCTTCTCAATGAGATGGCACTCGGAGGAGGGCCTTAGATGTTGAGCGCAGTGTACGGGTAGGTTCATATTGGGAGAGGCGTTCCACCAGGTATTGCGGTCCCATGCCGTGTAAGGCTTTATAGGTCAAAACCAGCACTTTGAATCTAGCCCGGAAACAAATAGGGAGCCAGTGCAGACGAGCCAGAACAGGTGTTATATGAGCAGACCTTCTGGTCCGCGTCAACAGTCTGGCCGCTGCATTCTGGACTAGCTGTAGTTTCCGAATTATCTTCAAGGGCAGCCCAACGTAGAGCTCATTGCAGTAATCCAATCTAGAAGTTACCAGAGCATGAACAACAGAGGTGAGGTCATCTATTGCATCTAGTTGTGGTGAAAGCAGGTGAGTCAGCCACTGAGAGGACTCTTCTCAGTGGTAAACACACCACCCTCTCATGATGATTACATACTTTTTTACAGTGACAGCACTGAGCATTAAATACATCCATGAACTCAAGTCTAGCATTGTGTGTGTGTTTTCATCCACAGACTAGAAACTGTCTAGAAAGTAATCTCCCCCACCACCAACAGCACCCAGTGGACTTCCTTTCTTTGAAAGTGTAGACTTGCTGAACAAAGAATACTTACTTTCCTTTGGGCAGCAGCACCATGAACGTGTCAGGGAGGGGGTATGCAAGGCCCCTTTAAAAGGTTAAGGGGAAATCAACAATCCTAGGGTTCCTACTGAAAGCAAGTTTTGCAGGGACAAACTATATGCGATTTGTTGTTACTGCAACTGTTGCCTTGTTTTGGATACAATGTTTCTCCTGACTCTGAAACAATTTGCAATGGAATGTGAAATTAACAAGCGGAAGCAGGAGCAGGAGATTTGCAGAAAGCAAAGCAGCAGAGAAAGGGCTGGTTCTGATACTTCAAGGTAGAATGCATATTGTGCCAGCATCAGTGAAGCCTGCCTTCAATTACATGGACCAAAATTTGTCATGTCCACTAGCTATCATGGGTCTACCCTGAGTAGGTTTAACTGTGGACAAAAGAACCCTGAATTTCCGGGTTTCGGGGAGTAAGTCACATGGAACACAGTGAGAACTAATTCCCCCGCTTTTTCCTTTGCTGTCACAAATTAAATGAAGACAAAGGGAATACTTCCTTTTGTGATGGTTTTTGTCCTGGAGCATTACAAAGTTTGGTTATTAATCAGTACAACTGTTGAAAATGCAATCAAATAAGAGCAGAACTTCACAAAATGACATTTTGTCTTTCAAATTGGAAATTAGCAATTGTAGAGCACACCTCTTCCTCTGTGGCAACATTCTTGTTGTCATTATGATGGCATTCCCTGTGGAAGGGTTGCTCTGGCAAGGGAAAGGATGGACAATTTGGTTCCTCTAGTGCACAGCCACCTGTCTCACATATGTTGTGCAAGACAACACAGGCGCACACCACAGTCACCATATTTTCCTCGGCAACAGGAAGGGTGCCAGCAAGGCGGCGATATCTGGATTTCAGCCTCCCAAATTCATGCTCAACAACATTTCTAACTCTGTTGAAGGATCTATTAAAAGCCATTTTTTTTCCATCAAGGCAACCTGAGTAGGGCTTCATGAGCCAACACCGCATGGGATACGCTCCATCCCCCAGCAGCAAAGGTGGTACTTGAACCCCACGGATAGTTATTGTCAGGTTTTCTGGCACAAACTATCCCGATTCCATTGCATCAAATAGAGAGGAGTTGCAACATACAAAGGCATAGTGTCCTGCGGGAAGCCCATGGCCATGAATCCATCCATCACCTGAAATACAGAAATCAACATGTATAACATTATAAGGCAACAATGTATTTTGAACATTGTTTCAGCACAGAAAGCCTAAAGCAGATGTATAAAGGGAGTGTTGAATACATAATCTTTGCTTGTACCCATCAAAGCCACATAGAAATGTCTAGCTAAAGACAGAAACATCACAACCAGACTTTTTGCGAGATATGTCCCTTGGAAGGATATCACAGATGGATGATGAATGGGAACTTCAATGATCAGTGAATACAGGTTGTGAAAGCACAAAGAGGAATTCGCATACCAATGGAATTAATTTGTGTTATAATGATGGCCAACAAGGTTCAGCAATGTCTGCAATAGCAGGAGGCGGGTGTGATGCTGAGAGAAATGCATAATAGAATGGTAAATAATTAATTGAAGTTCAAATTCTTGTGCATAGGAATGTCAACAAACAAACAAGCTGCAATGATAGCATTGCCAATGCTGTCCTATAAATAAAAACCTAAAGAAGACCACAATTACTTCTATAGTGATTACACCTTGCACGGACCAACCCAAATATCCATGTCCAGATTATTTTTATTATTCAACAAAAATAAACAGAAAGCAAGGTTAACAAAAGGAAGCCAAACACTGCATTGCCAAAAAAAAAAAAAAAAAGCGAGAGAACCACTATGTTTGCATGTGTGGTGTTAAGGAGAAAGAGACATGCCCCAGGTGTTGTGGTTTCCAAAATAGCTTTTCCCCAAGAAAAACAGCATGATTTCCACAGATGTGTGCAAAAGATAACAGCAAGGGAACGGAATGTCGATGACAATTTCAAGATGTAAGAGGAAAAGAAATAACATGGACATTTGATTAGGAATGTTAGCTGCAAGAAAGAAGTAAAGGCAGAAAATCAAACCTTACGGTATTTCCCGAGCTGGACAGTTTTGCGTAGTAGCACGTCTTCAATAGTGAAGCACACCTCCAAAACAATCCCATGGACAGTCACCTTTCCAATTCCAAAGTTGACTGCCGCCTCCCTGTAGCATTCCATGGTTGCGAGCCACCATATTGCGACAGACACACTCTTCTCCACAGGGATTGGTATGTGCATGTTAGTTCCCTGTCTCTCAAGATAAGGTTTGAGCTGCCTTGCAATTTCAAAGAGGGTGGACATTGGCATACGAAAATTTTTCTGCCATAGGTTGTCATCCCACAGCAGAAGAACCTCATTTTCCCACCACAACCGATCACGCTGATGAACCCACACTCCACAATCCAAACTGCACATGGCCATGATGTGCCTCACCAAAGACGCATCAACGCTTAATTGATTGGCAGACCCAAATAAAATTGTAACAGGGGTTGTGTCATTGAAGCAATGAAGGTAGGCATGATGCCTGTACTGCCTTCCAGTCGATTTTGACCAGGGCTGGCATAACACGGTAAGCAAGGTAAGCACGACAGGAGGGTGCAACGCTTGAGAGGTGCCAGAGGCACTCCTCGGCTAGCAAGGGAGGCCAGCCCCACTGCAAGAGGACACTGCCATTGAGGAGGACGTTCGCCAGCAGGGCACACACGGTACTGTCCAGGAGTTGTTGGAGGGCAACCCCGTCATCCCTGGCTGGCCACTTGGCTATGCTGGCTGGGTCCAAGGGAATCTGGAGGGTGGGAGGCAGTGGTGTGCTGGAGCTGGGTCTCGAGAGCTGATTGTTACATTTTTGGGAATTTTGCACGCCGGTTGTTAACAGAGGGAGCAGGGGAAGTCTTCTGCTCCTCTGATTGGTAAGAATATAAGAACATAAGAAGAGCCTGCTGGATCAGGCCAGTGGCTCATCTAGTCCAGCATCCTCTTCTCACAGTGGCCAGCCAGGTGCCTGGGGGAAGCCCGCAAGCAGGACCTGAGTGCAAGAACACTCTCCCTTCCTGAGGCTTCCGGCAACTGGTTTTCAGAAGCATGCTGCCTCTGACTAGGGTGGCAGAGCACAGCCATCATGGCTAATTGCCATTGATAGCCCTGTCCTCCATGAATTTGTCTAATCTTCTTTTAAAGCCATCCAAGCTGGTGGCCATTACTGCATCTTGTGGGAGCAAATTCCATAGTTTAACTATGTGTTGAGTAAAGAAGTACTTCCTTTTGTCTGTCCTGAATCTTCCAACATTCAGCTTCTTTGAATGTCCACGAGTTCTAGTATTGTGAGAGAGGGAGAAGAACTTTTCTCTATCCACTTTCTCAATGCCATGCATAATTTTATACACTTCTATCATGTCTCCTCTGACCCGCCTTTTCTCTAAACTAAAAAGCCCCAAATGTCGCAACCTTTCCTCCTAATGGAGTTGCTCCATCCCCCTGATCATTCTGGTTGCCCTCCTCTGAACCTTTTCCAACTCTATAATATCCTTTTTGAGATGAGGCAACCTTTTTGAGATGGTGGATGAAAGACATGTGTTAGAAGCATGGGCTTCTGGGCAGCTCGCTCTGAGAGGGTGTGTGTGCGTGCTTGCACTGAGCGGAAGAAGAACCTGTTTCCCCTGCCCTTCGTGGCTACTTGCCCCGTCTGTGCTTGGTGAGCCTCGCCTCAATGATTGATAGCTAAAAGGGGGGAGTGCGCATGCTTGCACTGAGTGGGTGAAGAACCTGTTTCCCTCGATGGCACGCAAAGCAGCTGAGTGGTGGCCTCTGTCTTCCTCCCCTCCCCTCCTCCCTTGGCTGGCAGGGGACGTTTGTTCCAAATAGTTCCATCCTTCCAAAGTAAACCCATTTCAAACCATCCATGCCCCCCCATAAGCAATTATGTGATAGTGCATAGACTAGAGGCTTGTGCAGAGTTAATTAATTATATTAATAATATTTTTAAATAATGTTTATTAAGGAAAAGAAAATTACAAAGTAGTACTAAAATAATAATAAATAAGAAAAGGGAAGGAGAAAAATGCTTTACATACATCATTCAGCTTTATTACTAATTATAGATATAGATACATTGATTCATGATTCATTAGAAAAGACAATAATGCTTGGAAAAACAGAAGGGTGTAGAAAAAGAGGAAGGCCAAATAAGAGATGGATTGATTCCATAAAGGAAGCCACAGACCTGAACTTACAAGATCTGAACAGGGTGGTTCATGACAGATGCTTTTGGAGGTCACTGATTCATAGGGTCGCCATAAGTTGTAATCGATCTGAAGGCACATAACAACAACAATGACTGTTTAAAGTGATATAATACTATAGTAAATGTATGGTGCTGTTGCCATCAGCAATAGCCTTCTGAAGAGTGTGACTGATCTGGGATTAAGTTTGTTTCTAACCTGATGCTATTGGTTTTATTTCTCTATCCTCACTTTTTTACCTTTACCTTAATACTAGAGGTAATTGTGTAATTGTGATTGTTCAATTTCTTTGAATAGAGACTGATAGAACAGTAGCCAACACATAAAGTTGCAGTGCCTTATGGATAACTTTGTGGAAGTTCCCCAGTCAAGTCTCAGCAACAGCACAATGCTAACAGGCAGTTGCCAACTGCTTGCCTAGAATGCCCTCCCTTGTCTTGAACACAGCTGCAACCATATCTACTCAGAAGTAGGTCCTAGAGTTCTATGGGGCATAGTTCCTTAATAAGCATGTTTAGAATTGCTGCCTTCAGGGGCATCCATCTGTGCTTCCATCTAACATCTCTGCAACACTAGACTCCTTTCTTCCTACAATGGCCTTCTGGTAATTGGCCTGGCCTGAGGGCACGTAAACCCTTCTTGCCAGAAGCAAGTAAGCTAGATTAAACGTTCCCTAAAGGTGTTGGACTATGACCTGGGAGACCAGAGTTTCAATCCCCACACAGCCATGAAGCTTACTGGGTGACCTTGGGCCAGTCACTGCCTCTCAGCCTCAGAGGAAGGCAATGGTAAAACCACCACTTGGCCCGGTTGTTGTTATGTGCGTTCAAGTCGATTACGACTTATGGCGACCCTATGAATCAGTGACCTCCAAGAGCATCTGTCCTGTTCAGATCTTGTAAGTTCAGGTCTGTGGCTTCCTTTATGGAATCAATCCATCTCTTGTTTGGCCTTCCTCTTTTTCTACTCCCTTCTGTTTTTCCAGGCATTATTGTCTTTTCTAGTGAATCATGTCTTCTCATGATGTGTCCAAAGTACGATAACCTCAGTTTCATCATTTTCGCTTCTAGTGACAGTTCTGGTTTAATTTGTTCTAACATCCAATTATTTGTCTTTTTCGCAGCCCATGGTATGCGCAAAGCTCTCCTCCAACACCACATTTCAAATGAGTTGATTTTTCTCTTATCTGCCTTATCCAACTTTCACATCCACAGATAGAGATTGGGAATACCATGGTCTGAATGATCCTGACTTTGGTGTTCAGTGATACATCTTTGCATTTTGAGGACCTTTTCTAGTTCTCTCATAGCTGCCCTCCCCAGTCCTAGCCTTCTTCTGATTTCTTGACTATTGTCTCCATTTTGGTTAATGACTGTACCAAGCTATTGATAATCCTTGACAAGTTCAATGTCCTCATTGTCAACTTTAAAGTTACATAAATCTTCTGTTATCATTACTTTAGTCTTCTTTACGTTCAGCTGTAGTCCTGCTTTTGTGCTTTCCTCTTTAACTTTCTTCAGCATTTGTTCCAGATCATTACTGGTTTCTGTTAAGAGTATTGTATCATCTACATATCTTAAATTACTGATATTTCTCCCTCAGTGTTCACACCTCCTTCATCTTGGGCCAATCTTTCTTTCCGTATGATATGTTCTGCATATAGATGAAACAAATAGGGTGACAAAATACACCCCTGTCTCACACCCTTTCCAATGGGGAACCAATCGGTTTCTCCATATTCTGTCCTTACACTAGCCTCTTGTCCAGAATATAGGTTATGCATCAGAACAATCAGATATTGTGGTACCCCCATTTCTTTTAAAACCGTTCCATAGTTTTTCATGATCTACACAGTCAAAGGCTTTGCTGTAATCTATAAAGCACAGGGTGATTTTCTTCTGAAATACCTTGGTCCATTCCATTATCCAGCACATGCTTGCAATATGATCTCTGGTGCCTCTTCCCTTTCTAAATCGAGCTTGGATTTTTTTTCCAGAAAGCCGGTTGTTAAACATTTACCAGCACACCACTCCTGGGGACGTGCATGAAAGCACCCTGCTCCCTCAAGACGGGAGTGCTACAGCCCAGGCTTCAAGGTCAGGCCTCTACCACTGCGCATGGAGGCTGCCAGAGTGGAGCGCACGGCTCCACAGCAGGACACACCAACACAATGCTTGGAGCCCCCATTGTCACTGGCTGCGCTGGGCTGATGCTTGGAGGCCAACAAGATGCACAGGGCCGCAAGCTCCCCACCAGAGACCAGGGAGGATTCCTCTCCCCCCCAAAAAAATGACAGCGGAGAAGCTCATGCAACCCCATCACCACAGCTGTAAGGAAGGCTGCCCAGGGGCCTTTCTGCGTGGTGAACAAAAGCACAAAGACTTTGAGGAAGGGCGCTGCAGGTCGGAGGGACCTCCAGGGCTACTCCATCCGGTGCACAGGTGAGCAGCACCACAGCTGGAGGCCTTGCCTGGTTCCTGCTGAGCAGCTACAGGTCTTGGGTGAGTAGCAAGCAGACGGGGAAAGGGGGTGCCCCCTTTTTTGTGCTCCTAGAGTCATGCGCCGCCTTCTGCTCTCCCCAAAGATGGAGCTTCCTTCGCGGCCAGGCCAGGCTGCTCCACTCTGAAGCAGACCTGCCCTGGTTGAGGATTGGCCATGGTAGGGAGCAGGCGCAGTGGAGAACGGCCTTTGCTGGGCGCGCCAAGAGAACGTGGCTGACACAGGCCTGGGCTGCTGTGCTGGAAGAAATACTGCATGCCCGGTGGAGGACCAGAAGGCAGCCTAGGTCTTGAGAACAGCCTGACCACGAGGCCATCCGTGGCCCATTGGCTGATGTGGTTGCCAGCCTTTTTTTCTATAGTAAATTTAATTATTTATATGGGGGATGGGGAATTAAGGGGGAGAAAGACAGTTGCCCTCCCCCAGCAAGAGACCTGCTTTGGAGCCCAGGAAGGGCCATAGCTTCCCCCACTCCTAGTTTTATTGGGGGGACACTACAGGCTGGAGCCTTCTTTACCAGCATCCCAGCAGCAGAGCAGCAGAGGGTCACAGGGCCAATCCCCTGCATTGGTAGTGAGGCCTCGAAAAGATTCTCTGCCTGAAGCTCTGGACAACCACTGCCAGTCAGTGTTGGCAGTACTAGCCTTGATGACCCTATAAGGTAGCTTAATGTGCTTCTGTTGTAGCTTCTGGTAACTATGCCAACCGTAGGGGAAATCTTTTTCCTGGACTCCAACTCTCCAGGTGGCAGCATGTGTTCAACCGGTGTGTGTGTGTGTTACACCTGTGGCCTTCCTAATGTTGTTGGACTCTAGCGCCCATCAGCTCCAGACGCCATGGCCAATGGTCAGGGATGATGGGGGTTGGAGGCTGACACCATATCTGGAAGGCCATCCCTGCATGGAATTATTCACAACGGGGCGAGAGGAATCCTGCATGTTAAAAACTAGCCTATCAGGGTGAAGGCTCAGCTGACTTTTTCTGCCTGGCAGCTTAATGTTTTACATGCACATGTTAATGCTTTGCATGTACCCCCCCGTCATCTCTCTCTCTCACACACACACACACGCACGCACACACACACACTGAGCATTTAGCGACCCACGCACAACCACTGCTAGCAGTTCTCTCCTCCAAGTCAAGAGGTCTATCGCATATGCCTTTGTTCTGAGTGTCCAAAGCTGCGTTGGGGGGGGGAGGCATATCCACCCTCATCTTCCTCCGGTGGCAGCTGGAAGGAAGCTGCCTCCTGCCTGGACTGAAGGGAGGGATCTCTCTGGCTGGCCAGCTATGACTAAGAATAGAAGCCAGAGGGATGGCTTGGTCAGTGCTGCTTGAGGGCCAGGCAGGGGACACAAATGGCTGCCCAGGCATGATGTGTGTTCCCAATTAAACATTAGTGAACTAATTCATAAGTTCACAAACATGAAAGCACGTAAGGCTAAATTCGTGTAACTATGTACCTTTTTGCTAAATAATGGCAATACAAAAAGGTCGTTTTCTTTTTACTTTATTTTAGTATTCATACAAAACATTTTCCTACTCCATAATGATTTTCTTATTTGTCCTTATTTGCCTTGTTACATTTTTTATAACATCTGAATTGAAAAATGAACCAAAACTTTTTATAAAAGGTAAGAGTGCCAATTTATAATTTGCAGGGGGGCGCCGAACACACCAGCTCCGGCCCCGACTACAAGAACCTTTATTGAAGGGTGGTCTAAAAATAGAAGGAATAAATGAATGAATCTATTTGTAGAAAGAAAATCCACCCCCTCTCGCCCCCGCCCCCTCTCTCGCCCCCCTCCCCCACACACAGACACAAAAGTGGTACAGAAGCAAGTAATCTTCCAGAGCAAGCAAGAGGAAACATCTTAACTTCTTTGTCATTATCTTGAGGGGTTCCTTCCCTACTTCCCATTACCAGCTGTTTTTGAATCCACACTGGGACAACTTATTTTGGGTGAATTTTCTGTTTGATTTTTTGTGAACCTCTGATGTAGAATTCAGTTAATGAAGAGTGCTATGACTGTGTTGAAAGGCAGGTGTGCAAGCTCACTTTTCAGTGCTTTCTATGTTGGGAATTATACATACTAGAAGCTATCTCAATGAGTGTCTCTCCTTTTGTAACCCAAATAGTGCCATCCATGCACTAGAGGGTAGTATCAACAGGCTTTGGAAGACTCCACAAGATTTCTGGGTGGGCTGTTTGTGGAAAATCACAGAACTCAGTGGGTCTAAGTATTCTTGACTGGCTCTTTGCTTTGTCAGGCTGATGAAGGATTAAATATCACACCTATCCTCTAACCACTTTACTGTTCTAAAGCCTCTTCCCCAAAACAGCTTTGCTTACAAAAAAAATTGTGTTGGAGCACTGTTACACATTAGCACATAACGTATAGTTTGCCCCTAGCACAGGGGGAGGGGATACCTCTGCAACGATAAAGGTTTACATCACCTGAACTCACATGATCTAGAGTTGCCTTAGGTCTTGTAAGATTTGAAAATGAGAAGTGATAGGATTTTATATTAGTTCTGATTGTCTATTGGGCTATCACAGGGAGTTCTTTGCCTTTCTACGGCAAAAACTCCAACTTCAGTGGAGTTTATGTGATGTGCTCTAATCATTTGAATTTGGCTTTGTTGTTATGTGCCTGCAAGTCAATTACGTCTTATGGCGACCCTATGAATCAGTGACCTCCAAGAGCATCTGTCATGAACCACCCTGTTCAGATCTTGTAAGTTCAGGTCTGTGGCTTCCTTTATGGAATCAATCTATCTCTTGTTTGGCCTTCCTCTTTTTCTACTCCCTGCTGTTTTTCCCAGCATTATTGCCTTTTCTAGTGAATCATGTCTTCTCATTATGTGTCCAAAGTATAAGAACCTCAGTTTCATCATTTTAGCTTCTAGTGATAGTTCTAGTTTTATTTGTTCTAACACCCAATTATTTGTCTTTTTCACAGTCCATGGTATGCACAAAGCTCTCTTCCAACAGCACATTTCAAATGAGTTGATTTTCATCATCATCTTCAAATCCTACCTCAATTCATTGTGCGAGACAGGTAGGTCTTGAGGGCCCTCCGGACATCTAGCGACTGCCAGGCCTTCTCGAGCAGATGAGCAGGATCCGGACAGAACGAAGGCAAAACAATGTCTTGGTTACAGTGGAACGCCGAAATGACCTTGGGACGGAAGGAAGGATCGAGACGTAGTACCACTGTTGTCATTACTTTAGACTTCTTGACGTTCAGCTGTAGTCCTGCTTTTGTGCTTTCCTGTTTAACTTTCATCAGCATTCGTTTCAAATCATTACTGGTTTCTGCTAGTAGTATGGTATCATCTACATATCTTAAATTATTGATATTTCTCCCTCCAATTTTCACACCTCCTCCATCTTGGTCCAATCCCGCTTTCCGTATATGTTCTACGTATAGATTAACCAGGTAGGGTGATAAAATACACTCCTGTCTCACACCCTTTTCAATGGGGAACCACTCAGTTTCTCCATATTCTTCCTTACAGAATCCTCTTGTCCACAGTATAGGTTGTGCATCAGGACAATCAGATGCTGTGGCACCCCCATTTCTTTTAAAGCATACCATAGTTTTTCATCATCTACACAGTGAATTTGGCTAATGAATCCTTTATTCTTTCATCAGAAGTTTAGCAGTAGTACTAAAATAATAATAATAAAGAAAAGGGAAAGAAAAAATGCTTTACATACATAATTCAGCTTTATTACTAATTATAGATATAGATATAAAGGATAAATGGCATTTTGTCAAAAGTATTTTTGCCTACATTTTATACCTTCTTGGTTTTCCAAGCTTCTCATACAGAATTAATTTGAAATGCTGCATATTTATTATCATCATAATCATCATCTTCAAATCCTATCTCAATTCATTGTGCATGGCTCTTTGAGCATCTTGTTCTTTTGAGACATAAGAGAAATGTATTGTAAAAGCAGCATTTCAAGTGTAAAATTTGATTTCAATTATTGGGGTATCATCATTGCTGGGGGGGAGTGAGATTCTGTTATGCCATTCTGTTAATCTTATGGATAAAAAAAAATATTCTACTACCTTCTGTGTTTGTGTGTGTTTATTTTTAATGTTGTTTTAGGCTACTTAGATGTGCAGCAGCCAAGGCCAGCACCTTTTAGGCGGTTTTTTAAAAAAGTAACTGAAATGTAACTGTAGTGATTATTTTTGAGAAAAAGTAAAGTAATCAGTTACTTTCAGAGCAATTGTAATTGTAAGGGTAATTACTACTTTTCTGGGCGATGTAACTGTAATTTATTACTTTTTAAAAGTAATATTCCAATCTCTGTTATAAAACATGCTGCATCCCATATTCCCTGGTTGTGACAAGTTCAGTTTGAATGGAAGAGGCTCAAGTACTTTTAAGTATTTCATAATGCCACTTCTTAATCTACATCTTTGGCAGATGCACCAAGAACAATCCTAATGGACAGTTTCATTGAATTAGAGCAATTATCAGTTTTTAATCATTGCAGCAAATCAAAGTGTCAGCAGTGTGAGGGACCAGCTGTTTGCTAGTAAAGGAAAAGGTATTGACGATTTACCATCCACCCAAGCAGCATTCAAAATGGGTAAAAGAGCAAGCTGTTCTTATCTAGGGGAAAGGATGTCTGTTCAGTCATGACCAGATGAGCTTCTTATGAGGCAAGAATGAGGATGATATGTGGAAAGTTTTCACACATATTGGGTAATACATCAGAACTAAGGCAGAAACTTTAATATTGCTATTTAACACTGAAAAACTTTAAATATACTTAACATTTTCTTTGTGAATTTTTAAAATGTTTCCATTTTGGTTCAATCATTATGATGTGGATTTGTGCCAATTTCCAAAACCTAAATCTGTGCAAAGGGGAGTATTATCTTCCGAACTGAAACATATCTAAATGTTCTAGACAAGGAAAGATCCTTGCCAACTAAGATCAGGCAAAGGATGGAGTTACAACAAATGGTTATAAATCATATACAACCAAGGCTTTATAATCTTCTAATTGAACGACTGATTTTGCAAGTAAACACATGTAGTTATATCTTTATATTATGCTATTCAGATTCATATTTTCTGATAATCATAGCAATGGGTCAACTTGCCACTATTGAAAGACATTAATCTGATTTAAAACAACTTATTTATACTGCCTGAACAAAACTGGATGCTAACAACCTTGCAAGTTTTTAGAAGTAAAAGCCTTTATACCAAGAACAAAGTACACTAGTTGCATTATTGTAATATGGAATCTGTTAATTATGATGCTTGATTTATAGTGTTTATACGCTCAAGAAATTTTAGAAATATATATTTTATCTACAAAACTGAATTTTTATTTGCCTCTGTATACTTGCAAAAATGCTTAGCAGTACCATCTATAAGTGCAGGTTAACATGCTCAGTAAGGAGGATTGGCAGGACAGTCCACTGGAGTAGCGTTGCTCCACAAAATGGGGAATAAGATGCTCACATTTAATTGGTATGTAGAGCTACAAATAACAAGCACAAATTAAGGCCTAACAGAGGAGAAAAGATCAACATGAACTCAGTGGATTATTCTGATACAGGATGGCACCTTCTACAGGCAGAAGCTAGATCTCAACAGCAAGGATAATTTGTTAATTTCTAGTCCTACATACTCGGCACCAAAGAAAGCCTTCAGGGGCATCCATCTTTACTCCTGAGTGTTCCCTTCTAACATCTCCACAACACTAGGCTCCTTTCTTCCTATAATGGCCTTCTGGTGACTGGCCTGGGGGCACTTAAACCCTTCTTGCTGAAAGCAAATGGGCTAGATTAAATGTTCCGTACCCGGGCTTCATATTTTAGCTAAGATTTCTATCTGATTTCCAATCAGAGAAATGTTTTTTTTTCATTGTATGCTCTAAACAACTGTGATTGATGCTTAATGTACCATGCTTAATGACAGCACTAGGGCCCATCCCTGTGACATCACTCAGGGGCACCACCTGACATCACTCAGGAGTACCCCCTCCAGACTGGCCCTGAAATTTCAGGGTTTGGGATGCTTCTGACCTGGCAACTCTAATTCCCGCCTTCCATTGTTCTAAGCCAATGAGGGACACCACGGTTGTCCTGGAAAAATGAAGAATTTTAGTCTGCTTGCCTGCTGCATCTGCAGAATCTAGCAGGTTAGAAAACTGCACATGCCCACTTGATCAACACATGCAGCTGCTCCACCCCTTAGCTATACACTTTCTGGTTGCGTCAGCAAAGAGAAGCAGCTTTCATATCAGTTGCCTGTTTCTCAGGATATGTGTCTTAAGTGGTGAATGCAATGGGAGGGTCTGCCTGTCATCATGGAGGATGGAATAAAAGGGTTTGATTCCACCAAACACTGCCTCCCCTGAACAGATACAAGATATAAAAGCAAACCTCTCTGTAGAAAAGGCAGTGATACTAGCATTTGCATTTTTCAGCCCTGTACCCACCTTGTTAAATGGTGCTTACTCCTAAGTAAAGTTGCATTGGAATGCAGCCTCACTCACCCTTTTGCCTGACAGAGCCTCTGTTCAGCAATTCAGAAAAGGCTGAAAAGTATTTTTTGATACATACCCTTCTTCAAAATGACTGGCAGGCATCTCTCCACCAAAGATCACCCTACTTCCATCTCCCCAGGGATGGATATGTGTGTGTGTGTGTGTGTGCACGTATACCTACACGCATGTGTATATATTAGGGTTGCCAGGTCGGAACCATTCAAAAACCTGAGAAAATGGGGGCGGGCCCTAGTGACATCATGGGGCGGGCCCTAGTGATGTCATTAAACATGATACATTGTATCAACCACAGTTGCTTGGAGCATACCATTCAAAAAAAATTCTCTGGAGATTAAAATAGAAATCTTACCTAAAATAGGGTGTTCCTAGGTCCATCTGAAGTGACAAGGTCATTCTTTCTCACAAGCTTAGGATGATGCAAACTGGAAATGGACTGCCTTCTAGTTGATCCCAGATAGGGTCTCCATGGTAAGCAGTATTCAGACAGAGGTGGTTTACTATTGCCTTCCTCTGAGTCTGAGAGGCAGTGACTGGCCCAAGGTCACCCAGTGAGCTTCATGGCTGTGTGGGGATTCAAACCCTGGTCTGCCAGGTCACAGTTCAACACCTTTAGGGAACATTTAATCTAGCTTACTTGCTTCTGGCAAGAAGGGTTTACGTGCCCTCAGGCCAGGCCATTGTAGGAAGAAAGGAGCTTAGTGTTGCAGAGATGTTAGATGGGAGCACAGATGGATGCCCCTGAAGGCAGCAACCGTAAACATGCTTATTAAGGAACTAAGCCCCATAGAACTCAATAGGACTTACTTTTGAGTAGATATGGTTGCAGCCATGTTAAGGACAAGGGAGGGCATTCTAGGCAAAACAGACAAATAATTGGGTCTCAGAACAAATTAAACCAGAACTATCACTAGAAGCTAAAATGATGATACTGAGGTTATCACACTTTGGACACATCATGAGAAGACATGATTCACTAGAAAATACAATAATGCTGGGAAAAACAGAAGGAAGTAGAAAAAGAGGAAGGCCAAACAAGATTGATTCCATAAAGGAAGCCACACACCTGAACTTGAAAGATCTGAACAGGGTGGCTCATGACAGATGCTCTTGGAGGTCGCTGATTCATAGGGTTGCCATAAGGTCGCTGATTCATAGGGTCGCCATAAGGGTTCGTGCTGGGAGGAAGGGTGGGATATAAATCTAATAATAAATAAATAAATAAGTCGTAATTGACTTGAAGGCATGTAACAACATGGCTACTTCAGAGTACATTCTATTGACTTTTGTGGAATTTACTCATGGACATAATGAGCAAGTGACATGACTAAGGCCATCTAGAGTTCAGATGAACAAGAATTTTAGCCAGATTCATAAAGGTTCCATACAGAACTGTATCGTACTGATTGTCCAGTTATCCTGATTGACAACAGTTCTCCAGGACTGCAGAACGAGGTAACCTTCACCCCCCTGCAAGAGCTCCTTTAACATGGCAATTGAACCTGCAATGGCACTTGCATTATTATGGATGCATTGTGTGAAATATACTAACTGGGTAGAAGCTCACGGCTCCTGATTTTCTAATGGAGCTTTTTGAACAGCTGCATCAGACCTTACCATCTAAGGCTTCATCTTTCAGAATTTACTTGTATGTTTGTTGGTTTAGGGGTAAACGTGGAACATCTGTTTTCAGACTTCTTTTGCCTCCTTCCAAAGAGCAGACATACTGTTTCCAAGCCTAGTGATCTTCATGTGCAGATTGCATGGCGAGAAATAAACTTTGGGTGAAATTGCACTATAGAAATATTAAATCTTCATATCTAGTTGGGGTATGAATTTTCAGACAAGTCTTAACAGGTACTATGAAACTCCCACAGTTAAGAGAAGGTCACTGATAACAAATTGCCTTTTTAGTAACTGGCTTATTTTGTATTATTATTTAAGTAGTGATCTTGGTGTGCGGGCATCTCTCCAGTTATGACTATGACACTTCCCCCCCCCCGGATTGTATTACATCTTATCACGTGCATTCCTAGGCTTTCAGATTACATATGTGAAGCACTCTAAAAGAACGGTATTAAAGGTTAAATACTGCCATGTTTTCTCCTTCTGAAATGTGTATTGAGCACTGCTGTATTCTCCAGAGCTACTTCCTTTCAACTGATGGAACTTGAAGTGGATCCACCTCTGATTATAGGAAGTGCCTTTGGAGAACTAATTTAAAGGGCAAAAAGTATTGCTTTAGGGTCCACTAATCTAGGAACAGGTCTGTGAGTTGAGAGATGGTGGCAGATCCCAGACTATGTTTTGGCAGGGGGGAAATTATCCAGACACATTCAAGATAGATGTATAGATAGCTTCATATTTTCCTACATTCACTCAGGCAAGATTTTGGGATGGGAAACAAACAGTAATAAGGAACTGCAAACTGGATTTTGTATTGCTTGAAAGTTTCCAGGTTAGAAACCTATGGGAAGTCTAAGAGTATCTATTACGTAATGGGATGCAACCACATCTTAAACATAGGGCATTTGAACTAATACTGTTCACAGTGGTGTTTGTCTGCTCTGTGACAGAACAGCTGTAAACTCTTTAAAGGGCAGTATCTATAATCTCACTGTAAACCCTTTAATTAAAAGTATCTCTAACCTTCTGCAGCATTATAGATTACGTGACCCTTGTGTCATTTTGTATTGTATCCTAATTGTTCTGGAAGAGGCTAAAGAAAGAAGCTGTTCTAAAATAACATGCCTGTTGTTAGCTAATAAAGCACAAAAGATACTGCATCAGTTCCTTGAACACAGGCTGTAGTACAAAATATTATAGCTATTGATTTATTTAAAATATTGCCTTCCTCAGATAAAATAGCATGGCTAGGGAGAAAACTGATTTAGACTGCAGTGCAGTACACACTTACTTGGGAGTAAGTCCCATTAAACCCAATGGAGCTTACTTCTGAGTAGACATGTATTGAATTGCAGCCTTTGCTTCTGAAAGAGTGCCTATAATTTAGTGGCCTTTAGCCCTTGACAGTGCTCCCAGTTCTAACTTTTTAAGCCTTGTGTGCAAATCCAGTTACAATCCAGTATCCTTTTACAATCCAGAGCACTGTAAAAAAAGGTGATGAATCTTTTCCTCCATGGGCCACTTTTCCTTAGGAAAAATCTGTCAGGACCACAACCCAGCAGTGTGGGGGGCCTAGAGCCACCAGCACATACCCTCATTTGTTTAGTTCTCTTCTCCCTCCCTTTTCCTCTTGCACAACATTTGGGCTTAGATTGGCACAAAATGCAGTGTTTTGTTTTTTAAAAAACTAACTGCTTGAGGGGGTCTTAGGGCAGTGCAGGGGGATCACTCCCCAGCTGTGACCATCTACCAAAAATTGCCCTTGTTGCATGGCAGTTAGGCTTAAACAGTTTCAATGAAAATGATTTTCTAAAGCATAATTGGTGTGGGTGAGAATATTTAATATTTGTGATTTTGTGAAAGTGGTGCTTCAATGAAATGTAAAAGGAATCTATCTTGTAACAAATCTTGTAAAATGACATTAAACAGACAACAACGCTACGGTCTTGCTTTTTTAAAAAATGCTTTAATGTGAATAGGATTCTTCTTTCCCCCTTTTTTAAACTATTTTGTATGGCTGCAGCAGCCAGCTTCTCATAGAAAACCCTTGTCTGTCCAAAGCTTAAGCAGTAATAAATGCTTTAAATACTTTAAGTTGTCCGAAAACTTCTAGCTCTTGGTTCATAGCGCTCTCTGCAAAGCTTGTGCCATTGAATGTTAACTTACAAACGTTCCACCTTCTTCACAAACTGCCTGAAGTCTTGAGCTAAGAGCTCTGGTTCCTCAAACGCAGGAAAATGTCCGCCCTGTGCCATGTAGGCCACAGACACCTGAGCCCCATCGCGGCCGCTGCCGCCAGCGGCACCCACAGCAGGAGGGGTGAAGCGGCCGGCCATCCTTTCCGGAGCAGGAGAACCGGCTCCGGGGCTAAGAAGGAGCCGGCCCGGCCTGCCTTCTACGGCTCCTGCTGAGGCTGACAGGCCGCATGATAGGCCCCGTCTTGGCAGCCGTTGCTAGGAGACGGGGCCCACATGGGCTGTCAGCCTCAGCAGGAGCCGCACGGGGCGGGGCATCGCCATAGAGACAGTGACAGCACAGAACGGGTTGGGCAGGAGGATTGTGAGGATTGTGAGGGGGGGGCAGGGCTAGGCCAGGCGTCTGTTTGAGCCGCGCTCCAGTGGGGTGGGAGGGAGGTTTGGAAAGGTCCCAATATGGTTTCGGGGAACGCCGCGGAGCTGCGGGAGGAGGCAGCAGCGACAGCTATGGAAACGGCGGCGGCGGGAAGACCCGGACGCGGCGATACTACGTGGCTAAGCTTTACCCAAGGAACAAGCAGCAGGGGATTATAAATATCATGAAGGAATCTGTTAAGAGTATGATTCCAACTTGGCTTCAGAGGTATTTCAGACAAAATGAAGCAACCCCAAGTGAACAAAGCTTAGAGAGCATAAACTATCATCCTGCCTTTGCAGATGATGCTGCTGATGATACCCTTGAGACTGATGGACGAATTACTCCAGAACCTGCAAAAATTCGTTTAGATGAGCCTTCACCAAGTAGATCTGGTTTAAATTTCACAGATATTTTAACAAGACCCTCTCTGCATCGGACTCATCTTAATTACAACATCTTGGATTCCCCACCACCATTTTGTCAACCCTCCACATCTGCATTTTCAATTAGCAATTCTGGACTTTCACTTGAAAAGGAAATGAAAGATTCTTCCTCTCAGCACGATGATGACAACAATCTGTCTGCCTTTGGAGCGCTGTCCCCTTCACTTGGTAACACATCCGTTTTCAAGACAAGCCAACTGGGGAATTCTCCATTTTATCCTGGAAAAACCATGTATGGCCGTGCAGCTACAGCAGCAAGACAGTCAGACAAACCAGGAAGTTCAGTGCCTGTGTTTGGCTCTGGGTCTTCAGCTTCTGCAACCGTTCCTAATTCTGGATCTATATTCCAGTTTGCTTTTACCGCAAATTTCAATGTTACAGGCAACAGTCCAGGAGTATTTACCTTTCGTGCAGCTCCTGGTGCACCAGCACAGCCTGGTGCACCATTCACCCAGCCATCATAATTTAACCTGGGCAGGAATAACGGGGAAAATATATTCTCCACACGTGGATCTTCACAGACTGGTCGGAAGACAAAGACGGCTGTTAGGCGTAGAAAATAAAAATACTGTTAGAGACAGCGACTCTCTCACCACAGCTGGTTGCCCTGCATTGTTCAATTACTGAATTGTACCTTGTGAAGCCAGGGAAGGGCGTATTCTGGTTTGCTCTGAATACTTGTGGTGTTATCCTTCCATTTATACTCTCCGCCCTTCTCCACCCTCAGCCAATCATCCAGCATTCTACTGCCCATTCACTCCCCCCTCCTCTTTCACTCCACTTACCATGTATCTTCTATTCAAACAGCACTTACCATATATACACTAATACAGGAACATCACATTTCAGAACAGAAATATATAAATCAGAGGAGGAGGGAAATTATTTTCTATTGGATGTGTTTATTTAAGAAAAGAAAAACAAGATGGCAGAGAAGCATTCTACACATGCCCAGAGGAACTGTGTCCATGGTTAAAATAGGAAGCTGGGTCAATTTACAAAGAAAGAGTAGGGTTGCAGGTGTTCAGATTAGGGTTGCCAGGTCCATGGCCTGAGACTGATCCTGTAACTTTAGGAGAAGAGAAGGCCAGTCAAGTGCAAGTGTTCTTGCAACTCTGTAATGGGAAAAACCACAAGGTGGAATTCTCCCTCCCCTCTCCACAACTTTTAAAGATACAGAAGACCTCTTGGAGGCTGGGCCTGGCAACCAAGAGGTCTTCTGTATCTTTAAAAGTTGTGCAGGGAGAAGGGAGAATTCCACCTTGTGGTTTTTCTCATTACAGAGTTGCAAGAACACCTGCAATTGGCTGACTTTCTCTTCTCCTAAAGATACAGGATCAGTCTCAGGCCAAGAACCTGGCAACCCTAGTTCAGATACATTGCTTTTAGATAATTTGGGTGGGGTGGTGAATGTATTAACCTGCAGGGGCACTCTGCATATTCTCAAAGAATCTGAGCTTTTAGTGTTAGTGTTTCTGCGCATCAAACTGTGGCAGGGAAGCCCTGATTAAAGTTGGTTTGTTGCTGATATGCTCCAACAATGAACAAGACACTTCCCGTCGGGCTTGCACACAAGCAACCAGTAGGAATAGTAAATAAATAAGCTTCATCCACCAGCAACCAGCACGCCGCCCCCTCAAGGTGTTCACAAGGCTTCAAGCTCTGCTCTCATTTGAAAGCCGCCATTTGAGTGGCAAAACAATGACGAAGACAGCCTTCGTCTCACATCTCAGTGGTCGCACCGAAATAGGAAGCTGGAATACAAATTATATAAGAATGAGGACACCTCCACCCGGCACCCTGGCTCCTGAAAAAGAGTGCCGTACATCCTAAACTTCAGGTAAAAATTTACAGTCGTTTTTAGTATGATTCTGTTTCGATTCAGAGTGAAGTCGCTCTTGGCATCTCTTCGTTAAAACCCTATATACTTCACAGTTGAAGGCGGACTGGTGACCCCATTCAATTTGTGACCGGAAGTAAGGATGAGGACTGCGGTAGTGTTCTTTTTCTATCTCTATTCGTCCTATTTAAGACTATTTCTCAGGCGCACTTAGGTTGCTACGCAACCCAAGCCGGCCAAACTAGGGTTGCCAGCTCGGAGCCATCCAAAAACCTGAGAAAATGGGGGTGGGCCCTGGTGACGTCACGGGGCGGGCCCTGGTGACGTCACGGGGCGGGCCCGGGTGACGTCACGGGGCGGGCCCCGGTGACGTCACGGGGCGGGCCCTACTGACGTCACGGGGCGGGCCCTACTGACGTCACGGGGCGGGCCCTACTGACGTCATTAAACATGATACATTGTATCAATCACAGTTGCTTGGAGCATACCATTCAAAAAAAATTCTCTGATTGGAGATTAAAATAGAAATCTTACCTAAAATAGGGTGTTCCTAGGTCCATCTGAAGTGACAAGGTCATTCTTTCTCACAAGCTTAGGGTGGTGCAAAATGGAAATGGACTGCCTTCAAGTTGATCCCAGATAAGGTCTTCATGGTAAGCAGTATTCAGACAGAGGTGGTTTACTATTGCCTTCCTCTGAGTCTGAGAGGCAGTGACTCTGGCCCAAGGTCACCCAGTGAGCTTCATGGCTGTGTGGGGATTCAAACCCTGGTCTGCCAGGTCACAGTTCAACACCTTTAGGGAACATTTAATCTAGCTTACTTGCTTCTGGCAAGAAGGGTTTACGTGCTCTCAGGCCAGGCCATTATTGGAAGAAAGGAGCTTAGTGTTGCAGAGATGTTAGATGGGAGCACAGATGGATGCCCCTGAAGGCAGTAACTGTAAACATGCTTATTAAGGAACTAAGCCCCATAGAACTCAATAGGACTTACTTCTGAGTAGATATGGTTGCAGCCATGTTAAGGAAAAGGGAGGGCATTCTAGGCAAGCAGTTGGCAACTGCCTGTCAGCATTGTGCTGTTGCTAAGACTTGACTGGGGATCATCCACAAAGTTATCCATAAGGCACTGCAACTTTATGTGTCGGCTGGCTACTGCAGTGGGTGTCCCCTAATATTATGGCCATACAAGCAGGGTGAGTGTAGGCAGCAATTGCCTTTCTACTTTATGAGGCCTTATATAGGACCGACAGGCAGCAGGAGAGAGGGGAGGACTAGAAAAAGAAAAAGAACAAAAATAAAAATAAAGGAAGAGAGCACCTCCTCCTAAGCAATAAGCATGTGCACTGTGCAGAGCGCCTGCCTCCGTTTCCCCCCAAAGCCGCCCCACCCAGCCTCGACGCCAGGGCCTTCTGGGCCAGGCAACCTTGGTGATCTCTGGGCTGCTTCAGCCCCGGCACCTCTCTGCCCTCCCCCCCCCCGAGAAAAATCAAGTCATTTGAAATGTGGTGTTGGAGGAGAGCTTTGTGGATACCATGGTCTGCAAAACAGACAAATAATTGGGTGTCAGAATAAATTAAACCAGAACTATCACTAGAAGCTAAAATGATGAAACTGAGGTTATCATACTTTGGACACATAATGAGAAGACAGGATTCACTAGAAAAGATAATAATGCTGGGAAAAACAGAAGGAAGTAGAAAAAGAGGAAGGCCAAAGAAGAGATGGATTGATTCCATAAAGGAAGCCACAGACCTGGACTTACAAGATCTGAACAGGGTGGTTCATGACAGATGCTACTGGAGGTCACTGATACGTAGGGTCGCCATAAGTCGCAGTCGACTTGGAGGCACCTAACAACAACATATATCTCCCAAATATCTCCCAAATATGTCCCTTGCTTCTGATTACATGGGACAAGAGAGTATGTGACCTATAGCTGTTCATTCACACAATATGCCACCATGGTTTAGCATTACATCTGAACATAACTACTCTGTCTTCAACAGCAGCCAAACAAATTACTTCAAATGCCCATAAGCAAATCAGGATGTGCCAACCAGAAGTATACAGCCTCTGAATGTAGATTCCATTTAGCTATCATGTGCTTGATACACATGATCCTTCATAGATGCATCTTTTTTTTTAAAACCATCCAAATTAGTGGCCATCCAGCCCTGAATTCCTTAACTAGATTGTATGTTGTACAAAAAGACACTTTATTTTCTTTCTACTTCTAACCAGAGGTGTAGTCATCCAGGGTTGGGGGGGGGTCATAGACCCCTTATTTTTTTGGGACCAGGGTCCCAGCCAGATTCCTATATATGTGTCAATCAGCATGAAAGGGGGGCACATTACCCACTGAGTCGAGTCATTGTCCTTTTATGATGATTGGAGCCAACAGAGTGAAAGAAAGTGAGCCAGGCCCTGAGAAGACTCTTCTCAATGGCTAACATGCAGCCCCCCTTATTAGCTCCAAGTGACATCTATTGTAGTGAAGTGCGGACTTGGAGATGACAAGGAGAACAAGGAAGATGAGAGAAGGTGGAAAGTGGGCATAGCTGTGAGAGGGCATGGAGTCACTATTATGAAGAGACCCTGCACTTTTGAATTTGCCACTATTTGCGGTTGCTAGGAGTCCTTCCTTGTACTTATGTAAATGAGTATTTACATACTGCAGTTGGGAATAAACTACACAGTATATTCTGACTTGCTTCAAATTTTAGAGGCCTAGGTTTAAATTCCATTCTCAATTGTCTGGTTTAATCACTACTTAATTTTACTTTTTAAGCAATGCAGTGCAGTGTAAGCTCATCTTTTTCACTTTTAACTATGAGTACCCGAAACTCAAAAAAAGCCAAGATTCTTCTACTTTTGACCAGCAATCTTCCCACAGTGTGTGCCCCTGTGTGTGTAGAGGGAGCATGTGTGCAGCTAGAGGAGTTCCCCCCTTAGTTTTACTGTAGCTGATCACCCAGCATAACAAGCAAAGTAATTTTAAATAGAAAAGTGGCATGTCCTACTAGGTAATCAATCAGTTGGAAGTAATCATCCAACATACCTTTGCTTGTACATGTTTCTCCTCTACCTGCACTTCATCTGGTTGAGATGGCAGTCCTGGTGATTTTAAAGTTTGTAAGACCCATAGCATTTGAAGCGGGAATTCCACACTTTGCATTGTTTATACTCACTCCCCCATTAAAAGATGCATGCTGAGGCAGAGAGATGAGGGCTTTTCTATGGATACCCAGTGAATTTAAGGCTCAGTGGAGATTTATACTAGGGCATGGATTATAGCCTGGGCTCAGGTGAGTCACAGCAGCAGCACTACCACCATCTATATACATGGTATATGGTGTAGAACCCAGGTTTTCCAGAGATACATCACGTGTTGATTTAACACAGAAGGTAAATGTCTGAAGAGGGCTAACATCAGGCAGGTATCCACTAGGGAATCTAAGGAATCAAAAAGCAGCTACTCATCAATCAAGAGGACTGAGAACCTTGACTTTAATCAAATAGATTTTCAACATTTTCTGACCATTTGGAAGAGATTAACTACTTAAAGAAAAAAGCTGAAACTCAAACATAGCTGAGCAGTATCATGCTCACCCTCTTGAGTTTGCCTGGTTCAAATAAGCATCTCCTGCAGAAATGAAGCTGCTTCACACATAATTATAAGTATGAAAGAGACCATCTCACAAATTAAAATTAGACTGAAAGACATCAGTTTACAGAATCTAGTTGCAGTCTAGCCTAGTCTGTTTTTTTCATGGTATTCCTTTCAAATTCCTTTTAGCTCCTCCTGGTAGCATGGTGGCAGCAGGGCTGCAAAAAGGAATGAAGCAGCCAAATTGTCTAAATGTGCATCAGCACTCTTGCTGATTCATTGTAAGCCATAAGCTGACTTAGCATTATGTGCAGACAGAGCCTAGGTCTATAGCAGTTATTTGTGTGGTCACCTCTTCTCTTGATATGTTATTGTTCCAATAAATACGGGTATTTATTCATACTCTACACATTCTCCTGGATGCATTACAGGAAGGAAACTTAAATAGGAATACACACTGCAGCAGCTGGTGTTATGCTGCACCATACCTTGATGGGACTCGAATGTGACAGAGTGCAGTGAGGTCAGGGTTGCATGGCCACACCATCAGAGCCACTCAGAAACTCCTGCCAGTGCACCCACACAGCTGCCCTGCAAGTAAGGTGGGTGTCTCTGCCGCACCACAAACTCCACTGACTCTCTCTCTCTCTCTCTCTCTCTCTGCCCGAGCCAGCAGCCTACCTGCCTCTAGCCCCAACTGCCGTCTCCTTCAAAATGACAAGCTCCTGCCTCCCAACGGCCGCCTCATTCAAAACTATGACGTGCTCTAGCGGCCGCGCTGAACACTGCAGGCACAGACTGCCTGTGGGTGAGAGGAGCGGCCGCCGTCAATCACACATACATCGCTCTGGCAGAGGGTAGGAGGAACGGCCGCCGTCAATCACGCATCCGTGGCTCAGGCAGACACTCCAAAGCCGGAGATCAAGAACTTCAAGGCAACTATGTCCGGAGGCGGCCCCCTTTTCCCTAAAACTCCGGCAGAAAACCGGAGACCTGGCAACCCTTATATATACATACACACAGAGGCGCTCCCTCTCTCTATGCATATATTCAATGCAGTGGGGGGTGTAGCCTTCCCCCCCATTAAGGAATGGAACAGCTACCCTGTCTAATGCTACCACAGCTTGCCAGGTCTCTAGAATTCACGGCATTTTTATTTTCTTTTTTAAAAAAGAGGTGCTAGCACCCAGGTCTCCATCATGTTCCAGCCTTTATCACAGAAGGCTCCATTTCCCCCCTCTCTGATCGGATATGTGAGAATCGGTGTACTAAAGACATTTCTTACATGCTCAGACATGCTCCCTTTAGATAAGATGATTGACAGAACTGATAATGTTGAAATCTTGATTTCTATCTGCTTTAAAAGTTGTATGATTTTTATAGTGCTGGATTGACTTGTTTTGTTTGTTGTGTTTTTATTGTTTTTACATTGATTGTGCATTTTTATTGTTTTTACTATGTTTGTAAGCTGCCCTGAACTCCGTTTTTAACAGTGGAAAGGCAGGATATAAATCCTCTTAATAAATAAATATTCCATAATAGGCATTTAAGGTTGGAAATGAAGGATTTTTTTAAATCTTCAAATCGTCCCCCAGGTTTTGGTGGTAATTGCTAGGCACAAAACAAAACTGGACAATACAACTTTTAATATGATTAATTTGCCTAATCAGGACAGTATTTGCATACTATGCAAATTATGCAACTAATTTATAATTTGCATAATATGCAAATCAGCCTTCCCGGATTTGTGGAATTGGAGTATGGCAACCCTACCTATAGTTAAACCTTTACAAAGACAAAACTGTGTTAATTAGTTCCGAGAAGGAAAAAAATCCTACATATTATATAGACATTATCTGTGTCTGTACTCATTTAAGAACACGCAGACAAACCTACAAAGCTTTTGCACTGTTTATAAGCTTCCCTCTGAGCCACACCATTTTATAGCAAACGCAGAGCACTGTTGACATCAGAAGCCTTAATCTCCGCCCCGTTACTCCTCTCGATCTCTTTCTTCCAATACAAAAAAAGTTAGGCAGTGAGCTGGGAAGCTTTGAATGAAGCGTTGCACGAGAGGAAAGAGAAGGACGTCTTCGCTCCCCCAAAAATTTAAGTAAAGGAAGGAGAAGAAAGAAGTCGCAAAAGGGCGGCTGGGCACTCAGGAAGCTGGGTAGGATTCCGCCTGGTGGGCGGAGGTTTCTTTCTTCACCGTGAGGGCCTGCTCTCCGTGAGCAACTGGAAAGGGTTTTCCTCCTTCTTTCGTCTGAATCTTTGCTGCCAATAATTTCTGTGTGATACCAGTGGGGCTTACTTTTGAGTAAGCATGTAGAATGCTGTGAGGCTGCAATCCTATGAACGCTTACCTAAACCGCTTGGTTAAAATGGGATTTGTTTCTGAATAAACACGCCTGGTACTGCGCTGTTATTGGGGTGCACGTTTTCGTGGGCTAGTCCACTCTGTCATTCAAACACATTGAGTGCTCATTCTCTATCATTATTATTTGTTAAAGCTGTCTAACATTTCTAGCATCCAAGGTGCTTCACTTGCACTGTAATCCTTGGAACAATTCTGTAAATTAGATTAGTGTTGTTGATTGTCAAGTTATCAAACCGAAGTTGTGACCCTAGTTATTTACGCTTATCCAATAGAGGTCTCCAGTGAAAATCTTGTGACAATAAATACAGGTAGTTAAGATGACATTTATTCCATTTTCTTTAAGTGTTACATGTTATGTGATTGTTGTGAGGCTGCCTGTCAGGTTCCTATATTTGAAACACAATGAGAAATATTTCTGTACCACCTGTTTTACAATCCTATTTCTTCTTAACAGTTTCATCAGGGAATTATTTGTGAGAGTACCTTATGTTGTGAAGTTAGAACAAGTTTACTTTTTAATAATTTCAAAAGTATCACTTACTTATATTTTGTCTGCATGCTGCTTTTCCTCTCAGGTGTACAGATAGAATTAGCCTTTTTTATTTTCACAATAATCCTGTGAGATTTCATCTAAGGTGTTTTTTTTTTTTTTAATTTTTTTAAAGCATTTATATATCATCCTTCAATTCAAAACATCACTGGGAATATATATTGGATGTTAAAAGCTTGGGAAAACAAAAAGGCCTTTGCCCAGCTCCTAAATGACATTACCATAGGTGACAAGTAAGCTTCTCTGGGGAGAAGACGCTGTGAGTGCCACAACTGAAAATGACATGACCGAGTAGGGATTTGAAACTGATTTTTTTCCCCACATTCAAAGCTATCCCAGTGTTGGACTCTGTGCTTTGTGCCTTAGGACAGAGGTGGTGAACCTGTGGCCGTCTGAGTGTTGTTGGTATACAATCCCATCAGCCCTGAACATTGGCTTTGCTGGTAGGGACTGATGAGAGCTGTGGTCCAACAACAGCTCAAGGGTCATAGGTTGGACATAGTATTGTTTCCTGCTTAAGGATCCAGCATTGCCAGTCACAGATGCTTAAAAGTAAGATTCTTTTCAAAGCATGCAACTTATTGTGTGTGTGTGTGTATGTATGTGTGTGAGTTTTTTTGCTAATGTCCCTTGGGGTGTAGTCTTACCTGGGAGTAAGTTCCAGTGAATTAAATGAGATATGCATAAGACACTGTTAATTTCTGACCCTGTTTACCTAACTGAATACTTTTTGCATTATTTTAATAATTAAAGTTATATCTCTTTAATTAAAAATACAAAATAATATGTTAGCTCCCCAGTGTGCTGATTCTAATAATGAATTATATTCATTCCAATTCTAATTTAATTACTGTCAAAATTAACATACTTCTCTTTAATAACAATGTGACAAATACTCACTATAACAGGAATATGAAAGTTTAAATCTACTGCCTTGATCAGGTTCTCTATCAAAGTGAATTATAGTTCTAATACATATGATACCTAAAGTTAAAATGGCAGCAACATTAATAAAAACTACAAAACCATTCCCAATTAACTAGCTATCTGTCAGCTGATTCTTTGATTCATCTTCAAGCTCCTGATTTCTCGGTTCATCTATCAGTTTATAAAAGCCCTAAAAGTGACACAATTCTTACTTGTCTTCTAAAAACAGGAGAACAGGCATATTAATTGGCTAAAAGCTTCTAGAGGGTTATAGAATTGTCATTATTACTGTTGGGAGTATAATCCTGAGTAATTGTAATAGTGTTGCATTCTGCACGATTGTGCATTTCTTATAGCATGTCTTTGGGAAATGTATACTTTTGACTTCACATTTAATGGCATATGTTCTCTCTAGTTACGATCCAGCAAATGTTAGTTGCAATTAGGATGCAGTGCAGAGGCAACATTCCCAGTCTCCTAACCATAAAATCAATGGGGACTTGAATTGTGATTGTTATAGTGACTAGATGCAAAAGAGGAAAGAGCTCCTGCACTTTTAATAGTTGTGCAGAAGAGATAAGTTCCCTCTTCTACACAACTGTTAAAAGTGCATGAGTCCTGCCCTGTTGCATCTAGCCACCGTGCTGTGATTGACAGTGCAATCCTGTGCATGACTACTCAGAAATAAGGCACATTGAGCTTGATGGTGCTTGCTTCCAGGTAAGTGCTTATAGGATTGCAACCTAAATCTCATTTTGTTGCTATCAGTCGTAGGTGTTGATCTCTCACGCAACATTATTGTCAAGTAAGTCCCAGGGACGTGATTGCAATATTTGTGAGGTCTATCATTTGCTGGATTGCGCCCAATGAATTTTGGGAAGTATATATGCTTGTAGCCCACAGAATTATGAATCAAACATATTATTTCACAGGTTGCAAGTAGGCTTACTTGGAATTTCCAGGAACATCAATTGAAATGTATATCAAATCAATTGTCCTTGAGGGGTTTAAGTCTTATGCTCAAAGGACAGCAAGCACTTAAAAGTTAAAACAGAAGGCGCCTGCTGGATCTCTGTTGGCAGAGCATTCCAGAGAACCAGGCCGATGACATTGAAGGCTCAATTTTGTGTCGAGGTTAAATAAGCCTCACCACCAGTATGCAGGCCATTAAAAGCATGGTTTTTTTGCAACTGACCTTTTTTTTGGTATTTTTAATGTTTTTTTTAATTCTATGGTGGTGGTGGTGGTTTTAAACATGTTGTAAACTGCTTTGATGTTTTTAATGAAATAGCAGTATACAAATATTTTTTATAAATAAATAATAGTAAATAATATCAACTGCTGGGGAGAGTGATGTTGTGCTCAGGTCCTGCTTTTAGGCTTCCCCAAAAGCATCTGATATTTTTCTTAGTGAATGTCCAAAATATGGTGAATGTCATTCACATATTAATGGTAAAAATTCCATATTTATGTCAGTCAACATTATTGTGTGTTATGAGGGTTTTTTTGGACATCTACAAAAAGGATCTGGGACTGCCAATGTTTCTATGGAAATGTGAAAAGTTGTCAATAGGCAGACATCCACTTGTACCAATAGCTTGATAAAAATGTCGATATTTCTACTACTTTTATGTCCTTATTTCTCATTTCCCTGAATGCTTTGAAGGCTAGAATCAAGTTAAGAAATGCCAATAGAATCACTGGATTGTGTCCAACAGATCAGTCATGGAAAGTTTTTCTCTTTAAATCCTTATCAGCAACTATATGAGAAAACTGATTGAAATTAATTCAAAGGTGGTATATGTCTTCTTCAAGATTAGTACAAATGATAAAAACAGAAGATGCTACCAAATGAAGAGGGTGCATGCAAGAGAGTACATATTTGTGTATGTGTCGGTCATAACTAAAAATAATTTAATATTGATGAGTAATATTTTGTGAAATGAGCAAATTATCTAAATAAACTCTACAGCTGTCCCTATTACTGGTGTTGTTCAATATTTGGGATGGTCAGAGACAGAGAGAAAGAGAGAGACTTGTTTTCAAATATCTTACTCATTTCATGCTGAGAGTGCAAGAATGGAGCTTGCTAAGAACTGGAAAATTCAAAGACTGCATAACATCTAACAATTGACAGATTGTATAGTAGATTGTGGCATATTGCAGTGGGAGAGAAATGCAACAAGCTAAGGGTCAAACCAAAGGCATGGATCTATACAGCTCAGAAATTTGGCTAGTCCTGTTAACACTAATAGAATTACCACAAAAGCAGCTGGCCATTTTAGAGTTACCTTGTTAAGTGAAGTTCTGCATCATAACGAAGTGGAACTGTCAAGTTGACCTGATTATTTATATCATCCTCTTCATTGCTTGTACTCTACCTACCTACCTACCTACCTACCTTATCTATCTAATATATATATATTAATTGTGATTCACCAAACAGAGGTTTTTAATCACATGGCCTGAACCTGGAGGACAGTACCACCACTACTTAACTTCTGCAAATGAAGCCCCTCTGAGCATTCCATCCTCAAAGTTCTATAACTGCCACCTTGGTGACATCATTTGTATGATGAAGCTGCAGCTGATGAAGGCGGAAGCTCAAACGTTTTGTTAATACAAGAAAAACCTCTGTTTGCTTAATCACAATTACGTTCATATATATATATATATATATATATATATATATATATATATATATAAAGAATTGCATATTTAAAATGCTTAGTTTGAACTAAACACAATCTCATAATACCTTAATTGCTGCTATAAGCTGCAAGTGATGGGTTAAAATGTTATATGAAATACCATACCTGAAAGCATGAAAACGTAAGACTGCCAGATTCTGAAGATTTTTCAAATTAAAGTCAAAATATCAAAAGATACCTATGCAAAACAGAGATAAAAGTTGGTATTAAAACAAGCAAAGCCGTTTTCACTAGTAATTTATGACTGACCTGGTTCGCAGGTAACACTCTCAAACCAGGGCTTAGCATGAATGAGCAACTATGTGGGTTTCTGGGGCACCTTGCCCAGTCCCACTGCTGCTGTTTGCCTTAGCAGTACATCTGAGCTTAGGCACGTGGTTTGTCTCGCTGTGGACAAACCTCTAGCCAAAACTAAAGTTTGTCCTGTAGCTTACTGTGTCTGATTTCTCAAACCACAAGCCCTCGTTTGGATGCAAAATTAAGCCAAACTATGGCTTAGCCCCAGGGGAGGAGTGCAGCAGCCACAAACTTTGCTCTGGAAATCTGCATGTTTGCTTATAGTTTGGCGTAATATGATGTGCAGATTGGGCCATTATATTAAGTACCTTATAGATAAAGGGTGATAATCAATATTAGTCACATTCAGAGCAGCCCTACAGTAATCAATGGATTTAAGTTACTTAAGTCCATTGTATGACTAATGTTGGATATTCCCCTATGTCTGGAACAGCCTCCTTTCTCTAGTGCCAACCCATTTCTAGTTTTCCCTCAAGATCCTTGTCTTCAGCGTGGCTGCTCTGGATCTAGCAAAGCCTCACCTTACATGCACCACCACTGTCACCTGCTTCTCCCTCACCCCATTACCCGCTCCTACAGATTATAAGCACCTTGGGTAAGGGATGCATTGCAGGGACACTGAACGCATTATCCAAGTGATGACCAGAATGCCAAGAGAGGCAACACTGATCACAGCTAAGAAGAAAAGAGTCTGGACAGCTCTTCCCTTCCCTTTCTATCAGGTGACCAGGACTGAATATCTAATGGGAACGACAGTTTCCAGCTAAATTAGAGGTGAAGAGTTTGTGGTCTTCCAGAAGTTGTTGGATTCCAACTCCCAAAAGTACCAGCCAGCATGGCCAATGGTCAGGAATGGTGGGATGTGAAGTCCAGTAACATCTGGAGGGCCACAGGTTCCTCATTCCTGGCAATACCCATTCATTTAGGGCCACTCTTAAGTACATGTTAGATACTACATCAGATTTTTTAAAAATATTAATAGAAGCCTGGGGGATTTTCATCAGGACCACAGCATGCAGGGAGGGGAGGTTTAATCCTTCCCTCCCCAGCCATGAAAAATCACCCACCATGTCTATTAATGTGTTTGGTCTCACACTAGTTGGACCTTTAGATCGATCTTCTGTCCCAGTGTGCAGTGGTGCCTAAATTGTAATTCCCTAAAAAATGGGTTTCAGATGAAAATGGAAGATTCTGTTGTTTCAAAGGTAATTTTGGGACAATAAATCATTAGTTGTCCCTATATCCTCTGCTTAAATTGTGGTCCTTGACTGCTACTTATTTTTATGATGTTGCCTTTCTATTACGGTTTTAATTGTTTCACTTTTATATTTTTACGTCCTCTTACAGATCACAAAGGATGGAAAGGCAGGATATATTTTTAAAATTAAATATGTTGAATTGTAGATGTAGGGTTTTTCATGCATGCAAATGCATATACCTATACATAGCACAGCTGGTCTCTGAGCTACTCCCGCAGCAGACTGCTGTTGCTGGATCGAGGCTTATATACTATACTTGTAGCTACTTATCAGTTTAGTTATAAACTGGGTAAGTAGCTATAAATGTTAATAATAGCAAAATTGTTAAATTAGAATTCCAATTGTTAAATTAGAATTTAATTTTCAGCCATAAATATTAATAGGAAAAGTAGTACAATTGTTTGGGTTTAATTTTCAGCAATCACATTTTTCAGCAAATAAGAACCAGTGGTCTGTCTTGATTGATTGATGAGTCCTATAAATTTCAGCTTCAGATTGTTATTGCTTTTCCAAAACAGCAACACTGGAAGCACTGACGCTAATGCAGGGGAAACCACAGCGACATCTTATACTTATTCTGTTGACTGTAACTGATGGACTAAGAGTTGCATTATACCTCTGAATTTTACTCCGAGGGAATTTGTGCAACTATTTCCTCCCACCACAAGGAGAGTATGGTTCTTTCAGTGGGAATCCTTATGGAGCCAAGCATTTAGCATGAAGCCTTTGACTTTGCTGTGGTCCCAATGAGAGTTAGGATGGGGGCGTGCCTACTACTTGCAATGGGGGAAAGCCCTATTAGCATCTAATGTCATTGACTATTGACAGTAAGCTTCAGTTTCATCATTATTCTTAGCAGCCTTTGTGATCAGGGATACCTGTCTGAGTCAGCAGAGCTACAGTATGTTTTTAAGAAGTGAAATCTGGTTGTTACTGCAATAACTCAGCATAAATAAGAACTTTAAGAGATACCTGTTGTCCTGCTTTAAAAACAGGATAGCTGATTAGCAGACAAGTTGCTGGGCAGCAGTCATGTGACATGAAACTTCAGTTCCATCCACCTAAAGATAACAACAAGCAGACATTTATCAGTATTAAACTGTTGTAGAAAGAGAAAGCTTACAGTATTATTTTAAAGGGTGGTTCTTCTTCTCGTGGCATTAATGTGTTAGGGATGCTCACAAGTGTGTCATGTCTTATTTGGCAGAATCTCTTTGGTTAAATTAGTCCAGCAGTGATAACTTGGAGGAAAACGTTCATGACCATCCCAGAAACTAATAAGTATTGGGAGAGAGAAGGGTTCTCCCACACTATTTTTCATGATTATAATTCTGTTTCTATGCTCATTTCAAAGGAATACACTCCATTAACTTATATGGGACAAGGGGAAGATGCACACTTGTCAAATGTTTGCTCCATGTTCTGAAAGAATTTGCACTGGTTGAGCATTAGCTACTAGGCTTAGTTCAAGGTGCTGCTTTTGGTCTATGAAGCCCTATACAGCTTGGGACCAGGATACCTGACAGATTGTCTTACCCCTTTTATACCCAGTTGGTCACTGCACTCTGCAGGTGAGGGCCTCCTGCAGATACCATCTTATCAGAAGGTCTGCTCTGTACAACATAGGAAGCTGACCTTTAGTGCAGTGGCACCTACCCTTTGGAATTCCCTTCCCTTAAATATTAGACAGGCGCCATCTCTGTTATCTTTTCGGTGCCTATTGAAGACCTTCTTTTTTCACCAAGTCTTTTAAGTAGTGACCATATCCCAGTCTGCATCTGTGTTGGAACTGTTTTTCAAGATGTTTTAAATATATTCTTTAGATGTTTTTAGTTTTATTGCTTGTGTTAGCCACTGGCTTGTTTGCCCTAGGCTTGTGTTATATTGTTTGGGAGGAAGAATTTAATTAATAAATAAATAAATTGCAGCCCCACTGCTGCTAGCCACTTTGGATTGCAACTGAACATTGTTTCAGAATTTAGCTCCCAATTCTGAATGGGTGAAGCCAGGAACAGATTCTTCTTCTAAGAGGAACTGAGACATTTCTATTGTTCAAAAGGTTTAGCCAGCAAGTTATTCCTTGCAATAGTAATAAATGCAAATGAACTTATTAAAGGCAGTCTCAAACCAGAAACAATCATGATAGTTATACCCAAAAGCAAAACCAGAATGATCTACCAGAGATGGTTCAGAGCAGCTCTCTGAACTAATTATTCAATGCTATATCCATCATATATATATATTCTTTCCGCCTCTCTCCTTTGAGTACATATACGATACATTTAACCACATACATAATATACTGGGAACATCTCCTGAGGCAGCTATATTGAAATGAATGGGGGTGATATCACAAGACACTCATAATTTTTTGCAAGTTCCATTGCTACAATGGAGTTTCCACAGGAGGCGTTTTTGGTAGATTTGCAGCCAATGACAATAACACTATTTTTAATTCAAACTCTGTTATATAACAAATACTATACAACAAAGTTAGCAACGTAGAACACAGCACCACCATTCAGCAATGTTTAATGTAATCCAACACATGTTTAGGCTGCAATTCTAAAACACAGTGACTAGGGAGTAAATCCCACTAAACTCAACAGGACTTCTGAGTAACATGCTTAGCATTAGACTGCACAGGCCAGGTTTGTGGCAAAATAGAACATTATGCAGTTTTGATATTTCAGGAAATACCTTTACAAGGGTGAAGAGGTTGGGTGGCATTCACACTAGCTAACACATGGGCACAAATCTAAAAGTAAATATTCTTCTAAAAATATTCTTCTAAAAATTGGTGGTAGTGCCAACACCAATGACAGCAGTGGAGATAAACATTACACATACAAGTGAAGAAGATGAAGCAAAAAACAAGTTTTCAGAAAAAGCCATTTGGATTCTGGTGTTGTATGCATTTTCCTTCTTGTTTTTCAGTTTCACACTGAACATCAATCTTTTGTTCTTACTGCTGACAATAAGGTGTTCTTTGTTGGGAGGAAAAGGAAAGAAATATACTGTTAATATGGCGTCTGGTTGCACTCCAGTCTACTGCAAGGGCACTATATGTTACCCCCCCTCTTTATAATTTAATGTATAATAAGGTAATGTATCCTGCTCTAGGATGCACACCTTAATGTGGTGAGGGGGTTTGAGAGTGTCTAAGAAGTTGAGAGCAATGACGTCAGGAGTCCAGACCAAGAGGCTAGACTCCTAGAAGGGGCTGCCAAGGCAGAATGGTCAAAGCTGAAACACCAGACTAAGCTGCATCCAAACTCAGAGGAAGGCAATGATAAACGACCTCTAAATACCTCTTACCACGAAAACCCTATGAACAGAGTATCCAAAATGCAACACGAGATAGTGCTGGAAGATGAGACCCCCAGGTCAGAAGGCACTCAGCAAGCTACTGGGGAAGAACAAAGGACAGGTATGAGTAGCGCTGTGACTAATGACGCAGCTGGGTCAAGGCCAAATAAAAGCCAAGAGGCTGATGTGCACAGATGCGAAAGGAGAGTCCGGAGATGTACAACGCACACAATAGGAACATGGAATGTGAGAAGCATGAACCAGGGAAAGTTACAAATTGTCAAGTAAGAACTGGACAGGAATGGGACGTTTTCAATCAGGCAAATACAAAATATTTTATGCAGGAAATGAGAAATTAAGAAGAAACAAGGCTGCTCTGATAGTGAGAAGTGATGTAGCAAAAGCAATTAGGAGCTATAACGCAAGGTCTGAGTGAGTGATAGCAATGAGATTAAATGGGAAACCTATTAACATAACCATCATCCAAGTCTATGTTCCAATGTCAAACGCAGAAGAAGAGGAACTGGAGACATTTTACGAAGAAGTACAGGAAGAATTTGATCACACACCAAAACAAGATGTGCTGATAATCATCAGGGACAGGAATGCAAAAGTAGGGAACAGAGAAGAACTAGGAATTGTGGGGAAATGCAGGTTAGGAGATAGTCATGAAGCAGGAGAAAGGCTTACTGAATTCTGTGAAGCTAATAATTAGTTTCTTGCAAACACATTTTTTGAACAACCAAAAAGATGACTGTACACGTGGACATCACCAAATGGTCAATATAGGAATCAAATTGACTATATAACTGGTAGCAGAAGATGGAGAAGTTCCATACTTTCTGCAAAAACAAGACCAGGAGCAGACTGCAGTACAGATAATGAACTGGTCATATCAAAAATCAGAGTAAAGCTAAAGAAGAACAACAAAGCAATCATAATGCCAAAATACAATTTAAGTAACATCCCAGCAGAATATAAAGATCAAATAAGGAACAGATTTGAGGCTTTAAACTTAGTTGACAGAGAACTAGAAGAACTATGGAATGAAGTCAAAGACGTTATCGGGGAACAATGCAAAAAGACAATACCTCTCTTTATAAAGAGAGAAAGACCTCAATGGATGACTAAACTCTTAAAATGGTTAAAGAGAGAAGGAAAGCAAAAGCAAAAGGAGACAGAAACACAGTTAGAACCGTAAATGCAACAATACAGAGTGTTATATTAATAAGGCCCATATAGATATATTAAATGCCTTTGGCTTTAAGCTAGCATCATTGTTAAACCTTATAATTTTTTTTTGTTCATATCAGTGTGATTGATATGTAAGCTGATAAACAAGGAATTAAAGCAGGTGTACGAATACATGGGTGTTTGCAAGTAGGAATGGTGGTGGCTGGCAATAAAACATGTAGTCGGTGGAGTTGGTTGGTAGTGAAATCTGCTTGTTGCGATCAGAATAAGATTTTCATGGCAGCAACCTGTCAAGCTCAGTTTGTGGTCTGCCAGCATTTAATACCTGGAACAGGTGCCAAGTCTTCCTGGGATGGGAGTATTGTTGACAGTTTTTAATGGCAGAACCACACTTGGGGGCTGCAGCATTTAAAAAATGTGGGAAGCACTAAAAAAAAGAGAGAGAGCTTCTTTGGAGAGCATCCAAACAGCTCCATAAGAGTGTGCTAGATCAGGCCAAAGGTCCATTGAGTTCAGCAGTGTTTGCCAGCAGTGGCCAACTATATGCATTGGGAGCTCAGACTAGCCTTCCCCTTGGTTTTTCCAAGCACCTGGTTTTTAGAGTGCTATTGCTTCTGAACATTAATCTGTTATATAGACAGAACTCCCCTTCATGAAATTGTCTAATCTAGTTTCTTGAAAACTTTCACCCTCTGTAAAGAGACTTTCATTTTACTTCCTTATTTTCTGGGTGCTTGAGAATTTCTTCTTTTGCTGGGTGTGGGCTTCTGAGCTTATTGTATTGTTTAGGTGGCCAAGAATAGTGTGTGTGTGTGTGTTTCTTTCCAATAAACAATTTTGCATCGCTCTACAGCCTCCCTGACTGCCTACACATGGGGAGAGTTGTTTTTTATTATAGTTATATCCTGCCTTTCCTCCAAAAAGGAGCCCAGGACAGCATCATGTAGGGATGTGCTCAGATTTCACAAAATTTGAATTTGACACCAGATTTCCCATTTCTTCACTTTTTTTGTTCTCACAGTTTTTTCCCTAGAGGTTTTCCGCAGCTGAAGCGGATTTTTTGAAAAATTCTCAGAAATACCAATATTAATATTGATATTTCATTTTGTCAAAATGCTTGCTAACTGCCACCTTGACTGCATTTTCAGGTGAGAAAGATGCAGAGAGAATGTTCACATCACGCTACGGTTTGCAGTGTTACCTCTTGTGGTACTGGGAACTGAAGCATGCCATTTATATTTTCCAGTAAATAAAAATAATATTTTTAATACAAATGTAAAACTAAGCACGCCATGTGTAGAGACTAGGAAAACAAAATCAGTCCCCAAGATCTATAGAAATATTATTTATATTTTCAAGAAAAAATATTTTTAAAATAATATTTTTGCAAAAAGCACCTACCAATCAATAATTATAGTAAATTTCAGACATCAACCCCTGACAAAACCGTACCAGAACAAAATTCGAGAGAGTGAGAATTGAACTGGCACAAAAACGCTGATCTCGTCCCTAATCATGAGTTCTCTCATTATGTCATCTCCTGGGCTGTAATTAAAGCGTGGGCACATGGGGTGGCTGCAGAGGGTAGACCACTCATGAGATGATTTAGATACATACAAAGAAAGGACACTAGCAAAAACCTCAAAAGTAAAGTAAGCACAACAAAAACCCTCCATCTCACATGAGAGTTTCACTGAACTTTTGATAATCCACTGATAATTTTCAAATGCAGTTTCCTTTCTCATTGAATGACAGAGAATGGTGAACAAGCACACACACACGCACACGGAAGAAATTTCTGGCACAGCACTAGTCAGATCCAGAGACGGGGAACCTGTGGTCCTCCAGATGTTGGACTCCGAGCTTTCACCATCACTGACCATTGATTATGCTGGCTAGGACTCATGGGAGTTGGTAGTTCCAGCAGCCTCTGGGCAGTTGCACGTGATCTGTCCCTTTCCTAATCCATCACATCCTGTTTCCATAAGTTGTGATATATTGACATTGTAGCACTGAAACATGCAAAATGTAATGTTCAATTTATAAATGAATAGTTAGGAGAACAGCTTGAAACTTGTGTTGATTGTTCTTGCCCAACAATGAGATACTGTTTCACTCTGAGAGAGGGGTGCTTTTATAACCATTCTGTTTAGAAACCAACTTCCACCCAGTATGACCGAAGATAAGGGCTAAGATGCAGGTAGAAAAGCTGTTGAGAAATTGCGGAGTCATTGTGGGCCACCCCACCCTTTTGCTCAACATTTCAGTGCCTGGAGAGAGAGCCTGTTTTAGCAAATCTTTTTTGCTAAGACAGCCTATGGAGAAAAGTGATCCTGTATGTATACATTAAGGGACAGGTTTGATGTATATTATATACTTATAGCTGATCTGCGACAAATCGGAAGTCAACTATTTTATTTTTATTTTTTTGTTGTATTGTTATGTTTTTTGACTTTGTTTTGTTTGTCTTTTGAAAAATTTGAATAAAAATTATTAAAAAAAAAAAAAGAGAGAGAGCCTGTTTTAATCTTTCCTCAATAGAGAAAAGGGATGATTAGCAGAGATTAACCAATTAATGAAACAAAATCTAGTAGTAGTGTTCTGAAGCTAAGGCTGCGAACACACTAGTTGCCCAGAGCAAAGCATTTCCATTAGCCATACCTGGAGGGGGAACGGGTTGATCTGTCGATCAGTTGAAAAATCTCTTTGAAGCTGAATTTTAAAAAAACCACTAAAAACATTCAAGCTGCTCCCACCAAGGTTACAGTAAAAAGGAGTGGGGTTTGACTAGCATTGTGTGCCTGCATTTTCAGAAGAGAGGTGGAGACACACTGGAACTGCTAGTACAGTGAGTGGATTTCTACCCCACACCTGCAATCTTTACTCAAGAGCGAGGAAGGATGCACTTGGATGCTGTGACTCAGGCTGCTTTCACACTGCACTTTATTCCGTTATTCCGTCGATTTCTTACTTGGTAACATTTGATCTTTCACACGGCGCACAAGCTAGCTCCAGAATTCTAGTGGAATGTAGTGCAACTTTTAGCGCTAATTTCCGTGGTAAATGATACCAGAAATAATCTGTTAGCAAGGCTGGGAACCCGGAAGATTGCAGGAGTTTATTGCTAGCTACAGCCGCTCATGTGACAGGCATCTGAGCATGCAGTGTGTTCCCGCCCTTTAGCCACGCAGGTTGTTTTTTTCCTGATGAATGTTGTACCGGTATTCTGGCATTGGTGCAGATAGCAGCAGCATTTCCCACACATACCCTGGTCTTGATAAAACTAAACCAATTTAAAAAGTCAGATCCTAAAGGGAGAGGGCTTTCATGGTGACAGGACGATGGTGACAGGACAAGATCTTAGACCTCCTACACAGTGAGGAACAGTGTGCATAGGTGAGGGACGAAAACAAGCCATGTGACAGTTGCGCAAAATGCTGGTATATCAGCTGAAAAAGCTGCTGTTCCTTAACACAACAGATACTGCAGTGTGAAAGGGGTTTTAGAATCGGGACAGAAGAGCCTTTTTAATCAGTTAAACTAACGCAATCAGCAGCCACAATCTGCACTACAGCTGATAGATGTGATGCAATCCAGAAAATGTAATATTTTCATTAAAACACTCTCCCCAGTCTTGAGGCCTGAATGAACACAGAAGAGGGCAGGTTGCCAGAAAGCAATATTAATTGGGCTGTCTATTTGCAAGTAGGATGCCAACCCATTGTTCAGGAAAAATAAAGAAAATAAATCTGTGGAGCGTGTTTCCAATTTTAATTGGGGGGGGAGGGATGCAAATGTTTACCTCAGAAATCTATAAGTGTGGAGAACAGCAAGTTCGCAATTCCTCTTAACCATTTATGAAATTGTATAATGTTATTTAATCACTCAGGACGTGAAAATGCTGCGTGCAAAGTCTTGGATCTTGAAGAAGCACTTTGAGGGCTTTCCTAAGCGTAGTGATTTTCAACTCAAAGAGGTAGAACTAGCAACGCTGAAGGATGGAGGTAAGAAGACTATCCGTATTGACTTTTGCCTTTCTACTAAAGGTTTTATGTGAATAAACTGAAGTGGTGAGTCCAGTAACTCAGTTTTTGTCATGCCATTAAAAAAAAGAATAACTCTACAATTCATGTGGGATTTCTAGTTAATTTGATTCCAAGGAATTTAGCAGGACTTACTACTGAGTAAATATGTCTTGGTTCAAAGCCTAATCCTATTAAATGCCTTTCAGTCAAGATTTTAAAAAATAACATTCAGCTGGTCAGAGAAGCCACCCACCAACAGCATCTCAGTCTTGTCTGGATTAAGCTTCAAAACTAGAACTCTGTTCACCTTTTCTCACTCTACTGCAGCCTGATGGAAAGTATTGTCTACATCAGGTGAAGGAGCAGTAAAGTGACAGCTGCCAAGGAATGATGCAGAGGCTTACATTTGGGCTATTTCAATTTGGTGCCAAGTGCAAGCACCACTGGGATTGGTTCCATGGCAGAGCTTCCAAACAGATCTGATCCCTAAAAGTGGGGCTTGCATTCAGCACTAAATTAAACTCTGCATCTATTGCAAGCCTCACTTTCAGTGGCGATCATGTTCCGCTCGGGCCTGCATTCAGTGTGGAGTGCCCTCCCAATTGTTTCTTCACAACTGGGCTTGCATTGGCATTGATCCATTGAATGTCATGACATAAGGCGAAGACAGGTTAACGGACCCACAAAGTAGCTTGTGGAAGAGGGGAATTAACATATTTGATCATGCTTTATTACAGCTGTCCAGCAATCAGTTAAAGAAAGTAAGCAAATCACATGAAATTTATTGCGGAAATAGGTTATACAGTTAATAAAAATAAACTGGATTTTAAACTTTAGTATTAAGAAAAAAACTTAAAAATCCATTGAGCTATTTTTACATTGAACAAAAACAACAACACTATTTATGGGGATATTTAGATAATGACATTGTATGTTTGTTGAATAAAAGGGATAAAAGGTTTGTAAGATGACTTGAATCAAGAGCACTTGACACTAACAATGCCAACAGAACGTCAGTTTTAGTAAATCTGTTTCAAAATATTTCTATATCTATACATGAAGACATTAAAAGTAGCAATTGGGAGGGGGTTGTTTGAAAACAAACACACACCAATCTTGTAACTTGCAGTATGAATCAGAAGGATGGTGTTCTATTCTTATTTTGACTCAAAGTCCTTTGTCTCTTCATCTGGGCTCAGATACTGGAAGAGACTCTGCCTGGAGAGAGAAGTGATTTCAGAAAGGGATTGTGGGCTGATAAGATGCAAAGCAACAGGAAAGATTCTCCATTTCTCAGATGATATGACAACTCCACAATTAAAAAAGGCATTTATTATGCTGGATTTCTTGCCAGAAGGAGCCATGTGTCCCTCACACCTTTGACTATTGCCTTTCTAGTGTTTTTCTCCTTTCAACATTCCTACGAATGCAGCTGGCATATTTTCATATCCTTCAGTGAGATTTTTAGAAGACTTAATTTCCCCATGTACAAAAAGAATAGGAAACAGATTTTAAAATGTTGCTTTTTGTAAAATCGAAAAACAAGTTCTTGTTTAATTTGGGAGTGGGGAGCAATCACTTCTACCTTAGCTGTCTCTCAGAGGGTCCTCAATGATGGCCACAATTATTGTGGGCTCTTACCCACATTGGCAGCAAAGAGGTTATTTCTACACACGTCTACCACATAACCTACATTCCTCCAGGGGGCCATCAACAAGGTCTCAAGAGGAAGCTTCCTTGCCTTCATGGTGACCTAAAAAGGGGAACCCCCTTTTGAAGCTCAGCCCAACAAATCAAGCACCACTCTGCTGTCCATTTGGGGTTCTTTACAAGCAGTAAATTCAAAAATAAAAATGCAATAACAAAGCAGTAAATTGACCAGCTTACCTCTTCCTCTTCGGCATCTTTCAAAATGGCTCTCAAACCTTAGTCTCTCCTAGTGTGTGACTAAGAATGCTTCCATGCACAGTTCTTTTGAGATCATAGATCACTGGACACAACATCGTTGTGGAGATGCAAGAGAAAACATGTTAGCGAAATTCACCCTGCAGTGAGAGTATATACTAATAGTTTTGTAATAGTTTAATACCTCTTTAGCCCATTCTAGTGGTGCCCTCAGAACTTCTCTACTGTTGTCTCAGCATGTGACTAAGAACCCTTCAATGTGCAGTTCTTTTAAGATGGTAGGCCACTGGACCCAAGATCCTGGCACAAGTGAGAACCTGTTAATGAAATTCACCCTGCACTAGCAGTTGTGTGGGCGCTTTTTGTAAAAATGTGTATTTATTTTCTCTGCCTTACACAATTGTTATGCAGTACACAAAATGAAATTACATATATGAGACAGTAACACTCCAGTTAAACAAACAGATTAACAAAAAATTAAACAGAACCTCTATGCGTGCACACCACAGCAGAATGAAAAACTCCAGCCAGAAAATTTATTTAGCTATATTACATGAGGAAGAATAAGAAAAGTGTTAGGAAATCTTTTGTTGAGTCATGGTTGCCAGTTTTTCAAACCTGTGTACTTGGTTTGGGTGAGAAAATGTCTTGTGAGGTAAAAGCAATGAAAGGGTGCCAAATCACATAAAAAGAGTCTGGATCTCCTTGACTTTTCCTGAATCTTAATTGGTGGGAGATTTTCTCCATGAAGGCAATATTCCATAGTGATCTGTACCAATGTTCCAGCAAAATATCAGCATTTTTCCATTGTGAAGTGATCACCACTCTTGCCACAAAAGCCATGTAAATGATGAGTTTTGAAATAATGTCCTTGTTTTCATTTTCAAAAATATTCAACAACTTCGGACAGTTGTTTTTCTTATTTGAAATATGAGCCATTTCTTCATAAACCAATCTCCAGAATTTTCCACGTATTTATAATTCCACCATAAATGATAAGTTCCAATACTTCCACAACTCCTCCAACAGACTGGTGCACAGGTGTTCTGTATCATCAGTGGATGACTTTTAATGGATGTTCTCTCATATAGCTAGCTACATTTCTAAAAGGTTGAGGTTCCCATATTCTATCCAGTCTCTATTGTCTATTTCCAATCCCACATCTGATTCTCACTGTTCAAAGTTGCATTGAGTAAAAAGTATATAGTTTAGAGACGTACCTAACCTACTACATCACAGAGTTGTTGTGAGAATAAAATGGAGGGGGTGGGGGAGAGCCATGTGCAATAAATTGAGGTAGGATTTAAATATGATTACGATGAAGGGTGGGATAGACATTTAATAAATAAATAAAAATGTAGCATTTCACATTAATTCTGTATAAGAAGCATTCAGTGTCAAGCTTGGAAGGCCAAGGAGGAGGTATAAAATGTAGCCAAAATATTATTAATAATAATGGTAATCAATTAACTCTCACACACCTCTATGCCCTATTACAAAATTGCCTGTAGTTGTGGGGGGCATTGATGGATTGAAATGGGTTTGCTTTGGAAGGAAGGAACTATAGAGAACAAATCTCCCTTGCCAGCAGCTAAGGCACATGCCAGGCTCACCTGCCCAAGCAAATATTATTTGGGTGTAGGAGGCAAGCTGGCTAGCTAGCTAGCTAGCAGTGGTGGTCTCTCCGTTGGTAAGAGAGAAGGGGAGGGACCGCTCAGAGCTTTGTGCGCCTAGCCAAGTGCAAAAAATCTCTCTCACACACACTCTCTCTCAGCCAGCCAGCGTCATCTCTCTGACTTAGCCACCGACCAGACCCTGCCTGCTACCAACTAAGGCACACCTGCCCAAGGAAACATTTTCCCCTGGGGTGCAAAAAAGTTAAAGCACTTCAAATACAGCAAGGTATCCAGGGAGGGCAGCAGAGTTATCCTTAGTTTCATCACAAATTATTGCAAACCACACTGCATGTTTTATTTCATTAACAATATTTTCAACTTTTTCTCTGCAATCATGCTGCATAGTTCATTCTGCATATTTGGAGTATTATATGTGGTTGTGCCCCTTAAACATTCAGCGACCTCTGGGCATTCTTTACTGATCCAATGCAGCAGTTCAAGAAAATTGCCTTGATTTTTGAGTCTTGCTTCTCACCGTGTCCTCTAATGGCATGCCTAATATTTCCCAGTATTAGAATAAGATTTATAATTCTTTTTTGACTTCTCTCCCCCCACCCACACTTTGGGTTTTGTAAGATGTAATAAATGCATGCATTTCTGAAGCAGCTTTGTGACTTGCAGATATGTCACGCTTTCGGAATGCCTTCTAAGCCCAGTTCCAGGATTTGAATCCACTTTTCACGAAGGTTTCTTCCAGCCTTGCATCACCAGTCACCCTTTGTTTTGCAAACAGTTGACCATAAAAACAAAATGCCAGGTTTGGCATTTTACTGTATTCTGCTCATTTAAATTGGTTATACCACACTTCTCAGAACCGTCTAGGTTTTTCTGATATTTCACTGTGAGGGAATTGGCCGCCAGGGAATCCCTATGCTACTGGTTTGTATGGACTGTCCTCTACACAAGCAGCGCCTGGTCCATTACTGGGATCCATTCTATATGACAGTAACTCTGGAGGACTGGCACTACTTTCTCTACTGCACTAGCATTAGGTTCCTGCAATTCCTGTTCGGATTCGGAAGGTTCCTGTTCTGATGGTGCATCATTCTCAGCATCGCTTATTTTCCTTCTCTTATTGCAAGAAAAAAAACTTGACTTTGCTTTCCCCCCCCCTTTTTTCTTTTCCTTTTCATTTTTCTTTCTTTGCTGCCCATTCCTGCTTTGTTCGACTCTGCGCTCAGACCCTAGAAACAAAAAAAATACACAGAAACTCATTTTGGAAGCAATCGCTCATCCCTGTTAGGCCACCTGAGTCTCTTCCCATATGGGAAATAAAGGGGGAAAGCCCCCTTTTTTAAAAACTAAGAATACTCAACTCTTCCAGTCACAATAACTAACCTAAGCACTGCACTTGAGAGAGCAGTGTTGTGGTGAAGCAAACGCTACCCTCCACCACTGACCCTGCATAACCCACCCACCCTTGACAGGGATGCAACAAGGGGAGGTGCAATGTGTCTGTGCACAGAGATGCCATAGAGGGGCACATACACACACACCCCGGGGGCTTGTGCCATATACAAGTCCTTCCTCCATGCACACCTTACCTGTCACAGTGATGGGCATTTGCTAGGAATTGCCTCTTGTTTCCATCAGTGGCTGAGTGGGATTCAGCTGCTCAGCCTCAATCCTTTGCCTCAGGTAACACCTGCAGGCTCTGCTGTCTAATAGGCAGAGGCTGAATGACAACACCAAGAAAGACCAAGGATGAGGGCAGGAAGTGCCACCTGAACAATCATGGCACTACAGGGAACATGTGAAGATGTCTTCTACTAAGTCAGACCATTTATTCATCTAGCTCAGTACTATCAACAATGACACACAGCAGCTCTTCAGGATTTCATCCCAGCTCAAGTTGCTGGAGATTGAACCTGCGACCTTATGCATTCAAAGGAGATGCTCTGCCACTGACCTCCAGACCTTATTTCTGTTCCTGATTCCAGACTTCAGACCATAGCCTGATTGAAGTATGTTTGTGGGCAACTTGTCCATCATTATCTTGAATGTGTACAGTAGGCTTTGCATGGAGTACTACTTGTTCCCTTAGACAGGAAACCACACACATACACACAAATATTTCTAAACAGTTGAGCTAGTGCAAAGCTGCAGGTTCAGTTGCATAGACGTTTGAGAGGAAAGACTTGGGAGGAGCTTCAGGGTACATTAAACAACAGACTAAGGCCATTTCTTACTATAAGCCAGCTGGTGATCTTGGTGTCCATATAAAATGGTACCAAATCACAGTAGACACAGCACCTTCCAGAATACATGCTCTATGGGGTGGAAAGGGCCTTGGGGTATATAAGGGAAGGGATGGCCCCATTCTTAACCCCCTCCCCATTATTTTCCCACGTATTGGAGGAGGAGGAGGAGCTTTACTCCCCTCCCCCTATGAAAATGTAAAAGAGGGAAGTATTAACCCCTTCGCTCACCTTCTGTGGCTGAGGAAAGTGGGGCCTTGTCACAGGGCTCTGCTGTCTTGTCTCAGCTCTTGGCTTCCCGCAGCAGCAGCAGTGGATGGTGTGCGGGGCACCAAAGAGCCTTGTGGGGGCCACGCTGCTGGATCCTTTATGCAGCTGTGGTGGTGGTCTGTAGGGGCTCTGGGCGGGGGGGGGACAGATGCAGGAGGACAGCCCATTCAGTGGAATGAGAGAAAGGCATGGCCAACAAGCAGGACCTGGCTCTGTCACTGGCACATCCCACCATGCTTCTGTAAGCACTCCCAGTGAAGCCCTCACAATGCGCATGTGGTGACACCAACCTCTCCTCTGTGAGCTCTATTGAAGCACCTCTGCTGATTCCCCCAGCGGAAGCCAAGTTGGTAGTGCCAAACCAGCCAGGCTCCCCTGTTGGTGGTGCCTGGGCATGCCCAGGCACTATTGAAACTTTGCCCATGTTTGTCCTAGTAGTTTCATGCATGACCTTGGAGGTCATTTATTCCAACCTCCTCCTCAACAGAGAATGAAAATACATAGTTTTCATGTGAAGCTGCATAGTTTGCATCACATCTGGGGACGATTCCTGTATTCCTCTTTAAAAATGAATGCCATTCGGAATTTAACTTGGAACTGGTTCCAGTTTTGAAATAGTGAACAATAAAAGATGCAATCATTGGAGGTGCAGGGCTTACCTCGAGGATGAGGAAGCTGTGACCCTCTAGAGCAGCCTTTCCCAACCAGTGTGCCTCCAGATGTTGTTGGACCACAACTCCCATCTTCCTGACCATTGGCAATGCTGGCTGAGGCTGATGGGAGTTGTGGTCCAACAACATCTGGAGGCACACTGGTTGGGAAAGGCTGCTCCAGATGTTGCAGGACTAAAATGCCCATTAAATCTGGTGGATGTGGTTGATGGGAATTGGACTCAAAACATCTAGAAGGCTGCAGATTCCCCATTCTTGTGGCATACATGAAAACATTTTAATTGTTGGCTAAACATTGGCATACTACTCTTCTACTCTACATATTTTTTTATTACTATTAGAATCTGCTTTTGGATCCCTGCTAGCATCCCTCCTCAGGAGACTGGTTAAAGATGTAGTTTAGGTGTTAATGGCAGGATTGGAGACCAAATATGAAAAGCCATTTTTATTTGCCCCTTCTGAATTGGTAGGGCTGCCCAATTGTCCCCAAAGCCCAAGATGGCTTCCCTGTCATGCTGAGTTCATGAGTTTTTCATAAAACACCTTCTTTGACAGTAGGTCCAGGTGGGACAGTGAAACAGGAGGCCTTGTGTATCTTGTAGCTTTGCATTTTATCCTGTCTAAAAAGTCAACAGAAATACCGATTTACAAAGCAAGGAATGAAAACTGGCATTGTAATTTATTTATTTAGGTAATTTATACACCATTTAATCATTCACATTTCTAAGCAGTGTACATAAAAACAAGCCATACATAAAATGAAGCAAAATATTTTATTTATTTATTTATTGTATTTATATACCGCCCCATAGCCGAAGCTCTCTGGGCAGTTTACAGTACCTAAAAACACATATACAAATTTAAAACATATCTTTTAAAAATAATTTAAAACACAATTTAAACATTTAAAACAATTTTAAAAAATAATCTTAAAACCAAACACTATCTTAAAATGCTTTCTGAACAAGAATGTCTTACAGAGCAATCCAACTCATAGGAAGCCAGTAGAAGGGATTCTGGTGGGAAGCTCCACGGCATCCATTTCCCATTCTCACACGTAGTATTACTGAGCCTAGTATCCCCCATATGGTAACTATGTATTGGGTATCTATTTCCTAGGTGTAGAACATTGTACTTATCCCTGTTAAAATGTATTTCTGTTGTTTTCAGCCCAGTGCTCCAGCCTATCAAGGTCCCTTTGAATTTTGTATCTTTCTTCCAGGGTATTAGCTATCCCTCCCAATTTTGTAATATCTGCAAATTTGATAAGCATTCCTTGCACCTCTCATCAAAGTCATCCATGAATTTAAGAACCTTATAATTGAATTCCTTGAACCTATATGTATGTATGTACTGCCTTCAAGTCGATTCCGACTTATGGCGATCCTATGAATAGGGTTTTCATGAGGCTGAGAGGCAGTGACTGGCCCAAGGCCACCCAGTGATCTTCAGGCTATGCGGGGATTCGAACCCTGGTCTCCCAGGTTGTAGTCCAACACCTTAACCACTACAAACATATGACACCAGAATGACATCTGTAAGTGTTCTAGGAGCCGAAATAGGTGCAGTTAAAATTTGACGGCAGGCATTTTGAAAGATGGCGTCCAGAAAATCTGTTTCAGACTATGTCAACCCAAGTTTTTCTGGTTCTCTTACGTGTATACTAGGTGGTTTTGTTAGTTAGACAAATCAGAATAGAATTTTTTACAGGACTCCATTACAGGGATTGGATTACCTTTGAGGTAGTAGTACATAATACTACACAGAAGTAGTTGTCTCCTTAGTGGACTGGAGCACAGGCCATCTGTAAGCCTTTTTGGAGAAGGGACAGAACATCCGCAACCAATGTTGAGGCTGGGTTGGTCTGCAGCTGCTCTCCTCAGGCTCCCCATCCCTAGGCCTAGGCCTAGGCCTAACAGGTGAGTTATTAAATAAAGGCTGATTTAAAATTGGGAGTGGGAGGATTCTGATGAAAGAACCCTGGGAATATTCCTACTGAAAAGGTGACTTGGCTGTTCCTTTTGCACTGAGAAGTTGGTCTGTTAGGAGTATGTTCATATTTTGGCTAGCTGAATCCCAGAGCTGTAGCAAGGGTGTAATCTTTTTTTTCCCCTTATGGAAGTGCTCTTTTTTTGACTACCTACATTTTTTTTAATAGTGGATTTAAGCTGCAATCCTGTGCATGCTTACCTAGGAGTGAGCCCAAGTGAATCCAGTGGGACTTATTTCTGAGTAAGCATGTATGACATTGTATTGTTAGAGATGTGGAGCAAAAAGAAGAGGTGGCCTTCCTCTTGCGACATATTCAGTAAAACCAACGAATAGTTTTGCCAAGTGAAAACAGTTCTGCAGGAAACACATTAATTAATTATTGGTTTCTTTCTATTCAAAATCTCTGGACATAATAATCCCACCACCACCACCCCCAAAAAGTAAACATTGGACATACCGTGATAAATTCCTTTTCTTCCAGGGAGGAGAGGAATCATGAATGGGTTGTCACCACCTACTTGCCCCACTGGCAGGAAGAAGAATCTTTCTAGAGGGGTTATCCGAGTGGGCTGGGCAACCTCTTCCCAGTTCACTTATAGCAAAGCCAAACCTCAAATACTTCTTGTGGTGACCTGTAAGGAACAAGGACGCAGTTCCTTACACAGAGAAAAAAATGCTCAGATGTACGTAGAGGGAGAAGAAGCCTGAGAGTTGACCCCTCTACCCTCCCCCCCGAGAGTTAGGTTTTGCCTTACCTATCTATGTCTATGATAGATGCTCTTGGAGGTCACTGATTCATAGGGTCACCATAGGTCATAATCGACTTGAAGGCACGTAACAACAACAACCTATGTCTATAAAGACCTGCTTTACACTTTTACAGTGGAAGGAATATGCAATTGGGAGGCTGACTCCCCTCCTCTTCTGTCCTGAAAAAAAGGAACTGATCACAGTATGTCCAACCTTTGCTTTTCTTGTAGAGGAGACTGGGAGTCCTGGATGGGATACACCTTAGGTGGATTCCACTGTGCTCTGTCCCTCCTTGGTCTACGATCTGCTACAATGCCTGTCTGCTACAGGAAGCCTCTGTAGATGCATCCAGCCTGTAGCACTTGACAAAGGTGGGGACAGATGACCAGGTGGCTGTTCCTAAGGTGGCAGAGGCTGAGGCACTCCTATTGGAGTGTGCTGTAATCCCCTTGGGGACGGCCAGATTCACAGCCTCATAAGAAGTGAAAGTTGGACATACATGCCTTGATCCAGTTTTGCAATCACTGAGACCTTTTGTTCCGTGGTACTAGGTTGGAAGGAGACAGATAGAGCATCTGATTGTTGAAATCCCCTAGTTTCGCTCTTAATCTACTCTACCATCTTCTGTATTTCAGAGGTGCTGCTCGAAACAGTGTTGCTCAGTGTTGATCCCTATATGAGGTACTGTTATTTTTGTTTGACTTGTACATCCATTGAAGTATTATCCTAAAAACAGTGTTCAGTTTGACTATGTGTCTCTTCCCTAGATTTTCCTATTAAATCTTAATTTTGGGATGCTTTGGATGCAACACTAAACCATGGTTTAGCTTTATGAGAATGAGCTGCAGCAAGCCTTAGGCTCTCACATACCCCTTTTTCACTGTGGCCATCACTTCCGTTTTAAAAGTATATGGAGCTTGCTGTGTTATCCATAACTAACAAATGTCAAACCATAGTTAATGAATCAAAATTGTTTCCACTAACCGTAGTTAAGAAAAACTATAGTTTAGGTTCCAGGCAGCACAGTGACCCTCAATTAATCTAAAGCAGACGTTTCTAATCTCCCTCACTGCCATGATGGAAGGGGAGGAGGGAGTGTGCGAGCCCAAAACTCACTTAGGCTAGTTCTCATAATGTTAAACCATGGTCAAAGCACAGCCTTTGTCTTCTCAGGATAGTTTTTTTCCTGTAGTGGAGATATAATAAATTAGTATGAACTTCTAGAGGCAGAGGCGTCACTACCGGGGTGCGGGGGGTGCGGATCACACCCGGGTGACATGATGAGGGGGTGACACCCAGAGCCGCCCCACCCCATGCCGTTGCCTGGTCCGGTGGGCACCCAAAGCAGGCGCCCGCTCGCTGGTGGTGAAGCCTGGACGGGCCTTCCACTGTCAGCCTAGAGCATGTGGTGAGTGCGTGTGTGTGCGCGCGTGACCCGCCACCCCTGTCCATGCCTCTGGGAGGGCGCACGCCGGAGGTCCACACCCCCCCCACACTCCTGCTAGTGATGCCACTGTCTAGAGGGGCAGTTGTACACCTGCTGTTGCAGCATAAATTGGCATGTGCATCTTTCTTGGGGCATTCTTCTCACAAGGTTTGGAATCCCTGTAATTCTCCCACACGGCCTATAAATGTACCTTCACATGGTGAAACAGGAGGGCAGCTGTAAGTAGGAAGAAAACGATAGATGTACCAGCTTTTATTGCACATTTTTAAAGAACATTTTAATAGGCAACTTTCTGACATTCAAACACTGTAGAGAAATATGCCCTAAGGGGGCCCTAGTCCTGAAGTCTACAGAGGCGGAGGCACTCCTGGTGAAGTGTGCTGTCATCCCCTTAAAAATGTAAATGTACTGCCTTCAAGTCAATCCCGACTTATGGCGACCCTATGAATAGGGTTTTCATGGTAAGCGGTATTCAGAGGGAGTTTACCATTGCCTTCCTCTGAGGCTGAGAGGCAGCGACTGGCCCAAGGTCACCCAGTGAGCATCATGGCTGTGTGGGGATTCGAACCCTGGTCTCTCAGGTCATAGTCCAACTGGCTCTCTGTAAACCCCTTGGGGGAGGCCAGTGTTAACACTATCGTTAGTATTCCCATTTTGTTTGTTTGTCACCATGAAAGGACTGCCAGTTCTTACCAGCCCCTGCTCCTTTTATCTGCACACACTGACAGACTACAGTGCTTATTTTCAGGCTGAGAAAGATTGATTTATTGACTTTATTTTTATTTTGTTTGCTCCCCTGCTGCTGTGTGCTATGAACTGCACACAGGAGCAGGCCCATCAATTGTTCTGATCAGTTGGCAACCCCGAGCTATGCACCACAACAAATACATTGATTTGCATAGCATGCATATTTTTTTGTAAACTGTACACTTCAAAGTGGCAATAGTCATCACATTTTATAACCACAAAACAAAAGGCATAGCAAAAGACTGGTTCTGGGTTAGAATCCACTGCAGAATGACCTTGTGAGTACCAATTGTTCCTGCTTCTGTAAAGCCATTCACAAGCCCGTCTTATTTTGTGTGTTCTGTTTTGTTCTTTGCAGACCCTACAGTAAGGTCATTATGAAGGAAGGGGATACAATGATAGGATACCAAGTTGCAAAGTAAGATCTTTCTGGGTTTGTTTCCTTTTGTCCTAAGCTGCCTTATCAGTAATTAGACTTTGGAATTTAACCAATAAAAAAAATTGGCAAGTTGTCTGGTCAAATATTGACTGCTATTTAAAGAATGAATGTATTAGAAGTATATCTAAGAGAGAGGTTAAGTTAATTACAACACTGCCAAGTTAATGGTTACCAAATTGGACTCGAATGGCATCCCAGTCATCATTGATTTAAAGAATATTGTGTCAATTAGCTCTATGTTTGTGTGCAGTTTAAATAACCATTGTGCTATACCAGATGTGGGAACCTTTGCCCCTCCAGATGTGCTGAACTACAAGTCTTGTCATCTACACCAAGTGTGGCCAAGGAATGATGGGAGTTGTAATTCAGCAACATCTGGAGGACTATATGGACTTAAGTTCTGATTAGATGAGAGAGCACTGTAGTATCTGCTTCGCGTGCCTATATACAATTAGAGTATAGTGAAGGAAAATAAATGTGATGGAAAAGGGCTGTAAAGCTGAATAGTAGAGCCAGATAATTTGCCTGAAGAAGGCCACCTGGCATCTCCCCAGTAGGAGTGGGAAAGATCCCTGCCTGACGCTCTGGAGGCGGTGTTGAAGTTAGTTTCCAGGTACTTATCGGCTCATGATTCTGCACAAGCAGTTCCCAGTTAGGTACCTGAGGGGTGAGGAGCAAACCAAAGCTCCATTTCAGGCAGCAGACTCCAGCCGTTTCCCATCCACTGCAGTGCTCCCCACTGAAGCCCAGCGTAGACTTTGGTATATACCATCTCATACCTCCATAATTGTTCTCTTTGAAACCAATCATAATTTTCTCCAGTCAAAATTAGAGTGCTTGTGCCGTGCTCATGAATACACGATGACTTCAGGTGACAATAAGGAACTTGGGGTGGGCACCCCAAAGAAAGCTTTAGGCAACTACAAATTGTACCCACACACCTATGTATCCAGGAGAGTATCCTTTATGAGATGGCATTGACTCCCATCTGGGTCAGAGCGTACTCTGAGCACAAGGCACGTTCAAGTGCATGTATGCACACATACAATAGCCAAAATATGTAGAGCATAATAAAACAGAGAGACAAAATAATAGACTTGTGTTAAAATATCTAGAATAGGTCAATGTGAACAAAGGATTTGGGGTGTCATCTATATCATTTAGTATTTCTCTAGACACCTTGTTTTCAATTGTAGTTGAAAGCTGAAAAATCATTACTGTAAATGAAGAAACATGAAACAAAACAAAACAGGGGCATTCTTGCATCTAACAAAATCCATGCCATTTCACATTTGCGGAAATTAAGCCATTTTATGTGTTGCAGATAATCTCCTGGTTGTCAGTCATTTGTGGAATGATGGAACATTTAGAAAACGTTACTCTTAACATTTTCCCAGTGGTGGTTGTTTGTTTATTTATAGTCTCAGAGCTACAATATAACTGGAACTACTTGTCTTTGAGAATGCTTGGAATACCTCAGCTGTTGCCTGAAGGTTGCCACATCCTGTGTTGTGAAAGTTCCTGATTGCAACATAGAAATTCTAGTCGTGTATTTTCAAGATTGTGGGGCAAATATTAAATTCCTCTTTGAAAAAAGAGTAAAGAGAAAGTATTTGAACATTTACAGCAAATGTGTTGTACATCCCATTGTTAATTTAAAATAAAAGAACACACACAATGTTCATAAGCAACCCATACAGAAACAGTTGCCATGCAGTGGCTAAATGTGCAGTCAGTTGGCATGATGTAAAATGCTGGTCTACCACTTAACTAATTCCTTTTCAAATGTTGGTTTAAGAAGTAAGAGAGAGGCTGGGGAGGAGAGGCCATGGTGGAGGAACCACTCCTTCCAAAACCCCTAACTGGGCTTGCATTGGCCAGGACAGAAGTTTGGGGGTTCATTCTTTCTTCTCCCTGCTCCATTTTTACTTGCTAGTACCTCTCTCTGGGCTCATCCATACCTCACAAAATCCTCATTTTGCCTATTCGATTAGTCCCTTGACAGTCCATACTCCAGCGGCTTGTCCTTGTTTCCCCCCCTAAACATTTGTCATTTCTGCATCCATGCACTGGCAGAGTGTCTTTATTTTCAGTCATTAGCATTGCATGCTCACCTGCCTTGGTCCCCCCTCCTCCCTTCTCTATCAACGGAGCATGCTCAACCTGGTTGTTTTCCCCCTCCCAGAAAGTGCACAAAATTGCACCTCTTTGCAGGTCAAATGAACACACCTCGGTGTCCACCAGCACATTTCCCAATTGTCTGTTCTGTCTTATCAAGCTGGCAGTGGTAATCGGCTGTGCACCTAAGGAACAACCGTGAACAATCTCCAGTGTAGTCACACACGTTTATTGTGGCCAGGTCCTTGGCACAGATACCTGCAGCTGGGACTGCTGGTGAAAGTGCGACTCTTGAAGCGCCACTAGCTGAAGCAGAGATTGAAGGTTGTTCTTTCTGTTCTGTGCTTCCATGGAGGTTCAGGCTATGTGAAACCCTGTTTGGTTTCACACTGGGATCCCCAGGAAGAATACTGTGTAGATCTTCAAAGTACAGGCATGTGGCCCTGTTATTTCCTGAACAGGCATTGTGTGCCAATCAGAGCTTGGAAAGTTCCTTTTTTTGAACTACAACTCCCGTCAGCCCAATCCCTTGGCCATGCTGTCTGGGGCTGATGGGAGTTGTAATTCAAAAAAGTAACTTTTCCAAGCTCTGGTGCCAATACTCTCCTGTATTCTGCCCTCGTACCTTAGTCTTATTTCTGTCCTCTTGCACTCATCTGCTGAACAAGGTATGCAAAGGTCCTGATGTTGCGGTGGCTGGCTCTACGCCAGCCTTGAATCTTTATCTCGCTGGAACACCAGGTCAAACCGTGAATGCCACCAATATGATTCAGCAAAAACAATTGGGAGGACTGATGTGCTTCCCTCCCTGCATTCACAGAGGACATTGCAGAACAGTTCCAAGGAAGAATCTGAATGAAGGTTCAGCTCTGCACTGGATTGTTCCCCTTGCCCAGGAATTTACAGATGAAAGATTAGGCAGGGATTGGGGATGATACCAGAGCACAGCTCGGATGCTTTACTTGTTGCAGCAACCTTACGCTGCTCAAAATGGCCACTGGTAGGAAAGGGGAGCTCTCTCAGTAAGTGGGCGGAGCACCACATGTCTGGTAAACACACAAACAATCCGCATACCACAAGAATTTGTGGGGGGGGATTGTTTGAGCTTTGCAAAAAAACGAGTTTTGAAGTACAATGAGCACACAGTTCTTTCGCTCTCCCCCCACTTGCCACACAGCTCATTATCTCCACATGGCAGGTTTGACGGGGCTGTGGCTGAGAGAGAGCAGCCTATGACAGCTCTGCAGTGCAGTCCAGTGTTAACATTATGGGCTGAGGGTCCGATTAAGTTTGACAGAGCAGTTTACAACATCACTGCAATATAGTCTAATGACATTTTACCCCTTCTGCAGGTTGAGGGTCTGGGTGAGAGAGAAAATGGGAACAACTTTGCAGGATACTCCCTACACTTCAGATTGTAGGTGCTGTTAAGGAGACAGAATCACGTAAAGTTATGACAACCCTGTTGACGTGTGTATGTGTGCTTTTTTTTTAATAGGGTTCTAGAAAGCAAGAACCCCACATACCCAGCAGGGGTCTTTGTTATATCTGCTGCAGGCTGGACCACTCATTCCATTTCCACAGGGAAAGGCCTGTCATTGATGCTGCCTAGCTGGCCAGAAAAGCTTTCCAGATCTCTGGCTCTTGGAACCATTGGCATGCCTGGGTGAGTGGCTTTTCATGTGGTACAGTGGCTGATGATGTCGTCTTTGAATGCTGCTGCATCATGGCACTTGAGCCTCATGTGAGAGGCCATGAGCAAGATGCCTCTCCCAGGAGTGCTGTTGCCAAGGTGATGGGGGAGGGGACGTCAGACAAATCACCCTTAAACTGGAAGTAGTGATGGATGGTGCCCTTTGGGACTGGTAGGAAAGATGGCAGGGAGACCAACAATGGGGGGAGCCAGAGGCAATGGCAGGCAGAACCACCTCTGACTTGGTTGTGTAAGTAAGGAGACAGGGAGGTGGGGGGCCGGCTGAGAGCAGATTGAGGTTAATGGGACAGTGTCCCATTTGCCCTAATAGACCAGCTTCTGCTTTCAGGGGGCAAAGTAAGGCAGGGATGGAAGTTCCCCAAGTTACCTGTGAAGGACTGCTAGGGTCTGCTCTGCTGTACTCTGCGTCTCCTACCAACTTGGATGCAGAGTAGGCATGGGGGAGAATATCCAACAAAATCAAACCTGGTACCGGATCCTGACTGAAGTAAAGGCTGCACTTACTGTTTGCAGGAGGGAGGTCACTGGCATGGACTGGGGTATTCGGAGTGTGCTGTAACACCTAATAAGAGTTGAGCATTTCCTGTGACTGCGTCCATTTGTTGAAGGAAGAGGAGGATGGTGGGAATGGAAGCAGGTGTCTTTGTGCCCTCTCCATGGATATCCAACATTCTCCTTTAGACAAATGGGGTGGGGGGGAGGCTGTCTCATATTTTTGAGAAGACGGGTACATTTTGAAGAGGGGTGTCCTTCCGCTTGCTGAGAACCGCCATGTTTTCTTATCCAGTATACTATGTCATGATGTCGCTTTGTTTTGGGATATTCACAGGGAAGGGAAAAAAGTCATCCAACAGGAATGCTGGCTAGTTTTGCCACTTCCCTAAAACAATTACAGTAGTGCCCTCCCCTCAATGGGGCAGGAAAGCAGGGAGGAGATATTTCAGCCCAGCACAGGAGCAAACCAAGAATTCTTAATTCACAATCTCCTGAGCACTTTGTGCAAGGGGACAACCGTAGCACTATTGGGGTAGTGAACCCTTCTAGAGCGCCCTTCCCCCCAAATGGTATCCTCCAAATGTTTTTGACTACAACTCCCATAATCCCTGACCATTGACCAGGCTGGCATGAGGCTGGTGGAAATTGTAGTCCAAAGTATCTGGAGGGCATCATGTTGGGAAAGGCTGTTCTGTCTGACTGAAGTTTGATCCATGGTGGCTAGTATATTGCTTTTGCTCTTTTGTATGAGGCTATTTTTCTGCTTTTTGGAAACTACAAAAACCTACTACAGAGGTGGGGGACCTGCGGCTCTCCAGTTGCTGTTGGACTCCAACTCCCATCAGCCTCAGTCAGCATGGCCAATGGTCAGGGATGCTGGAAGTTGTAGTCCAACAAGATCTGGAGGGGCACAGGTTCCCCACTCCTGAGCTACAACATTATTCCCAACCTTCTGTGTATGTATGGTGCACTCTGCTGATGCATGGGAAATGTGCACATCTATTTTTTTAAAAAAATGAATTTAAAATGCGCAAGAAAGGTACTTGTGTCAGAGAACAGATAAAAGATAGCTGTGTAGTAGAGTGAATTTTGGTAGCTGCAAACGTGTTGTGCAAGGGGAAAAAAGGTGCACATACTGAAATTCCCTATTCTGAGCTGCCCTTAAAGCAAGGGAGGCTAACCTGTGGCCCTCCAGGTATTCTTGGACTCCAACTACCATCAGCTTAGCCGGCATCCCCAATGATTGTGGACAATGGGAGTTGTAGTCTGACAATATCTGGAGAGTCACAGGTTCCCAATCCCTGTCTTAAAATTAGAGGAACCCAGTGATCTCGTCACTTGGATGTCCACGCCAAGAATAAGGGTTTTCTCTCTGCCCTCCTCACTCTGCATTAGAGGGATCCAAAAAAGATTTCCTATTTTGTGTCGGGATTTCTTTGATGAGCAACCCTTTCTACACTTTTCCCCGTAGGCTTACTGCCTATTTCGGCCTATCTGAGATCTGTCGGCTGAAACCAGGAGAGACTATCCTGATTAATGCAGCAGCTGGTGCTGTGGGCAGTGTGGCGGGGCAAATTGCTAAAATAAAGGTAAGTGATGGTTGTGAAAGTACACCTTGGTATTTTGGTGAAGAACAGAAGAGGGGAGGACCTGTAGGAAGTGTCCAAGGCAATACATCTGGGTGCCTCTTGGTTGATGCTGATCAGGACAAGAATGTGTATAATTGCAATATGTAGCCATTAATTTTATTTTTTGCTCTACTTCATCCTATTGACTGTTTCCCAAGAGGGAGCCTTGTTTCCCAAGAGGGAGCCTTGTTTCCCAAGAGGGAGCCTTGAAGGCTTGTGGGGCCTTCAAGACTAACAGGTCTATTATGGCACACAAGTCCTAGATGTGAAGAGTTGGTCCCCGCTATGAGTACCGTCTGCCAACTGTGGATGATACTTCATGCATCTGATGAAGTGGACTCCAGCCTATGAAAGCTTATGGCATAAAAAAAGTTAAGGGAAGCGCTGTGGCTCAGTAGTGGTAGAGCGCATGCTCAGCATGCAAAAGGACCTGGTTGGGAAGGCTTTCCCGTCTGAAACCCTGGAGAGCCACTGTCAGTCAGCACTGACAGCACTGAGCTTGATCAGCCAATGATCTAACTCACTATAAGGGAGCTGCCTATCTTCCTGTGTTTTAGTCTTTCAAAGTGCCTATAACTAGGGTTGGGGAGGATTCCAGTTTGCTCCGCACTGTAGAGCGAACCTTCCCACCATTTCAGTCAGGCCTGTGTGCAGATTGGAACAGCGACCCGCAGATTAAGCTGCATGATCAATGGACCAAACTGCGCATAGTCTGTGCTGTACTTAGAAGGTGGTCTGAGGTCTGCCTCTTCTTTTCTTTAACTTTTTATAAAGGGTTTCCCTCTTAAAAATCTGCCCCAAAATGGGATGGGACAGAGCCAGGTTTTGGGGAAGGAAACAAAAACAGAATGGGACAGAACTATGGAGATCCATCTTGCTCCTACTGGGAAGAAGGGCGGGATAGCAATCAAATAAATCAATCAATCTATCCCTACCTTTAACAAAGAGCATAGGCACATCAGGGATGGGGGGGAAATTCAATTCAGTTCACATTTAAAGCCAAAACGGTCACATCTGCACTTTCCGAAACAATAGCAGAACTAAAAGACAGCCATCCTTCAGAATTCACACTTACCTGAATTTTGCCATGCAATTTGCCAACCAAGCAATGTTTACAAAAATGCACACCTTAGGGGAAAGTGTGCATAAAAATGAATTAGTGAAAATTAACATACAAAAGTGCAGTATATTAGGAGAAATTGCTTGCAAAAATGTGTACATTAGTCAAAACTGCCTACCAAAATGTGTTTAGTAGGAGAAACCTGCACTAAAATGTTGAAGAGTTTTTATGAGGATTTAAAAAAAAAATATAGTCACAAAAATTTGCAGAAATGCGGAGAACTGAATTTAAGATTGGAAGAATGAGGAACTGAGAGAACTGAATTTGACAGATCCTTCTATCTCTAAGGTACTCTCCTAACTTGCAAGGTAGAACAGCGTGAGAGACGTTTTCCTCTCTAATCATCAGTAGCTGCCACCATCAGATGAATTATTCTAAATCCAGGCATGTGGAATTCAGCTCTGTGACACTTTTGTGGGGTGGAGTGGGGGAGCAGATCTTTTAGCTCCCTTTAAAAAATAAGCAGGTAGCTTGACAGGGTGTAGGTAAGACCATGGTCATGCGAGGCTCATTGCTCAACTCCAGGCTTCTCCTTAAAGTTATTTGTTATTAAAGGAGCAGGAGAAATCAGAACTGCATATGGTTTTAAAAATAGAAAATATGGTTTAACTTTCCTCACACAGATACAAACCATTTCTATGTTTAGGACTTGCATAAAGACCAGTATCCTTTAAAGTTTACATGCATAGTTACATGGGTCTCCTCTGTGGACACACTATACATTTAAAGCACATCCCCCCCCAAGAATCCTGGGAACTCTAGTTTCCCTCTCACAGAGTTATAATTCACAGCACCCTTAACAAACAACAGTTCCAAGATTCGGAGGGGGAGGGGATGTGCTTTAAATGTATGATGTGTGTGCAGCCTGCAAGCAAGCAAGCAGCAGTTTTCAGGGCAAAGTGACAAAGAAGCAGACCTAAACCGCTCCATCTGTATGTTATGGGTCAGGAGGGCAATGACTGGCTGGTGGGCAATGATCTAATCAAAAGGGGCAATGGAAATGTGGGACTCTGGTCCGTAGGCAGCAGGACCCCTTGGAGATGGGTGGTTAGCTTGCAATTCACAGGGATCTGGGAAAGAGGTGTAAATCAGGGGAGGGTCTCTCTTTTATTAGCCTAATCTGTCAGGAACCAAAGGTGGAGGGCATCTTTGTTGTTCAAGCAAAGTGTAGCATTGCCTGGTGTGGTGGAGCGGAGCTGGAGAGTCACCCTCCTGATGCCAGCTCTGTGACAGCTTGCCTTGGATGGTCCTACGAGGCAGTGGAGATGCACCACAGAGAGTGCCGAATTGGCTCTGCCAGGGTGTCCACCACACCGCCCCAACCTTGCAGCCACCCTGCTCCGCCCCAGTCTCATCTACATAAGCTCGACTGATCTTGGGGGGCAGGTGGCTTATCCCAGCCGCTTCTGGCAGAGTGGTATGTCTACATGCAATGTTCATCTTGCCCTGGTGGAAGAAGAGACAGAGGGCTGGCATTTGGGCTATCATCGCAATGCCACAAGATTATTTTTATTGTTTGCCCTGTTATGGCTGTATCATTTTACAGCACTGTGCCATTTTTACCTGGAGTTGTATAAGGAGTCTTCTGCTATTTTTGACCAGTGCCCCTCTTGCCTGTTGTCTAACTTTCTTCATTGATGCTCTTGCCTGCTATGATTAAGCTCCTTTTTAATCTGTTGTAACAAGATATCTGTTAGATTTTTTATCGGAATCTTGAGCTTGCTGAGTCAGGAGATTCAAGAGCTTACAGCACTTGGAAGATGAGCAAGGGTGAGAAATGGCGAGAAGCAAGTTGCCAGTCCTGTTTTCTGGTGAATGTATAACATTTTGTGTGTGTGTGTTACATTTTCTTTTCTATACATTGCAGGGTTGCAAAGTGGTTGGCTGTGCAGGTTCTGACAAGAAAGTGGCCTTCCTAAAAGAACTTGGCTTTGATGAAGCCTTTAACTATAAGACAGTGGGATCGCTGGAAGAGGCTCTGAAAAACGCTTCCCCTGATGGCTATGACTGCTACTTTGACAATGTAAGTTCATACTGAGCACCAACTCTGGTGATGGGCTTGAAATATGAAGGAAAGCTTGTCAGTATCATAGGCTTGTTTAAGAGGCTGGTGTGGCCTGCCAGAAGCTGTTGAGCTGTCCTTGCTAGAACAAGACTGTGCCTGTGCACAGAGTTTGCTTTAGCAAAGAAGCTGGTGTGTGCCTTTGATGTTGAGCAAGCAGCAGCCTGAGGCTGTTCCAGTGCGATGTATTGGATGCTGCAGAAACCGCACCCACTTCCACACCTAGGAACCCAGCGCATGCACTTTGAGTGAGGGGTAAGTCCAAGCTAAGGTTATGTGTCAGTGCGTGTTGAATCAGAGAGCCTACCGGTAAACACAAGAATAACTTGAACGCCTGAGTTGACTTACCAATTTGATCTTGCAACAGGTAAGATTCCCTCCCACCCCCAATTTCCCAGAAAAAGAGAAACTGGTTACATCATGGTGGTGTTGGTTTTCTTTGCAAACCCTTACCGATTATTTATAGCAATATCATTATTAATGAAATGACACCATTTAAATCCACATACATACCAAAGAACAAGTAATAACCCCGGCACTTGACCACCCTGATCCACAATTTCCTCTCTGTGAAATAAAGGAATCAAAAGCAAAAGTGTAAAGAAAGGATAGCAAGGAGCAGAACAGGTCAATTAGGAAAAAAACTAGGTAAGAAGTAAAGGAAAAATAGTTAAAGGTAAAATGAAAATAGGAAATGAAAATTAGAGAGAGAGAGAGAGACCAGCTTGGTCAAGGTTGGAAGATATCCTGAGATGTCCATGATGAGAATAATCCATAAAACCTCTTCCAGATAAATTAACTAGGGCAGGTTTATTATAGGACATTTTTCTCTCCATTTTCTCAGTGGGGAGCAGTGAGGCTTCCTGTAGAAATACCAGCTTATTTGCTGCTAAGGAAACTCATTTAATCCACAGATTATCATGCTGAGCAAATGCCCAAATGGGCTAAATGTAACCCAAGATTAAATGATGATGAAGATTTTAGAATAATTTCAAGATATGATAGCACTCTTCAAGGACTTGAAAGGTGGTCACAGTGGGGGCCCAGGATCTCTTTTCGATCATCCCAGAGTGCAGGACATGGAAAAATGGGCTCAAGATACAGGAAGCCAGATTTCAGCTAAACATCAGGAGGAAAAACTTCCTAACTTTTAGAGCAGTACAACAATGGAACCAATTACTTAGGGAGGTGGTGGGCTCTCCAACACTGGAGACATTCAAGAGGCAGCTGTCGGGTAATCTTTAACTTGGATTCCTGCATTGAGCAGAGGGTTGGACTCGATGGCCTTATAGGCCCCTTCCAACTCTACGATTCTATGATGCTATTGCACTTTACAGAGCACTGAAAGATAGGTCGCTGCCCTGAGGACTTTACAATATAAAATTCAACACAGGGAAAAGAAAACAGAAACAGGGAGAAAAGGGGGAAGAATATGGGGTTGCTTCAATTACACTTTCTTAGGCTTAATCCCAGTAGAAGCACATGGGAACTAGGTGCAGATATATTCTATGAATTTGCAGTATAGACATGAATCCCACCTCAAGTACTTTATTCATTTTATTTTGTTAAGGCCCAGGCTGTAGCGTAGAGATTTGATTCTGCCTCAAGCTGCTGTCTACTAAAGGAGTGTAGCTGTACACCCCTTTCTAAGATGTGAAATTTTATCTTAACCCCCCCCCAAATTAGAAGTTGCTATAGCTGATTGTGGGGTCTTGTCTCCTTAACTGTATTCAATTTCTTGACAAAGAAGCTTCAAAGCACTGCAAACCCTTGGGTACATTGTTTAAGCCAGCAAGTGCTGCAATTGTACATAGCACCATGCTGCCCTTAGAGGTACATCAAATTCCTGCTGAAGTTCAGGAAACTCTTAAAAGTTAACTCTATGCCCCCTATAACCTGAAAGCAAATCTATACCCTGTTAACTGTTCAGTCCTTCTTGAAATTGAGTTATTCTGTGGCTGTTGGGCAGGGGGAAACCGACGGGCCAAAGGCTATCCCAATGAACTGAAAACTATACAAGGTAAGGGGATTGTACCATGAGTTCTAGAACAAGGAATCTATTGTAGTTGCAGGACAGGAGTCCACAGAGTCACTAAGGCTGCAGTCCTAACCCCTACCTACCTGGGAGTAGCCCTCCATTGAATTCCACAGGAGTTGTCCACCACATTCATCCCATACACATGGCTTTCCTCCAAAGAATATTGGGAAGTGTAGTTTGTGAAAGGGGCTGGGACTTTTGTGAGGGATAAACTACAGTTCCCAGGATTCTTTGGAGAAAGCCATGTGCTTTTAATTTGTGGTGGGGAACCTTTTTTTTTTCTCCTGAGAGCACATTCTCTCTGACATTATCTGTTGGGGACTGCATGCTAGCAGTGGATGGAGATAGTGATGGGTGAAGCCATCTCCTTTCTCTCTCTCTCACCCTCCTTTTTTCCTCCCTCCCTCTGTCTCTCTCTCTTGCCCAGCAGGTTGCTGGGCAAAGGGCAGCTCTGGCTAGAGAACTGCTTGGTGGAGAAGAAGAGGGAGAGAACTGGTGGCTTAACAGAGGATATCCCCCCCCTTCCTTCCATTACTCCAGTCATCTCAGTTTTTTCCCCATGAGGAGCTCCCACTTGTATGAAATGAGGCCAGGTGTGGGAGACCTTTGGCTCTCCAGATGTTGCTGAAATTATAACTTCCACCATCCCCGGCCATTAGCCATACTTGCTGGGGCTGACAGGAGTTGTAGTTCATACTGATTGGAAGTGGATGGAGTGGCCCCCGAGGCTGTTTTCCCCCAAATGTGCTCACCTGCTCCACACCTGATATCATATGTGGCATCAGGTGTGGGGTAGGTAGAGACGCAGCTGGATTGGCTGCATGACCAAGTCCCCCACAGGGAACTCGCAGAAAGCAGAGCTGATGTCACTGACCATCAGGTGATTTCAACCCTGGTTTCTGCAGGGATCAGCTATGTGACTGAGTTTCTACCTGTCAATCATATAACCTCAGATGATTAGTCGGTGGGTTGTCTTGGTGGGTGGGTTGTCCCACTCACCTGTCAAAGTTGACCCGTGTGGGTGGGATCAGATAAAGATCTGGCCAAAAGGTTTTCCCACCCACTTGAGCCTTACTCCTGGCTACATCACACAGTGGCAAGGAGATAGTGAACTTATCCTGTCGTAGCTAGAAAAAGCAGAGGCTTCCAGACTTTTTCCTGTTATTGTAAGGGCTTAAGAACTTTGGATGAAAACCTACTAGTAATTTTAGCAGAAGAACCAAGGAAATGGCATGGAGGGGATCATCTCTTCCCACCACTTGTAACGCTGGGTTTGTGGTACTATGTTGCTCAAAAAGCTACTGTACTCTACACAAGGTTGTTTGTAAAAAAATAATACTTTTTTATTTTTACTGCCGCTGTTCCTTCGTTCTTCTGTACTTACTGTGTTGCGTTGTTTCACATTCAGCACAGTTGTAATCCTTAATATAGCCAACCAAGAATTAGGCTTTGAAACTCTACAAAGAATGTTGCCTGGCTCCCTACCCCACTCAGTGGAATCAAAATGTCACTCCTGGGGATAAATTAGTGTCTTGGGAGAGAAAGATCAGCATATCTCTTCTGTGGTTTAGAGATGTTTGGTTCCGTTCAGAACTAGGCTAAGCTTCCCTGCTGAAACCCAAAAAGTAGAAACATTTTTCTTTGTTCGTAGCATTAATGCAACTTTTCCAGGGTTGTCTTGATCTACACAGGTGGGAGGTGAATTTACCAGTGTTGTTCTGGAGCAAATGAAGAAATTTGGAAGAATTGCTGTATGTGGTGCTATCTCATTGTACAACGACACAGTGCCCCAGAAAGGTATAAACTTCCTTTCTTTTTCTTCTGTGCTATGTGCTTAGCTTCTGGGAAGGTGGCGGAGAATTGATCAAGTTTAAATTTGTGCTGCTTTACATGTAACTTATTTTGTAATTAGGCAGGGCTGTTCATCAGTAATTCCACTGCCGTGCTTAACAGAAGCAATAAAACAGGTGGTAGCTACAAAGGGAAGCTTTTAATTAAAAGTTCAATAGCTCTTGAAAGCCTCAATAGTACTTTGCCTGCCACACCTGAAAGGTTGGCATTGCAGTCGTACTGGTAAATCAGTAAACAAAATTGCCACAAATCAGATTAAAAAAGGCATGAGAAGCCAATGCACAGAAAGCTCTGAAATGCAACTATTCCACATAACCAGTGAGTGCCATAACCTGGTAGGTGAAGAAAAGATGGCAGTTCCATACTAAACAGAAACCCCTGTTAAAAAAATATTTATTGGGGGGAAAACAGGCTGAAACATTTACTAGAAGATTCAGGTGTTAGAAATGAGCCTTCATATAGTAGCGGAATTAAATCAATGTAACCCAGTACGTAGTAGGGCAATGTCTCTGATGTTTGATTAATCTGCTTTAGTGAGTGGAGCAGAATAGTTGTGCACCAATCTGCTTTAGTGAGTGGAGCAGAATAGTTGTGCACCACTAGAGGTCAGCATTGAACTGAATGACACTTGCTGCTTCGACAATCATTGACAATTCCCCTGTTGTAGTACCGTTGAGCAATTCAGACTAATCATGTTTCTTTCCCTCAGGCTGTTGTTAGTGAGACACTTTTGTCTCACTAAGAGTTGCTAAACACTCCCTACAGTCTGTAAAGGCAGTGGAGCTTCTGGTGCATGTTAGTTCACCTTTCTTCTTGCATAGTACTTAAAGTTGTAACTAAATTTGCTTACTACTTTCTTGAGGTGATCTGATTGTAATTGGCATTGATGCTTACTCCTTCTCAGCTGCTGTGATGCAGTGGAAAGAGTACTGGGCCTGGAAATGTAGGCTAAAAGTTCACTCTCTAGCTGTACAATGATGTTTTTTTTTTAAAGTACTACTCTGAACCCCTGAGATAATGCAGGGGAGAACTCTAAATTATCATCAGAGGGAGCTATGTAACAGCAGTATATGAAAGATTGCTGATCTCTGCCTAAGTGGAAAGTTCTGGAACAATGGTTGCCTTGGCTTTGCTCAAAGATGGTGTCTGTCCTCTTGAAGGTTCTGAGAGAGAGGATGCAGATGCTCAGTTGTCTGCCTTGTTGCTCCCAACAGGTTTCCTTTCCCTAATGTTTTCTCCAGCCCACTGCAGGGTAAACTAGCATACAGCCTATTCACAGCAAGGACTGGGAGATTTTGGGCCCTGTGCAATTAAGCGGCATGTAAATAGCAGCCCTGCAGAAGCCTGGGCAGCTGTGGGACTGAGGGGAGTTTAATCTTTTCTCTCCCTGCCATGGTCCCAATAAACAGGGTCCTCAAAGGTGCTATTTGCTTTTCAAAGAAAGTTTCCATCATCACCAAGAGAGGCTTCTTTTGAAATGCAAATGGCACCACTTGGAGAGACCATTTTTGCTGGAACTGTGGCAAAGAGAGAGAGAGGTCACATCCATGCCTTAATGTGGCTTCCTCAAAGAATCCTGGGAACTGTAGTTACCCCTCACAGAGCTACAATTCCCAGCACTCTTATAGTTCTCAGGATTCTTTGAGGAAAGCCATGTGCTTTAATGGTATAGCGTGGATGTGACCTTCTTTACTCCACAGTCCTGATGTTGCTCAGGTGTTCCTAGGGCTGCAGTTCATATAACAACAAAAAGCGATGGGTTAAGGGCATTCAGTCAATTTACATTATGTCTAGTTGGAAAAAAGTGGATAAGAGAAAAATCAACTCTTTCGAAATGTGGTGTTGGAGGAGAGCTTTGTGCATACCATGGACTACAAATAAGACAAATAACTGGGAGTTGGAACAAATTAAACCAGAACTATCACTAGAACCTAAAATGATGAAACTGAGGTTATCATACTTTGGACACATCATGAGAAGACATGATTCACTAGAAAAGACCATAATGCTGGGAAAAACAGAAGGGAGTAGAAAAAGAGGAAGACCAAACAAGAGATGGTTTGATTCCATAAAGGAAGCCACAGACCTGAACTTACAAGATCTGAACAGGGTGGTCCATGACAGATGCTATTGGAGGTCACTGATTCACAGGGTCGCCATAAGTTATAATCGACTTGAAGGCACATAACAACAACAGCTAGTTTGGCCCTTGGTTAACTGCAGCCTGATACATCATTGCGCATGTCAAGGGCATGCTTTTTTTAAAAAAAGAAACAAGAGTAGCACTAAGCCCAAGCTCCACATTATGTTTAATGTGTAATGTACAGCTGCACCACTTTCCTTTCATTACAGGCTGGGAGAGAGATGTTATCAGGATTGCAGCATGTGGGGAGGGGAGGTTTGCTCCTCCCCTCCTCAGCAGCAACCCACTCCTTGAAAATCTCCCCCCACAATACACTGGATCCTGTGGGAACTTTTTTCTAAGACTTAAACTGCATTCCAGTGCACACTTACCTGGGAGTAAGTCCCATTGAACCCAATGGAGCTTACTTCTGAGTAGACATGTATTGGATTACATTTTGGGAAGGGATGATTTTCAGGGAGGGGGTTGCAGCTGGGGAGGGAAAAGGAAGAGATCCTTCCCCACATGCTGTCAATTGCAGTCACACATACATGCACCTGTAATGTTTTGCTAACATTTGTGTACCTCTGAACCCTCTTGTTTGTCTTCTCAATTTTATACCAGATTTAGTTTGGAGAAGGGAACATGAGGTATTAGTGAATGCACTCCTGGCTGCTAGACTGGTTCATGCTTATCATTGGATACATAAGGAGATGTCTTCTAAGCAAAAATAAAGATTAAAAATAAAAGCTGAAAAAAGTGGGATACACTTTTATTGGTTATATTGACACAATCTGTCATTGTGTTTGATCATGATAATGAAATAGAGAACAGAGTCTTTGTGGGCATTAAGTATCAGTTGATTGCAATCAAACTGAATGGCTAAACCCTGTATCAAGGTTTATCTTTCTCATAGGTGGAATACATAAATCTTAGAGAAATATTTTTAATATGGAGTGGGTTTTTTTTAAAAAAATGGTGTTTTAAGCTTTGTTTCAGTATCAAATAACCTCACAAAGAAAAACAATACATAGCTATACGTGAAGTGTAATATGTAGTTTGACCCTGAAGTGGTCTACACTTCTAAGGATTGCACTGCTATTCAGTTCTTTAAAAAAAAGAAGCTGGAATTTCTCCAGTCTGAAAAAAGTTGGAAGTAGCACAGGGAAAACACAGGAAGATAGTAAGTTGATGATGAAATGATGTCTATGCTCTGTAAAAAGTGATTGGGCCAAGTGTGGCTCTTCTTGCATAAACATGTAGTGTGGAAGCACCCCTGAACTACAAAGGAAAAAAGAAAGAAAGAAATGGGTAGTGGCAGCTTATTGGTTAGGAAGAGCCTAAGTTAACTGTACAGGTGAAAGCTTTATTTGCACAATTGCATCCATCTGCATGGATGGAAATTCTTTTCTTTTTTTCCCACATGCTTGTATTGCAAAGGCACAGTGACCAAGAAGGGGCAGAACAGAGCCAGAATAGAAGTTTGTGCTCACCCCAATTGAATTCTTTTTAAAGAGCAATGAGTATGTCCAGCAATGGTCCCCCAGGATGCGACGCAAACTGAGCACCTGCTTCACATGAAGAGGATAGATTTGCAGCCTGTATTGAGCAGGAGATTGGACTGCATGAGCTCCAAAGTCTCTTCCAACTCTGTAATACTAACACAAATCTACTGGTCTCAGCTGCCACTGGTGGATGAACCACTGACACATTTCTCTGTTGCATCTCTTTCAGGGTCTTATGTCCAATGGCCTATGATCGCAAAAGAATTGTGCATGGAAGGGTTCTTAGTCACACGCTGGGACAACAGGAAGGAAGAAGGTTTGAAAGCACTGCTGGAATGGGTTGAACAGGTAAGCTGGTCAATGTTCTGTGTTGTCTTCTGATCTCCAAGTGGTTAGGCTTAATATCTCTCATAAGCTTTCATTCTTTCAGTTGTTCTCTCTGTCTCAGGCACAGAACAGGCTGAAACTGTACTGGGCACAGTATAGAGAGCACAATGCCCTGTGGGTTGGTTGCTGTGTTAACTCATGTCTGCAAGCCAGTGGGCTGCTCCTTGAGTTTGTGGTTTTCTTGCGTGTCGCTATTAAAAATAAAAGTAAGGTGTATGGATCCCTGAGCATGGGAGGAGAGCCAGAAAACCTTCCTCTTCTCAATAAAACAAAATAAATTGGTGCATCTTGGCTAAAAGGGACATGCATTTACATTATAAAGATTTGTATCCTGCCGTTTGACTATAAGAGCTCCCGTAATTTAATTATGTTTTTCAGAGTAATTGGAAAGGTCTAATCGGATGAAATATATGTAATTTAAAATGGGGGGTGTGATGTTCCTATATATTAGTGTATATATGGTAAGTGCTGGTTGTTTAGAGTATACATGGTAAGTAGTGAAAGAGGAGGGGGAGTGAATGGGCAATAGAATGCTTGATGATTGGCTGAATGTTTAAAATGGCTGACAGTATAAATGAAAGGATGACAGGTAAATCTGGGTGAATGTGAGGTGGTAAATTGTGGAATAGGGGGGGAGAAGAGAAAGAGTGGATTGCTTGGTGGGGTTTAGAGAGTTGTTTACCAGGAGGGAGGTGGAGTTCGGATTAGTATTGAGTAAAACCATATGCTTATGTGCCTTAAGAAGAAATCTTGTTAATCTTGTTAGCTTTGTTATCTTTAATAAATACTTAATTTGGTTTACCAAAGGCCTGATCCTTGGCTGGGGTTTCACAGACCAGAAGGGAGGGTAAGGTAATGACCAAGGCTGAAGGGGAACTGTAACAAATGGTGGCAGCGGTGAAGAGAATAACAATACCAGTATTCAGAGTCTCTGGGAATACTAGTATTGGGACGTTACTGGTGGTTGCCTAGCAGGGGGATCTGTTGAGATCTGTGCTAGAGCGGATAGGTAAACCATAAGAGAGTGCGGTCCGGACTGGTGGAGTCCCTGGTGGTGCCTAGAGACAGGCAGTAACCACGCGCAGGTAGGAACCTGACAGGGAGAGCCAGGGAAGGACGCATCACAGGGGGAAATGAGGTGTTGGGAGAAGGGCACTGTTTGTTTTGTTAGTTTAATAGGTTTTTGTTTTTAATCCCACTTTGCCACGATGGAAGGTTGGGACTGTATTTTGAATCATGTATCATATATTCTTTCGGAGTACCTAAAGATCTGGCCATCTCACTGTTCTACGCACTGAGCAGCAACTATTATAAAAATAAAGTAAAATAAATGGGTGTAGGTCCTAACTTAGGGGTCAATCTGGTTCCCACCACGACTTTCCCATGGGTGCATCAAAAGACCAAATTTCTGAAGTACAAAAAAATGCCTCCAAAACATGCTTCATTGTTGCACTTTGTATTTTTGCACTTATTTCAAGACGGCTTATAAAGAGCCCCAGGTGGACAGCAGAAGAGGTGGTGGTATGGTCGGAGTATCTCTGCAATGAAACAGCTTAAAACACAGATTGCAACAGCACGGCAGGCTGACCTCAAGAGGTCTCAACCCCTTTGAGGAGTCACCATGAGCTCTACCCCTTGGGGAAAGGCCGTAGCTCAGTGCTAATGCATCTGGTTTACATGCAGGAACTCCCAGGTTCAATCTCCAGGAGGGACTGGGCAAAATTCCCTGCCTGAAATCCTGGGAAGATGCTGCCAGTCAATGTAGACAACACTGAGCTAGATGGACCAAGGGGTCTGACATGGTATTAGGCAGGTTCTTATGTACTCCCTGAGAACTTGTTTATGGCCCCTAGCCTGGGTAAATGTATGTTGTTTGGTGGGCGGCTATGGAAGGAAAGTTACTGGCCGCCGTGTGGAGCAGAAGCTCACAATAAGGGTGGGCATAAGAGCCAGGGTGGGAGTCTTTCTGCTGACCCAGGTGAACAATCAGGTGTGTTCCGGCAGTGTTGAAAATGGAGTTTCAGATCCAAGCTGTCGGATATGTTGCGTGTGTGCGTGTATAGATCATACAAGGATGGAATCCAAGAGTCGCATAGAACAGGAATAAGCCAGGCCTGGCAAGTTTCTTGTAAGAGTCTTTACTAGGCAAAGACATTAGACACACTTCTCTTCACAGACAGCTTTTCCCCCACACTGAGCTTTTCCAAGCATCCCACCTTATCAGGCTTCCCAGCCAGCTGCTGACCTTGGCAAACCTGGCGCTCTGTTCTCACAGCTTAACCCTTCTGCTTCAGGTTTCACTCTCTCTGCTAAAAAACCCTGTCTGTGAGTCTCACAGCATGCTTCACTGACCAACAGCCCCCACCTGAGACTCACAGATTACAAAACTTCATTGTTCATTATTACATTTCTACAATATTAACTTTTTCATTACAATACATATCAGTACATGGTTTGTTTTCTTACAGTTTCTATTTACATTTTCAGTTCAGTTCTTGTTTCTTTATTTCTTTATTCACACAGGTTTACAGAGTCATTGATAATACATTTATATTTCATTCCTCAACACAAAACTTCCACATGAGATCCATTGTTTCTTTATCTATTGGTCCTTCTTTTTCTCATTCTACTGGATATTTATCTGTTTCATTATTCTGTTGTGTAACATTAAATGTGAATCTCTGAGGTGGTTGACCTTTCGTTTTTCTTTCTGATCTTCTAACATTATCTATTTCCATTTCTTCCTCACTCTCTATTTTACTTGGACCTGCACCTGTTCCTGCACTGGTACTTGGCATTTCTGTATCTTGCATTGCCATGTCTTCACCTCTCAGCCTTTTTACAGTACGTTTGCCACCGTGTATTAGATCAGTCAATGCAGTTCTTAATGGAATTTGCTGCCCAAAAGGAACATCTGCTGCTTCCTGCTTGTTTGCACTATCAAGGATAACTGTTTGACTGTCTCTCCAAGGTTTATCTATCACCTTTATGCTTCTGCTTAACACTAGTTGTTTTTCAGGCAACCAAACTCTATAATATGAATTCTGAAATCCCAAAATGCGTCCTGCCTGAGCTCTTGAGCCTAATTTACCATGCCTTTTCTGTTTTGCAACATGTACCCAGCATTTTACCCCAAAACGTTCTATGTGTTTCACCCTGGGCTTTCTTCCAGTCAGTTTCTCATAGGGAGACATGCCTATCACTCTGTGCATGAGACGGTTCTGAATATAAACAGTGTACAGAATACATTCACCCCAATAAGTGTTATTCATATTTGCATCTGCTAGCATGGCTCTCATTGAATCCTCCTCTCTGCAGTTCCGTTGGAGGATGGGCTGAAGGGAGCAGTGAGACTTTGTATTATTCCCTTCTTTTCCAAATATGTTTTAAATGAATTACTGGTAAATTCCCCACCTTGATCTGATTTGATATTTTTGATAACAACCCCATATTGTGTCTCTGTCCTCTGTATAAATGCCTTCAATTTCTCTTCTGCTTCACTTTTCTTTTTCAATAAGAATACATGTGTAAATCTGGAGAAGTCATCTACAATCACTAAATAAAACCTTGCTCCACCTTTTGAGCACTGGAAAGGTCCAGCCAAGTCCACATGTATGAGCTGATAGGGTTCAGTGGTTGTGCTTTCACATCTCTTATTTACCGGAGTCACAGTCATTTTTGTTTTATAGCATACCTCACACTCATCCACATGCTCACAATGTGTTAATTTCAAATCTTGACTATGCTTTGGGGTGTTTTGTACCTTTTCGAAATGTGCGTGTGCTAATTTTCTGTGCCATTCATGTAAACAATTATCATGTTTATCTTTATTAACTCCTATCCAAGCACACGTGGGTTTATCAAGATTGCACTCAACCATAAACATTTGGTTCTGTAATTTCCCTTGCATGCATATTTCACCATCTTTTCTCACAAAACATCTATCCCCTTCAAATGTAACTTTACAACCTATTTGAGCCAATTTTCTTACTGATAGAATGTTATATTTTAAACCAGAAACCAATAACACATCTGTTAATATAGTTCCCAAATTACTCAACCTGAGCGTGCCTCTTGCAATCGCGTCCTGAGTCGATCCGTCAGCCAGATAAATCTTCTCCTGCGTCGGCTTTGAAGTGTAAAATAAACTAGAGTCTGTGATTAGGCAATTAGACGCTCCGCTGTCGAGAAGCCACTTAGAGTTAATGAGTTTATTGTCCTCCTTAGTAACAAAGTTCACGCTTGTTCTCTGACTTTCAAAGTCCCTGTTATTCCTCTTCTTTAAACAATGTCTCTGTATATGTCCACGGGACCCACAAAAGTAACATATTTTATTCTCTTGCCTGCTTCTTTGAGTTTGTTGTTGTTGTACAGCCACAGTCTCTTTTAACTCAGTTTTCTTATTCTCTTGTCTTCTATTCCACTCTTGTTGAAGTTTCTGTTCTACAAAGTCCAAATTCAGATGTCCGTCGGGTAAAGTTTCCAGACTAGAGACCAGGACGTCCCATTTTTGATCAAATGAAGATAACAGTATATAGACCATCTGAATGTCACTATGATGCACTCCTCTATCTTGCAGCTCAGCATTTAATCTATGAAATTCAGCCAGATGCTCTGTCATAGTCACTTCATCTGTAAAACGCATCTGATAAAGTTTCCGTGCTAAACACAGCCTGCTCCCCGCAGTTTGCTGCACATGAGCGGCTCTTAGCTTCTCCCACATTTGATTAGCTGTCGGCTCATTACTCACCAGCAACAGTTGAGAATCAGACAGCCCCAGAGTAATAAAAGCCTTCGCTTTCTCGTCTTTCTTCAACCACGCTGCTGAAGGAGCTGCCGGAGGGGGGTTTTCTACGACATCATTCAAATCTTCTTTAATCAGAACTGCTCTCATTCTCCATTTCCAGCTGGAGTAGTTTACAGCATTCAGCCTCTCCATCGGCATCCCGGATAACAGGTTTCCAGCCATGTTGCCCACTCTTACTTGCCTCTTACTTGCACTTTGTTTCTCTCTGCAACAACGTCACGTCAACAGCTCTCGAACCCGCTACCTTGTATGATAAGCTGGGCCCATAACCCCTGTTGCGTGTGTGCGTGTATAGATCATACAAGGATGGAATCCAAGAGTCGCATAGAACAGGAATAAGCCAGGCCAGGCAAGTTTCTTGTAAGAGTCTTTACTAGGCAAAGACATTAGACACAGTTCTCTTCACAGACAGCTTTTCCCCCACACTGAGCTTTTCCAAGCATCCCACCTTATCAGGCTTCCCAGCCAGCTGCTGACCTTGGCAAACCTGGCGCTCTGTTCTCACAGCTTAACCCTTCTGCTTCAGGTTTCACTCTCTCTGCTAAAAAACCCTGTCTGTGAGTCTCACAGCATGCTTCACTGACCAACAGGATATAGGCGCATTGTCTTGAACACAGTGATGTTTTATATGTTACTGTTTATGTATGTATGGATATTAGTCTCCCTTTTGTTTATATTAAGCTGCCAAATGAGGTTATTTGTTTTGTTTTATACAAAGTTAAATGGATTGGGGTTTTTTGTGTTGTTTCTAAAGTGTTTTGAATTTTTATGATTATGCTTTTGATACGTTGTGAGCCACTTTGGGCACAATGGCATACAAATAAATGTGTTGAAGAGGGGAAATCTTCAGACCTTGCTCAGTGCCTTCCTCTGCCCCCCTTCCCCAGATTAACCCAGAAAAGCTGTTCTTGGATTTTAGAATCAAACCAAAACATACAGTTTAATCCATTTTTTCATTATTTTTGTGCAGGGAAAAATTAAGTGTCCTGAACATGTCACAGAAGGGTTTGAAAATATGCCAGCAGCGTTCATGGGAATGCTCAAAGGAGAAAACATTGGGAAGGCAATAGTCAAAGTGTGATGGGCACATGATTCCTTCTAGCAAGAAATCCAGCACAATAAATGCCTTCTGCATACTTTCTTTAATGGTGAACTTACTTTTGTTATTGCCAAAAGCTCATTCATAAATACACCAGCCCGCCTTTGTTGCTCACATAACTGAGTAACTTAATTACAGCAGAAACCTGAGCAAAATAGACTTATATGTGAACTCCAAGGGCCGTGTTAGATGTGATGCAATCATGGCACTAAGTAGGGTGTCCAATTTTAACGAGTAACAGAGCCCCATGTGTAGAGGTGAGACATGTAGAATCCTCCGTTGCTTCGCATTTTATCAGCCCCAGAACCCCTTCCCCTGCCATCCTTCCAATTCATACTGAAAGTTACAAGATGTTTGGTTTTTTTAATACACACCAAAAATGCTATTCTTCTAATACCTTCTTGTATACTTGTAGGAATATTTTGGTAAAATTAGCATTTTAGGAGCATTGTTCCTACCCTAAAAAGGTAGTCTTTATTCAAGTCATCATACAAATGTTGTAACTTTCCTTAAAAAATATAAAAATCTAAATACCTACAAATGTCATGCTTTTGAGTTCAATGTGTAAATAAATCTACAAATTCAAGTTTTCTTTAAACAAAATCAGTTCAGGTTTTAAATGGTAGTATTAACTTTATATCCTATTTTCTCTATAAATTTCATGTAATTTGACTTTCTTGTACATATGGCTGGATGGCTATAATAAATCAGTACATACTTTATATAGAATTTTATTGTTTTATAATCACCGAAAGATGAAGGTTAAAGCTACACAAGTCACTTTATGCTTCTTGCCTGCAGTTGGTTTCAAGTAAGAGATCAAGGAAGTTTGAAAATGCTTAGTTTTTGCTTTTCTTCTTAAAGATCTCACATTTCTACCTGTGTAGCAGGACTCCCTCTCTGCTAGCCTCAGATAAAAGCCAAGCAATTTCCATTTTTTAGAAAAACAGGCATAGGTAAACGCACACACACTAGAAAATCTCAACTCATGAGAGTTCAGTGATAGAGCACATATTTAGCATGCAGAAGATTGCTAACTGAAGCCCCCTATGTCCAGGGAGGGCTAGTGCTAATCAGTGTAGAGCCAGGGTTAGGGAAGCACTTTCAGCTGGGGGGATGGTATCTACAGGTGGCCACTTTTGACTAATGCATGGGTTGACCCTCATATCAATCATCATAGCTGATAAGAATAGGGCTGAATTTGAACAGCTCCAACACAGGCCGGACTGGATCTGATCCCAGCCAAAAGCAGGGCTTGCATTAGATACCAAGTGTAAATGCAGCAGCGAGTACAATTCCCACATTTGCCAGGAATCACATCCGTTTGGGAGCTCTAGTGGAACAGATCCTGGTGAGGCTTGCCGTTGGAGCCACATTTAAGTAGTGCTATATGTAAGCCCTGCTGCCAAGGAACAATCAAGCATGCACTCATGTGTATGTCTCTTAGCAACTGCTACTTTTCTCTCTCACGCAGAACAGGTAGATTAAGCAGCACCATTCCATTGACTTGGCTGAGGCAAGGTGTATTTGGTTCTCCTCTGACCTGCTCCTGTCTCAGCGGATCCCTCAAGAACTCTGTAGTTTTGAGAACCAGTTCCTGAGGTTGGTTTCACTCTCTTACTCCCATCTATGGTCCCAGATGCCATAAGATAGCACAACTATTCTCTCCCTCATCCTGCTCTATGAAGGAGCTCAGTCTTTGCAAGCTGTCTGTAGGCATGGACTGCCCATTCCTCTGTTAGCAATGACCCAAGGAGGTAGCTTTGGAGCCATCATGCATGCTGCAATGGGAGGAAGGATATAGCAGCCTTGGAGCTAGCATGTTTCTTTGCCGTCCCCTTGAGACTGATGTGGACAGTGGGAGAACCTCTGCTGAATTAAAAGGCAGAGTTGTTATTGGCATGCAAGTTGCTTCTCAGCTGGATAGGGTAAAAGTGCTTTAAGCAAACACTGCATTAAATGGATGGCTACTTGGTTAGACTTCAGCTCTGTTCCTGACCATTGGTCATGCTGCCCTGGGTCTAATGGGAGCTGGAGTCACCAGTTCCTTGTTACAGTACTTAAATAATCCACAAGAGTTTTAAGATTGCAGATGTTGTCACCTAGAGCTAATCTACACACAGAGGATGCCCCACTTGGAGAACCTGAATTTTCAACAGCAGCCAATGAGGTAAGAAAGTGTGCTAATGTACAGAACAGTAGTGTGGCAGCGTTTGGCTAACAAAATGTCCATTTCTGCAAAAGCAATGTGGAACCTATGACCCTGTAGATCAGCCTTTCCTAACCAGTGTGCCTGCAGATGTTGTTGGACCACAACTCCCATCAGCCTCAGCCAGCATTGCCAATGGTCAGGAAAGATGGGAATTGTGGTCCAACAACATCTGGAGGCACACTGGTTGGGAAAGGCTGCTCTAGATGATGTTGGGCATCCTGGGGGCAGGGATGAGGGGCATTTTAGTCCCGAAACATCTAGGACTACAGTTTCCCCATTCTTGAGGGGAGCTTTGCATGCTTCATGGTTTCAAAACTTGGAAATTGCACTCTGTTCCAAGTTAACTGCTGGGCTCAGCTGGCAGCCTCTGCAAGCAGCAGCTGCTTCTGCAGCCATTTATTCTTAACAGACAAATGCTTGTCAACAGGATATGCTGCATTTATTTAAAAAGCTAGCTGTTATGAACAAAGTACAGTTGACATTTGAAAGAGAGGTTTGACTCAGAACGCTGCCAGTCCCTTGCCTCCACCTGAGGCTACAATTTCTGCTGCCTTAACAAAAATCACCACATCGTGAGCTCAAGGAAGAGAATTACGAAGCCATTTTACACATTTTTATTCTTCTCATTTACAGGCCACAGGGTCAAAAGTGTGTTTGGTTACATATTCTAACTTGATCAGTTCATTATGTAGAAAAGGCTATAATTTAACAGTCAGCACTTCATAATGCAGGAGTCTGTAGTTACTTTAGACTCTTAATGGTTTCTTCCAGCTTCTCTTTGTTTGCTCCAGAGAATTCATGCACCTGAAATACAGGAATTCCAAGTTCAAACATTTCTTTTAAAACCATCACTCTGGGAAAAAAGCAGATAAATTGAGGACATTCGAGTCAGATGACACGGCACATTCGTTTACTCCTATAATTTATATGCACTCAGAAGATGTGTCTTTTTGGTTTCAGATTATAATTGTCTTCCATAATGGACAAAATCAGCAGACACACGGTGGTATTCAATGCTAGCCTTCCTAAGAGTAGACCTATTGAAGTGAATGGACATAGCTGACTCAGGTTCATTAGTTTCAATAGGTCTGCTCTGTGCAAGACATAACTGAATACAACCCACACCTTTCTATAGCATCAGCCTCTTGCCAGCCTGTCACCTTACCTCAGAATCCTACTTTGATCATCCTAATTTGCACCCTGGGCTTATGCCCAGACTATTAAAAGATTTTTTCCACCCAAATTAATCAGTGCTCAAGGTTGCATCTGTGGACAGGTTATTCCTTCGCCCTGGCACAGCATGCCCACGCCCATGGTAGTACTGCTAGGAAGCTGGTGTAGGAACTATCCCAGAATGACCTGATAGTCCAGGAATGGGGAACCTGTGGCCAGCCTGTTATTGTTGGACCCTGAACTCCCATCAGCATTAGTCAGGGAAGATGGAAGGTGTAGTCCAGCAACATCTGAAAGGCCACAGGTTCCCTATCTCTGTGCATCACCTAATATATTACGATCTGATCTTGAAGTTTCAGAAGTAGAACTAACAACTACACTTGACAAGAAAAGGACATCTTCATTGTGTACTTACAAAGTTGTCAGTACAGGGGGTGGGGTGAGGGAGAGATCCAGATAGGTTAGGCCAAGATAGATGCCTCCAACAGCCTGAGCCTCTCTCAACTAGTTGCCAATTGGGCATAGCACACTCAAAAAACATTTTAGGGGAGGCATCCCATTCTCCTCACAAGAAGTTCTGCTGGTAATGTGGGGGTACACGTACCTTTTTGTTATTCTTGTAAAATTGGAATGTTGGCATGCACTTCACATCACAGTGGGCGGCAACGTCCTAGAAGAGATGAAAGAGGTTATCCAGATCAGTTTGGCCAAGTACATTAATTAGTATTCAAGAAGAGAAATTTCTTCCGAAAAGAAGCTAAACCACTTGTTAGCATTTGGGAAACAGGCAAGATGCAACGTGGATATTTTCCACTACAAAAGATGAATTTGCAGCTCATTTAGCCTGTGCCTATAAACCAGATCATGCGCAAGCTGCATATTTGCATAGCCCTGCTTCTCCTAGCCACGGGAACAAGAACTATATGCAATACTGGTGCTTCAATTACACAATGCCATGCTGACCTGCCCTTAGAATAAATATTGGGTATGCCTTCATTAGTCTATAGTTCTTCTAATATCATAACCCACCCCACAAGCTATTTTGGCAGTTGTAGTTTGGTAAATCCTAAGAATTGTGAAATCTCATGCCGTATCTACACGATGGACTGAAGCCAATTTAACAGTAAATTCCCTCCTGCCAGGGAACCCTGTGAAGTGTCGTTCCATGAAGCCAAGACTTTAAAATCAGAATTGTCAGCATTTACTACAGTACACAGGGTTCCTTAGCAAGACAATTTTACAGTTAGGGCAGTTTTGAGTCCAAGGTTTGTTTGCAAGCTTCCCAGCACCTTAACCACTCATTGCATGTTCTGAAAAAGACCTCTGCATCCTCAGGATCATCACCTGAGAGTTGTCAGGAGACAACTGATCATGTGCTGAATACATGCAGTGGAGGTATCCCACCTTCGACTCTTGAAATCTACCAATGTTTCCCACCTATCTGCCTTTGCCATGCAGGAAAGCAGCAAGCGGAAGAAAAAACCTTCCCCTGACTCGCAACATGATGTTATTTTTGTACACTTTCCACATCTCAGTGGCATGATTTTCAAATTAGGATTCTGTCACCACTGAGTAGAATTTTGAATCCAGGCAGCAGTGGCCAATGTTTATGCTGAATTTTGTGAAACAAGTTTAATTATCACCCCACCCTATTCTTACAACATGGCCCCAGAGTAGTCACTGACAAATGCACGGCTAAGAGGACATTAAAAACCACCAAGCAGTCCTGCGATAAAAGCTAAACCATCACTTCCCATGTTTCACCATGTTTACCCATACCGATTATGTAGAAAAGGAATGCTGCTTACTCAAAGGGAAAATTTTACAAGCAAGTTCTACAACTAAGCAATCGTGCCTGACCAGACATTTCAGATCTTAAAAAGTAGTATGTCATACACTATTAAACTTTTCGTTACTTTGTCAGTCTTCATACTGAAGTGTGCAAGGATGCATTTCACTCAAGTAGATGCTTGCTAATTTGCTGCTTGTACCAGTTTGGGTGAAGATACCATAGAAAAGTGATGAACCCTTCACTAGTATAAAGGAATTCTACCCACAAACCTATCTTTTAAGAGGAAGGGTGTTGGCTCAGCAGAGTACACGCTTTGCATGCAAAAGAGTCCCAGGTTCAAATCCCCATCAACTCCAGCTAGGGTTGGGGGGGAAAAACCCTGCCTGAACCCTACTGGAAAGAATCAAAGTTCTCAGCCCCCGTTCGTGAAAAAAGGGCTTGCTGACTACTGCTTCAAAGCCATTTCCAGCATAGCCCCTTGTGGTTGTGTTAGACTTCTACCTTTGCACCACAAAAAAAAGGGAGTGCTATACCATGAAGCAGCTTTCAATTTTTTCTGGTGAAAACTGGGTTGTCCAGAGTTTATGGGATTACTTAGAAATTAAGTCCAGCGTCCACTCTGTACCTTAGTAGATCAGTTTGGAATCCTCTACCACATGCAAGAGTTCCCCATCAGACAAACATGCAGTTACAACTTTTATGACACGTTCACGTTGCCTTAATTCAAGGTGGACAGAAGTACTCTAGAATTTACCTGAGCATCATCCACGTCAATTTCAACAAACACTACATCTGGATACTTTTCAGAAAGACTCTGTCAAGTAAGAAAGGAGAAAAAAGTTAGACAAGAGGATTTTCATATTTTAAACCAGAGAACCTCTGGCCTGTGAGCAGAATGTGGCCCTCGGGACTCTCACCAACCCTGCTCTCCTCCAGTGCTTTTTCCAGGGCTGGAATATATTCTTCACCTGTGATAATGCCTCTTGCTCGGTTAGACACAGAGATGGGGAGGGACATGTAAAAACCTCTAGCCCGGGGCTGGTAACAATGCGACATCCACAGCTCTGCTGCTGGCTGCACCCACCACTGGCACACGGCCAGAGCTTGGAAAAGTTACTTTTTTGAACTACAACTCCCATCAGCCCTAGGCAACATGGCCACTGGATTAGGCTGATGGGAGCTGTAGTTCAAAAAAGTAACTTTTCCAAGCTCTGCACGCGGCCCCCAGAAGGCAGCTCATGGAGGGCTGTGCAGCCCTTGCACTGAAAAGGTTCCCCACCCCTGTATACTAGCATTTTCAACAAACATCAGGTATAAGAGCTCAAAAGCACATTTTAAAAGCGCACAAAACTAGACATACACATGCCTATAGCATGCCTCGTAAACCCTTTCTGCACACCTTGGCAAGTGTGCTGCCTGTGCCCTCTGATGTGCACAGAGACCAACCCTTCCTCCCAACTCTGAACCTGCAGAGGTGGGTGGGGATGGTCCCAGCAGTTAAATGGCAATCCCTCTGCCTCCTCCCCAGCTCCAAGGTTGGAGGAAAGTCCGGCAGCTGTTCTGCGCTGCAGCCGTGAAGGGCCAAGTCAGCAAACTGCACGCACAGACACACACCCAGGGCAGGAAAGACTACAGAGGCCTTTATGGACTGCTGTTGGATCGAAGTTTAACTTGGTTCAGTGTGTAAGAGGATCCTCCATGCAACAAAGCTGAGTCTTTTAAAAAATAAAATAAAATCCAGATTGACCCCCATAATCTCTGTCACTTATGTAACTGGAACGTTCATGTCCAAAAGCAATAATGTCCCTCAGCTTTGTTGCATGGAGGATCCTCTTACAGGCTGAACCAAGTTAAACTTCTGGTGCCTTCCAGTTGGGCCATGAATCAGACATGGCTGGGTCACTCTCATTCCCGTGGAATTATGGCAAGCGACTGGATCTCTGAGCAGTCTAGACTGCTCGGCTTCTTCCACAGGGTCCACGGGACAAGGGAAAGCCCAAAGGAGACCAAGAGGACAATTCGTAGCCCATTCTCTCGAGATGCTCGAGGGTGGGAGCCAGTGACCAGGCAGCTGTTATCCTACCAATGCCAGTGCCAGTCAACTGACCTTAAGGCTGGCACAACCCACCACTTCAAAGCATCCCCCAAGACAAGGAAACCCTGGGTTCTCACACAAGTTGTATCATCCCCCCATCAAGGCCCAAACCCTGTGGCAGGCTTCCCTTCCCAGTTTACTGTAATGAGCAGGACTCAAGGTGTGCCCTGTAGGCACAGGAGAGGGGTGGCAATTACTCAGGAGCAGAACGAGGAGAAAAATTGCTTGGGATTATGCATCACCCCTTAAAGCTTGCATAAAAGCACTGCCCTTGTTTTTTATTTATAAAACTTGCATCCTGCTCTATAGTCCTGCAATGCTCTTTTATACACAGCACTGTTGCAATTCATCTTTTACTCCAATTCTTTACCTGTACAGCTAAGATTAGAAACAAATTGTCCCAGCTTCCTTTATCAGTATTTGCCCTAAGCTTGTGCTTTTTAAAAAAAACAAAAACAAAGGTACCACAGTTGAGGATCAGATAATGTCCTAGACAAGGAATGCAGATTATCAAGACTATTAGGAACCGTCAAGACCAAGTTTGAGCAACCAGGAAGCTGTCCCCTCCTCCTGCTGGCAGAGACAAGTCAGCCTTGCACACTCAGCCAATTGCATAGTTTACACCAAAAAGAGCTGGCTTCTATTCCTTGTAAGCAGAGTTGTTCCGTTTGCACACTTTTAGAAGTTCCTCCTGTTTTTCCACAATTCACTCTGCTTTGCTAGTCATGGTGCCCTGCCATCACCCTAGAGTCCAAGATGGTGCCACAAAAGACCTTTTCAAGGATGTCTTCACAGCTGTTAAGGCAGGATTGGCCAATGGCTGAAGATGGGAGGTGTAGTCCAGCAACATCTGGAGAGCAACAAGTCCCTCACCCCAGCATTAAATACAAACTCACCTATATCTCCAGCAAGTTCTGTACGCTGTGCATCTGTTAAGGCTGAATTGAAATGCACCTAATTTTGCTGCCTATCTGAAGGCAGGGAAACAGGGAGGGCCATTTTAACTATTTTCAATTACGCTAGAGCACATATGTTTAATACCTAGAACATATTTATTGGAGAAAGCCAGGAAGGTAAGTACCCACCACCACTGCTACGTTCCAGCCATTTCCTCCTTAGAAACTCCCTCAATTCCAGCCCAGCCTTTAGTTTCTATGAAATCAAAAGCACAGAGCCCTGATCATGTCACATATTCAGAGAAAGAAATGGCGCACACCAGTCTACTTACGTGGAAGAAAGGCTTGATCATTTTGCATGGTCCACACCATGTGGCAGAGAAGTCAATAACTATGAGCTGTTCACCAGCAGACATCAACTGTGTCTGAAATTCAGTCTGTGGGAGAGACAAAAAACTAGTTTAGTATTTTAGCTAGAGACATTTTTTTAGTTAAGATGCCACTTCTGCAAAATGATGCAACTGTTTCATTTTTTAAAAAACCCTGGCCAAATCCAGAGCCACAAGACAGGCCTGGCAACAGCCTGTTCCAAGGCGCACACCTGCCTAGCCCTAGAGATCAGGAAAAGCAGCAAAATGCAAAAGCAAAACAGCTGTAACCAGAACTCATTTCCACTCCACTTTTTGGAAAGCATCTTCAAGAAGCGGCCTGCATAAGATCCTTAAAATGCAATTCAGCTATACAAAGGTTTTATCACAACACAAACTTCAAAAACAAGATCCAAATGTTTAAAAAGGGAGCAACATCACGGAACATCCGATAAAAATGAAACAGCTAACGCAAAGAACACGCAAACATTGTGAATTCATGCCAACAAAGCCACATGCAGTTGCTACTTGAGAAGTGTTTGCACCAACCGTACGAATTTGTTCCAAACCTTGTAACCCACAAAGGCTATTAGCCCACATACAATTTTACTAGCCCACATATGCCTAATGAGAGCCGTCTGGCTTCCTGCCTAGGAAGCAGTCCTTACAGGCCAAGTGGCTATTAGGAACCAAGGAAGCTACCCAATGCCAAGTCAGGCTATTGGTCCATCTAGCTCAGTATTGTCTACACTGACTGGCAGGAGCTTCCAGCCCTACCAAGAAACACTAGGGATTGAACTTGGGACCTTCCGCACGCAGGGCAGTTGCTCTTCCACTGAGCCACTGACCTTTCCCTGTTTTCTTGCTGAAGTGAACAGTATGGCATTAAGTATACAAGTAATGGAAGCTGTACTGTAGCGCATGCCCTTAGATGTAGCTTTTTACTTGAGTATCGCTGGTGACCAGCAAATCACAGTTCCGGAGATGAGAAAAGTGGCCTGCCACACCCAAACCAAAAGTTGGCAAAGTAAATAGTTAAGCCTGCTCCCCAAAACCCCACTTGCTTGGAGTAAATCTCACTGAAGCCTATGGGACTTGCACCCATAAACCCACACTGCTTGTAGGAGTAGGAACTGAGAAGGCCCCAGCTTGGATCACACTGCAGCTCACAAAATGGCCTTAAGCCAACCTTTGTTCTTCACTGCTGGCCTGCCAAACATAGTACATTTCACATTCCAAGCACTTTATAGGATGCCACCAAATTTCCTCATAGTGAAATGAAGGCCTTAAACATAGAGGGAAGCAGATGCGATGGGGCTGCTTCATGTAGCTGAAAGTTGCACCCCCACTAGAATCAGCATGCTCTTCCCTGACTTGCCCACAGAATGCGAGGAACATGGTCACATCTTAGACCGCTCTTCTTCAACCTCGAGTTCCCAGATGTTGGTGGACTACAACTCCCATCATCCTTGGCCATTGGCTAAGTTGGTTGGGGTTGATGGGAGATGTAGTCCAACAACATCTGGGGAGCCAAGGTTGAACAGCAGTGCCCTAGACCATTTTCTTAAGTGTGCACCACGTCAGAACGGGCTCACCGCCCAATGGGAGGAGAGACTTTTCAGCCAGTTCTGGCATCCACCCAAAGAGTGCGGGCAAAGCACTAGGAAAGGGGGGAAACAGAAGAGAAGGGTGCAGTAAGCTTTGGTGAGCAGCAAGGCTCGCTGACTAAATTCCACCATGCTCTGATCTGAAGAGTTGCAATACAGCATCTGAAGATGCACTAAGATGGGACTGTGGTGCCAAAGTGAGCCAAAGAAGACCCCCAACTGCCTCCCTCTCTTCAAGAAAGGAGGACTTCTAACATCCCCATTAATTCCTTACAGATGCATCATGTCCTGCGTTGGGGATGCACATGGTAGGCAATGGGATGGGGCCATTTGTGCAAGAGGTGCAAGTTCCCCTTGCAGAAAAGCACAACCAAATGGAGCCTTTGAGCAGAGCCAACCAACCTACTTGCCTTTGCCCAGGGATGCAACTTTCAAGTCCAATTTTGAAAACTCACTAGAAGGTTTTGGGTTGCATTCCCAAGGGCTGGTTTAAGTGCATGCACTTTGTATTTTACATGCTTCTTTGAACGTATCTTATATCAATATCCCTTTCCATTATGATGTGGACCATTCCCAAACCATTTCCCTACAGTCAGCAAGGTCTGTTCAATTGCATCTTCCTGGAATCATTATTAGCCAGAAAGTAGCACATCTAATGGAGGAGAGTTTGGCATGCCAATTCAGCACACCCTCCAGCCCACAAGCCGAGCAGAGGCAGAGACAACACCTTCACCGAACTCAGCTAGACAAGATCAGCACATTTAACAATGGGAAGTGGCAGGTGAATCCTGTGCTACTTAGCATTCTCCCTTGTCCTTGGGCTACTTCTGGGTTATCGCTCAACACAAGCGCAACAGGGGGAGGAGGTGTGAATGTAAGTCATTGGTCTTCAGTGAAGACCCACTATGGGACTGCAACTGAGTCAAGGCGGGCTGAAAAGAACACGGCAAAAAAAATTAAGTGGGTACCCAAGTGCATCCAAGATGGGTCCCTGGACTGAAAAGCTTCAAGATCTACTGGGGGGGACAAATTGTCCTGCTCCACCATTCTGCAAAGGCAACCAACGCAGTCCACAAGTCGTGTAAGAAGAGGTGGGAGATTTTCCAAAAGAAATACTTTTTTTTTTTACTACTGTATTTTGCCTATAGATGCTCTTGGAGGTCACTGATTCATAGGGTCGCCATAAGTCATAGTTGACTTGGAGGCACATAACAACACCAATTTTGCCTATGGAACCTTTTCCATTTTCTAGAAGTCCAGTTAGTGGTTCAACAAATGAATACAAACACCAGACTGGGTAGTTTCGGAGTTGCAGGTAAATTCCCCACGCCAGATGACTATTCTTAGGGAGAATATAAGTAACGCACAGTTCTTTGTATATACTAAGATTCAGTATGTTAAAAGAGTTTTCAGTTACTCCATTCGGCCCCCCGCCCCATTTTTACATTATGCTTAATACAGGGAAAATGAATACCATCAAGTAACTGTCTCAAAATATTTCACTAATATTCTAACAATTTTAAGTAAAGCTTTTGAGCATAATGAATAACCAGTGTGCTTTGTACAGTTCCTTACATGAGAATTGTAACTCGGGGTGGTGGTCTCCTAACAACTCTCAGCACCCATAACAAACTATAGTTCCCAGGATTCCTTGGGAGAAGCCACAACTGCTTAAAGTGGAATAAGTGTTTTAAATGTATGGTTTGGATGTGGCCAGTGTATCTTTTATCTGTCTGGTTCTTGGTATTTGGAAGGTTATGTGGCCAGGTAATCAGAACAGTTATTCAAATCTGTGTTTTTTAAAAAAGTGTACCCTCTTACGAATAATATGCAAAGCATCTCTGCTCAGTATATCTGCTACTAAAGCAACCTCTGTGCCCCAAGAGTACAGGTTTCGATCAAATGTCTTGTTGACATGGCATTACTATGAACTTTGGCAAGGAATCCCTTTAACAATATTTACAAGGAAGAACATCTTCCTATCTACAGGGAAGCCCTACACACTGCGAGCTTTTCTCAACTTTGCAGAGCCCCACAAACTCAGTGAGATGGTAGTCCCCAGAAAAATATTTTTGAAAATGTTGCAGCCAGGTGAGGCAATTGCTTGTCATGGGAAGCTGCTTTCAGTAGCATCCCAAAGCAAGGGCAACACATTGATTAGCCAAGAATCCTCTGAAACAAGATTGTAGCAGTTGCGTGCCACTTAACTCTCAGTTGTGTAATGCTCAGAAGATGCAAGACTATAGATACAGGGGTTTTTTTTGTGGGGAAGATGTTCTCTTAACAGGTGCCTTTGCCTGATAAGAACACCCACCTCCTAAAAGGTTGTTTATCCAAGCGACTGCACCACATTTAATAATGGTTGCATCAACCATTCCTGTGAGACATTACAGTTACACTATTTGGGAAGTGTGCTACTAGTCTAAATATGATACAGAGTGGTGTATATGTACTGCACTGCATTTACCAGATGTGGGGAACTGTTGGCCCTCCAGATGTTGCTGAACTACAACTTTCACCATTCCTGCCCACTGGCTGTGCTTGCTAGGGTTGATGGCAGTTGTAGTTCAGAAAGGAGCTCCCCACTCTTGGTCTACAGCAAGTTGGTTTAAAGAGACAGACCACATGAAGGGGTAGAGATGTGAAGGCCTGGTAAAAATCAGGGAAAAGCTGTAGCCTTTTTTGTTTTTTTTCCAAAAAATTGAAAAAGGAAAAATGGATTATGGAATGTTTTATTTTGGCATGATGAATAAAATGTTTCACTGAATCTTGGTCCCCCCTTTTTCTCAGTTCTTTTTACGGGTATGGGTACTTTATGTCTGCTTGACACTGTGGAGGACTAGCGGAGACACAAGTAATTCTTTGTTATTAATGTTGATGGTTTCTTCTGTTTTTTTAAAAATGTTTTTGCCTGCTCCTCATAAACTGGCCAAATGAAAGAGTTCAGGAGCTTATAGCTCCATTTGTTACAAAAAAAGTAAAAAATTTAAAAAGTACATTCAATTTGTAATAATTGTTTGAATAAAATGTACTTTTAATATACCAAAAATGATAATTTTAAGCCAAACCAACTTGTACATAATTACATTTTATGTTACTGAATTAACGAAGTGACTTGCAATCTGTAGAGTGCTAAAATAGCATTTTTTCCAATTTTTCCAAAAATTTCCATTTCCCCCCAAAAAAACAGCTTCAAAATTTCCAGAAATTTTACATCTCTATGAAGGGGTCAGAGAAATGATACTATATGGAGTAACAAACCTTGGGGCTGGCAGCTTACCAAATACCATATTTTGGAGTCATGACAGAAAGCTCAAGTCTGTGACTGTGTACATTTGACAATTTGTTGCAGCCAGTTCTGGTCTCAGTTGTGTACTTCTAGGACACATCCATTGCCAGACACATCCCATTAGTGCAAGGATTTCCACCTGCACAATGGGACTTGCTCTTCTTCTCCAGTCTCCCAGATATGCTCTGGCAGGCTGGGGAATGCCCAGAAAAGATATGGGGATGTGGGGAAGAAAGTCCTGTTGCACAAGAGAAAGTTCTTGTACTAGTGGGACAACTCCATTGAGGTCCAGTAGGTTAGAGCTGGTGTACCATAGTGACCAATTCAAGTCTCTTTTCAACCATGATAAAAAACTACTGGGCTGAATTACAGTACTGTTGGAAGAATTGCCAAGCATCTACATAAACAATGTTTTTTAAAAAATCCAGGTGTCCATGAACAGCGTTGCTAGGGCATCAGTAGTACCCAGCACAAAAAGCCTCTAATTTTTAGGAAATTTTACTGAATGTCATTGCATGTTTGTTTTAGTGTATATATATACACACACACCAGGGCTGTGGAGTCAGTACACCAAACCTTCAACTCCGACTCATCTATTTTTCTACTGTCCGACTCCGACTCCACCCAAAATTGCTTCTTGTCAATAAAAATTCATTTGGAAGTCGGCGTCGGTACATTGCTCCCGACTCCGACTCCACCCAAAATCGCTCCCGACTCCGACTCCACCCAAAATCGCTCCCGACTCCGACTCCACCCAAAATCGCTCCCGACTCCGACTCCACCCAAAATCGCTCCCGACTCCGACTCCACCCAAAATCGCTCCCGACTCCGACTCCACCCAAAATCGCTCCCGACTCCGACTCCACCCAAAATCGCTCCCGACTCCGACTCCACCCAAAATCGCTCCCGACTCCGACTCCACCCAAAATCGCTCCCGACTCCGACTCCACCCAAAATCGCTCCCGACTCCGACTCCACCCAAAATCGCTCCCGACTCCGACTCCACCCAAAATCGCTCCCGACTCCGACTCCACCCAAAATCGCTCCCGACTCCGACTCCACCCAAAATCGCTCCCGACTCCGACTCCACCCAAAATCGCTCCCGACTCCGACTCCACCCAAAATCGCTCCCGACTCCGACTCCACCCAAAATCGCTCCCGACTCCGACTCCACCCAAAATCGCTCCCGACTCCGACTCCACCCAAAATCGCTCCCGACTCCGACTCCACCCAAAATCGCTCCCGACTCCGACTCCACCCAAAATCGCTCCCGACTCCGACTCCACCCAAAATCGCTCCCGACTCCGACTCCACCCAAAATCGCTCCCGACTCCGACTCCACCCAAAATCGCTCCCGACTCCGACTCCACCGCCCTGACACACACGAGTAATTTTGATGCACCTATTTAAGAAAACCCATGCCAACAGGAGCCACAGCTTATCTTTTGCTGGGATACAGCATTTTAAGTGTCACCAGTTGGAGGGTTTTGCAACAGATATACACTGTCTAACACCCATCCTGCAAGAGACCACTTGATTAGGCCTCAGATACAAGAAGGGATGCATCAACTGAACTGAGTCTTGCTGGCTACCAGGGAAAAAAATTGTGGACTGCTAATAAATGGAGAAAAAACACCTTCTTTAAGAATATGACTTTAATGCCCAACAGATCCAGTTGTATTCACTGAAGATCCAGTTGTACTCGCTGAACTTGTGCAATGTAATCTCCCTGGAACTGCGTAGTATACAAATTTGGACGACACTATTTGAAAAACCACTGTGATGGAACCAAAGTGAGGTTTATGCCTACAGCTATGAACTTGACTTGTACTTGGGTCTTAAGAAATTCAGTGAGTCCAAATCCAGAGAAGTGATTGTAAAGAAAACTGAGGGGGGAGGGGGAGAGAGAGAAGAGGCCAGGTCTGAAGGACTGCCGCATTCCTTTTTGGACATCAAATTCAGAGTGTATTCAGAACAAAGAAACAACATTCTCATCCCAGCCAACTTTGCCATTAGAGATTATGGAGTCTCAGCTGCAGTGCACCATGGCATATGTCATTTTGTTGCTGGCTGAACATTATGTATCCAATCAAAAATAAAATTGCCTTGCTGTGAAGTTTTGAGAACACTGCACTCAAAAAGGATTTTGGAAACGCACTCATGCCTGTATCTTGGGCAGATAACCTAAGTCCCAGGAGCCGTTCATAAGGCAAAAAGCAGTAACACTAACAAGCACTTTTAAAAATATATAGGTTGTGTTAACCATTTGCATGAAAATTTTGTAACCATTTCCAAGATATGCTGAGCACTTGTTACATTAGTATAAACCAAGTTGGCTTTTGAACAGGATTTTGCTCTTCAACAAGAAGATCATACACAGTATGTTCAAAATACAATTGTAGTATAATCCTACATGCAGAGATATAGGAAGTTATGAAGCCAGGTAGGAAACAACCTTTACATGGTGAAAGCACTCTTGCTTTGCGTGCAGAAGGTTCCAGGTTCAATCCCTGGCATCTCCAGATAGGGCTGGAATGTCCTGCTTGAAATTCTGGAGAGTTGCTGCTAGTCAATATAGACAACAATGAGCTAAATGCACCAATGAGTGGAAGCCATATAAGGCAGCTTCCTATGTTCCTAGCATCACCTGTGGCTTCCATGAATCAGCCACAGTAGTGGAATGAGCCCTCAAACAAGGGAGATGCTTGGTCCATTAAACCACTGGTGGTTTAATGCACTGTTGTTGGACTCCTGTCAACCCCAGCCAGCTTAGGGAATGGTCAGGGATGAAGGGAGAGAATCCAACAACATCTGGGGACCCAAGGTTGAAGAACAGTATATTAAACCAGTAACCAAGGAATTCAACAAGCCATTCCTCAAGGCCTCACCCATTGTTAAAGCAAAAGAGGCCTTTCCTCTCAGAACCATGGAAGAGACATTGGGGAGAAACTTAAAAGTGATTAACCATCTGTGACTCAGCCTCATTACATTTTATATCATTATTTGTTTCCATATTTCAAAGTTGTAAACCACCTTGGCAGAAAGGCTGCATATAAATGTAAGAAATGAATGAATTTTGCAGATGTCCACAGTTCAAATGGCCAAGAGCTCACCAACATCTGTTAAGCCCCCTTTCTGCCAGACAGAGCAGCAGCAAATTCCTAATAACCTTATGCCACGTTTCAACCAGCAACCCAAGTCTGAATGCCTCTTCTGAAGTCTAAATTAGTAGAGCTTTGCCAACAAATTACAGGCCATTCTAATGACAAGGCTGTCAGGTTGAAACATTCTTAATTGTGTTGTTCTTACAAGGCAGATCTTTGTATTAGCTGTGCTATAGGTATATACAGGGCTCATAACGACAGCTACTCATATAGGAAGGTGGCATGGGTGCTGGAGAATAGCAGAGTTTTAACTTAAGGGGATGTTTAAGTTAAATAAAGAGCCAGTGTGGTGTAGTGGTTAGAGTGCTGGACTACGACGTGGGAGACCAGGGTTTGAATCCCCACATAGCCATGAAGCTCACTGGGTGATCTTTGGCCAGTCACTGCCTCTCAGCCTCGAAGGAAGGCAATGGTAAACCACCTCTGAATACTGCTTACCATGAAAACCCTATTCATAGGATCACCATAAGTCAGGATCGACTTGAAGACAGTCCATTTCATCTTCATTTTAAGTTAAATAGCACTTAAAGAGGCAGAAGCTCACTGGGTAGAATATTCCCAAAGATTTAGAAGAAGGCAATACATGTTCACAGGTGGCAGAAATGGGGAGGAACTGCAAGAGATCAGAGGACAGGCTAAAGATTCAAAGCAATCATGAACACGTGACAGACAGCCTGGCCACACAGGGATGTTGCCATTCAGGGGTACATAAAGAAGCAGAATAGCAGCAATGTTTTACATGTACAGCATCAAATTTGAGGGATTCTGAGTGGAATGCTGTAAGAGGGTTTTCCAGAAGACAAATCACATGAGAAAGGGTAACCTGTGTGGCAGCACAATCTATGCATATTTACTCAGAAGCAAGTCCCACTGTATTCAGTGGTGCTTACTTCATTGTTAAGCGTTTAGGATTGCAGCCTTAAGAGTATCGAAATACATAGCAGATGAGGGCAGCACACATTTCAACTATATGAGGATGCCAGGAAGAACAATTCAATATGACAGAATAAATCCAGCAGCAATGACTTTAAGATTACAGGAAAGACTAAGAGTTAAACTAAAGATCAGACAATGCGCACATCAGCAGGGAACTAGAGGGTGCTTGGTTACGGGCCTACCTTCTCTGAAACTTTCTTAGGAAGAGCTGGGTTAAGCACCTGCCTGGAATGCTGTACAAAAAGGTAGAAAAGCTTGTTCCAGGGCTGGATTCTTGTGAAATGCCAACACACACACCCTCACAGATGGGGAAACTTCCACACCCCTTTAGTACATCCTCTTAGTTATTGTGCGTTGGAACTGGTTTCATGTAGCTGCTAGAAGCACAGACCAGGAAGTTCATGGTATTGGCCATGAGCTGACTAATTGAGCCTTGGTGATCAATCCTGCCCTGCAAGTGGATTGATCATGCTAGCCTACCTTACAGCATTGTAGTAAGATTAAGTTTGAAGGGCAGGGAGGGAGGAAGGAGAGAGAGGCCTACACAAAATGTCAAGTAAAAAAAAGTGTAGATGGTTTTCAGTTTTGTTGCCTTCCAGCATTCCCCTTTAAAACCCCAGCCCATAAGTAATGTTTAAGCGCTGCTATACTAGACAGCTATTTATGTTGCAATGTTAGCAGATGAAACCCAGCATGCAGAAGTTTCTTGTGCCATTATGAATCATTTCTCAAACACTGGGTGTCTACTGGAAAGATATGGGGAAGGTTGAAGAAGTGAAAGCAGGTCATCATGTCAGTTTCATGCCTAAGGTGTGGCCAAATTTAGGAGAAAGCTAACCACATTTGGACTCTTTAGCTTAGGGGAAAGGATACTTGAAAGAGGGCTATGATAGCATGAAGGGAGGAGAAAGAGGGAACCCATGAAGGTTTTTTTCCATGTCATTAGGGTCACATTAAGGAGTAGTCAACAAAAAATTTCCAAGAGGGTTTTTTCCCTGAGCAAAACAGCATAACAGATTCAGAAAAGGAAAAGAGTATGAAAAGGCTGGTTAAACCAAGATGACAAAAGACCACACCCTTCCCCCACCTTCAAATTCAAGGGCTGCCGGAGCAGCTCATTTCAATACTCATTTAGATCTCTGTATATTTCAGCACCTTTACATACATGCACTCCAAAAGCACTGGCATCCTCTGGTGGAGCTCACCAACTTGTTAACCTCATTAAAGAGAAAACTTGCTTCCTAGTTTTCAAGACAGGCATCTGAGTGTGTGACAGCTATCACATGGACAGCATTGGATGTTTTTGCTCTTTAGTCCTGTTCCTGCTTTTGAAATCCAGGAAAAACTGAAACTTCCCAAAGTCTGAGCACAGCTGCTGTCAGTGGCACAAGCCTGAGAGCAGCCATTTCTACACAGCAACTTAAGTTTGAGATACAACCAAGGGAACGGAGCAGATTTCTGTATGACACTTTAGGGGAATCCTGTCCTACAAAAGGTAGCAAACATCTGAATTCCGCCCTAACCAATTAACACAAGCTTCCCTTCAGGTAATGGAGATAAGACAGAACTTTTTTTGGGGGGGGAGGGACGCCTAGGAATCTCTTTTAACCCAGGAGCTTACAGGACAGTCTCTGCAGGAGGTTACTACAGCAGATCACTTTTAACAGAAAATGCCATTTCCCTCCTCCCTCTCTGTGCTGTTCCGTTTGGCGGGCACTGCAACACCTCCCAGCAGCCATTAAAGCCTGCTGCAGGGAAATCCAGATTAAGGAGAACAAGCGAGACTTCACCAGGGCAATGGGGCACACCTTTTTTTTTTTAAAAGACACAAACCTTGACTAGAGAAAGGGATCCTTTAACTCAGATCATCCCTTGCAAACCCTGCTTTTCAAAGCTGGCCATGAAAGCTAGTCTAGCCAGACCACTGAAAAAAATCTGACCACTGAGGACTGCAATCACTATGCCTACTTTACTGAAAACAAGCCTCACTGAGCAGAGTCCGGGTAAACACGCACAGAGTTGTACTATGAGGCTCTTGCTACGCAGCGAGGAAGGAAGAACGATATTTAACAACAATCACCACCCGATTTTGCTCGGGTTATTAGGCAGAACGCCAAGGACAGGCAGCCAATTTTAGGGAGCCAGCCACGTCAACGCTCAGGCACACACAGAGGTTGAGTTTAATCAGGTGGGCACGCTTAAGGGTCCAAGGATATCTGCAAGGTGGAAGAAGATGAGAGAAAACTGCTGGTTGCTTTTTACAGTAGGCAGACAGAGAGCAGCCCCCAAAGAGCAATCAAGGGGTTCAGAGATATTTGGGGGGGGGAAGCAGACAAAGCCCTCCCTCCTGTGCAGGGCGCAGGGAGGGTGGAATCCGCCCCATTAGGCTGCCAGAAACAAGCTTAGCCAGATGCTGATGCAACAGATATGAGTCCCTAGGGCAGGTTTTTCCGCGAAACAGACACAGCTACCAAGGCCACGCAGGGCGGTAGTGGGAAGAAAAGGAGGTCGGTGTAGAAGGCTCAACTCGTGTGGCCTCGGAAGGGGCCGTTCTGAAGCCGCGGCAGTCACTGCCCTAAGAAGCCTTGCATCAAAAATGGCCATAAGAAAGCTAGGAAAGCAACAGGCACGCGCAGATCTTTCCCCCGTGGAGGCGTCCGGTGGGGTGCGGTGAGATGAGGGTTAGGCCCCTTAGTAACCACTAGCCACGTCCCATAAGTGCGCTAGGGTCAAGTATGATAAGCGAGGGGGCTGCTGGTCATCGTACCAGCACAACGTCCAAGGATCCTCCAGTCACGCTCTTTCCAACAGGGATCTTTCCTTCCCAGTGCCTTAGAGGCCTACCGCAGAAGATCTGCCCGCCCTGCAAACGCCCTTTTCTTACCAGGCTTGCCACGGTCTTCACCATCTTCGCAGCGTCTGGCGGGTGTTCAGGTGGAGGGCTACTAGATCCCGGATCTGGAGCGGGCTTCGCTTCCTCGATGGCTGCTGTAGTATTCTCATTAGCACCGCCTTCCTGCATCGTCTTATGTATTGCAGATGCCAGCCCCGGAGAATGTTCTGCGCAGGCGCGCTGTTTCGTGAACCGAAGCTGCGCGCTTGCGCGTACTGCCCTCTGTCTTTCTTTCTCCAACCCTTCCCCGGGTTTGGAAGGCAACCTTTGGTGCGAGGGAGATGGAGATTTTTTTTAAAAAAAAAGTGAGTACGCTTAGGGACCTTTGGAAGAGCAGTGGAGAAGAAGGGGGGCAAGATAAATAAAAGCCACACCTTGTTCTATTTCCAGCAGCGAGAGAGGGCCGGTTATAGCCCGATCGTAACCATATTTACTTTACAAGTAAGTCCCATCGTTTTCAATGGGATTTATTTCCAAGTAAAGCTACTATCCGTAACTTTCCAAGCCTTATTGAACTGAGTGAGGTTTACTCCTAAGTAAGCATGCATAGAATCGGGCTACGAGGATCCTTCCAGATCGCAGCGGCAGCACAATCTTGTGAATAATTCAGAAGTAAGTGCCTCTGTGTTCAAAACGAACAACAAAGCGTTCTCTAGCACCTTAGAAAAGGAACGAATGCATTATGACATAAGCTTTTGTGGGCTACAGCCTACTTCACCTGATACATGAAGCGTTATGTTTAAAGGTTGGGGAGCATTGTAAACTCAGTTCAGGATGAAATTAAATGCAGACAAGTATTGTTGTTGTTATGTGCCTTCAAGTCGATTACGACTTATGGCGACCCTATGAATCAGCGACCTCCAAAAGCATCTGTCATGGACCACCCTGTTCAGATCTTGTCAGTTCAGGTCTGTGGCTTCCTTTATGGGATCAATCCATCTCTTGTTTGGCCTTCCTCTTTTTCTACTCCCTTCTGTTTTTCCCAGCATTATGGTCTTTTCTAGTGAATCATGGCTTCTCATGATGTGTCCAAAGTATGATAACCTCTGTTTCCTCATTTTTGCTTCTAGTGACAGTTCTGGTTTAATTTGTTCTAGCACCCAATTATTTGTCTTTTTTGCAGCCCATGGTATGCGCAAAGCTCTCCTCCAACACCACATTTCAAAGGAGTTGATTTTTCTCTTATCCTCTTTTTTCACTGTCCAGTTTTCACAGACAAGTATAGAGGGTAATAATTTCCCTAGACTGTTCACACTCAAAAGGTAATTGATAGCCTAGACATCCTGGTATGGATGTCTGTGTTACGTTAAGAATTGTTGGTTTTTGTAGTTGTGTTAGATCAGGGAATTGGAGCAGGTGTGGCTTCTTATGCAAGGTACACCTGCTGAAATCTCTTCTGTACAACTATTAAAGGTGCAAGAGCACCTGTCTTTTGTATCTGGCCACGCTAATACCATGGTTTATTAATTAAAATGCAACATATTGGAAGAGAGTACAGATTTAGCAAGACAATGATTTTTATTTTGAGAAGTGGCCTTGGGCAAGCTTGATCTCTCCGCCTAACACCTGAAGCCAAGTTTGCAGTCTTAAGCGCATGCACTAGGCAGTAAGTTCCGTGGAACTAAGTTGGGTTCTGAGTAAACATGCTTAAAATAGCGTATGGTTTAAGGACGTCTGTCCATGAGAAAATGCCAATTTCTCAGTTGATGCTTCATTTAAACAAATTCATATCCTTCATCAGTAATCTAACTGCAAGGCTTTGCTGACTGGAACTAATACTCAGTTTAAAAATGGTTGTTCTAACTATTAACCAGAGAAGGGCCAATGCATTTTAATGCCTGAGACAGAAAATCCGAACTGAACCCCCAATAGCAATAAAACGAAAGAGGCAGTATAGTGAGACCACTCCTGAAGAGACCCTCCCTGGACCCAGAAAATCTTAATAACTATAGGCCGGTAGCAAATGTTCCATTCCTGGCAAGGTCCTGGAATGAGTGGCTGCAGGCCACCTCCAGACACTCTTGGATGAGACCGATTATCTGGATCCATTTCAGTTGGGTTTCAGGCCTTGGTCGCCCTGTATGATGACCTTTGTCGGGAGAGAGACAGGGGGAGTGTGACTCTGTTGATTCTCCTTGATCTCTCAGCAGCTTTCGATACCATCAACCATGGTATCCTTCTGGGGAGACTAGCTGAATTGGGAGTGGGAGGTACTGCATTGCGGTGGTTCCACTCCTACTTGGCAGGTCACCTCCAGAAGGTGGTGCTTGGGGAACATTACTCGGCACCCTGGACTCTCCAGTATGGGGTTCCGCAGGGGTCAGTTCTGTCCCCCATGCTGTTCAACATCTACATGAAACCATTGGGTGCGGTCATCCGGAGCTTTGGAGTGCGTTGCCATCAGTATGCTGATGACACGCAGCTCTATTTCTCCTTTTCATCTTCTTCAGGTGAGGCTGTCAATGTGCTGAATCAGTGCCTGGCTGCGACAATGGACTGGATGAGAGCTAGTAAACGGAGGCTCAATCCAGACAAGACTGAGATGCTGTTAGTGGGTGGTTCTTCTGACCAGATGGTGGATGTCCAACCTGTTCTGGATGGGGTTGCACTCCCTCTGAAGGAGCAGGTTTGTAGCTTGGGGGTTCTCCTAGAACCATCTCTGTCACTTGAGGCTCAGGTAGCCTTGGTGGCACGGAGTGCCTTCTACCAACTTCGGTTGGTGGCCCAACTACGTCCCTATCTGGACAGGGATAACCTGGTTTCAGTTGTCCATGCTCTGGTAACCTCCAAATTAGATTACTGCAATGCACTCTATGTGGGGCTTCCTTTGAAGACGGTTCGGAAACTGCAGCTTGTGCAAAATGCAGCGGCCAGATTGGTAACAGGGACCAGACGGTCCGAACATATAAAACCGATTCTGGCCCGCTTGCATTGGCTGCCTGTATGTTTCCGAGCTCGATTCAAGGTGCTGGTTTTGACCTATAAAGCCTTACACTGCTTGGGACCACAATACCTGTTGGAACACCTCTCCCGATATGAACCAACCCGTACACTATGTTCAAGATCAAAGGCCCTCCTCCAGGTGCCTACTCCAAAGGAAGCTCGGAGGGTGGCAACAAGGGAGAGGGCCTTCTCAGTGGTAGCCCCCAAATTATGGAATGATCTGTGTGACGAGGTGCACCTGGCACCAACACTGTTATCTTCTCGGCGCCAGGTCAAGACTTTCCTCTTCTACCAGGCATTTTAGCATGTGCTTTTAAATTGTTTTTATATTGTTTTGAATTTTAAAATTGTGTTTTAAATTGTTTTCAAAATATGTTTTTAAATTGTGTATTTGTTTTAATGTTTTTGATTGCTGTAAACCGCCCAGAGAGCTTCGGCTATGGGGCGGTATACAAGTGCAATAAATAAATAAATAAAACTATAACAATAAACTAATTACTATGTTCTGCCATTTCGTTGTTATCCCAAATCTGATGCATGAAGCATGTTGCCTATCCCTGTCTCATAGTAACCCCCAGGACAAAGATAGTCTGCAGAGGCAGATCTATTCAGAAGTTCAGTTTTAAAAAACCAAACCATATCATTTTTATTTATTATTTAAATTATTTATAACCTGCTCTTTATTGTTCACAGAAACCTAGAGTGAGGAACAACATTAAAACACAGTAAAACAATCCTCTATTTAAATACAGCTTAATATAAAATCAAACAATATACTCACAATATAACTACATCAGCCAAGCAAAGGGCACCATTTTAGCTTGAATGCTTGTGTGAATAGCCACACTGTTACTTGGCATCAAAACTCTAGTAGCGGTGGTGTTGATCACACCTGAATGGAGCCCTTCCAGAGTCGGGGTGCCACCACTGAGAACTTTATGAATTTTGATTTTCAACTCTTGGATCTCAAGAGTCAAAAAAAGAGTTGTAGTACCACATTAAACCACATTGACACATGTGCAGAGAGGCCTAGAAGTGTTTTTGGTGTCCCATATGCAAAGTCTATAGCTCCTCAGGTGAAGGTCAGCTTTGTAAAAAAGAAAGTGATAATGTTTCTATCATGCAAGCTCTAAGATAAGATAAAGTAATTCCAGGGAATCCAGAATGCCACTTTTTAATTCAGAACCTTGTGATAAAATGAGATCATGCAAATCAGGCCCAGCTTCAGAGCTCACGCCAGAAGCAACAATGTTCTAAAGGCAATCTTCGGGATCCCATCAACTTCACCATGACTATTATTATTATTAAATGTATATCCTGCCCTTCCTCCCAAAAGGAGCCCTTGGATCCTGAGATCCCATAAGTCTAACAGAAGGCTGTTGCTGGGAGGCGATTTTTTCCTCTTCCCCTGCCGCTAGCAGCCCCTTTTGTTCCTCAAAAACCTGCTGTGGAAGGCTGGGGAACAGGGACTCTCCAGAACAGCATGGGAGGTGGCATGAAGGTGAAAATGGCCTCCCCCCACCTTTCCTCCAGCTGAAGCCACCACTGGATCAAAGGCGCTTATACAAATGGAAGTGCCAGACTTATTCTTGCTTACTCAGAAGCGTATCGCCCTGTGATCAGTAGGGCTTATTCCCATGTAAGCGTGCACAGAAATCCTGAATATATTAATGTGGAACAAGCAAGACTCACATCTGAGGACTGGTCTGCTGGAAAAGCTCAGAATGCTCCATAAGCCAAATGTGTAGAACAGCATCCATTTCTGTTTGAGTTACATTTATTCGCATAAAACCAACGCTAATTGCAAAACAATATCCGCATATATGTAGGTTTTTTTAAAAAAAAAATCTCTACAAGTACATTTTAGTTACAACAAAATGTACAGTCCAAACAAGATTTCATAAAGATGTCAGCTCATAGTTCAAAGTCATTATGATCAGGTCTTGCAATTGATCTGTTCCTACTTCCTTTTTAAAAAGTTTCAACTAGAACAGCAAACAATTCTCTCTTATGGGTTACTTACTAATCTAAGTCAACCAGCAAGTATGAAATATGATTGGAGCCTATAAAGTCTGTGAAATCTCTAATAAGTCCTAACAGAAATCTCTGTCTAGGCATCTTATACAGAGGTCAGTATAAAATGTAACAAATTATATCTTCAGTTGCTTTTTGGCTGTATCATATATTCTTTGACTTATGGCTACCCTATGAATAGGGTTTTCATGAGGCTGAGAGGCAGTGACTGGCCCAAAGTCACCCAGTGAGTTTCTTGGCTATGTGGGGATTCGAACTGTGGTCTCCCAGGTTGTAGTCCAACACCTTAACCACTACACTATACATAATAAAATAATATGTATTATTAATTGAATTTAAACCCAGCTCTTCCTCCTGAAGGAGCATGCGGGTGGGGGGGAGCAAACACATCAACACAACATTTTAACAACAACAAAAAGCTGTAAGTCCACCAGAATTCTATTATATCTGCTCCGTTGATGTGAAATGAAAACACAGTCATGAAACTTTCCTCCAGGAATGGAATGCAAGATCTTTAAAGTTTGTTGCTGGTCATGGTCTATCTTACGATCACAATAGAAGCTATCTTATACCAAGCAAAACCATTTGCCCATCTAGTTCAGTATTGTCTACTCTGACTGGCGGCAGCTATCTAGAGTTTCAGACAAGGGTCTCCCCTAGTCCTACCTGGAGATGCCAGAGACTGAACCTGGAACCTTGCACATGCAAAGCAGATACTCTACCACTGAGCTATGGCCCTAACCACAAAGGCTATTTGGTACAGCAACTATATCCAGTTGAGAATCCTTGTTGCACAATGCAATGCTTAGCATATTTATATTAAAGTGTTCACTTACTCCCAAGTAAGTGTGCAAAAGACTTGCAGTCATAAACTGTGTCTTTAATCAAGCTTTTCACCGTCTCGGGCTCTACTCTGGCCAACATGTCTATAGTTCATAATATAAGCTGCTATCCTAGCCCTGCTTACCTGGGAGTAAACTCCATTGAATTAAATAGGGCTTACTTGTGAATAGACATGATTAGGATTGTGTTTTAATGACACATTAGTTACAACATTTCACATTGTTTAACTCAACAATTTTTGCCTGTCCCATCATATACTTTGTAGGGAACTGGTTTTTACCTGTCTGTTGTGGTTTTAACCAATACAGAAGAATATGTATTCTACCTTTGATGGAAAGAACCTCAACTTCTCCATGCAGGATTGCAGCTGGGGTCCTGCTAGTTAAACACACAAACATCTTTTTAAAGAACCTGCCTCACATCTTCTGAATTTCAGCTGTTCAGCAACAACCCTTACTTTTTGCCAAATGGCTAGCTTGGTCCTGGGTGTGCCTGCCTCTTCTTTGACCTCTTGTGTCATTTGACTGTGCAGCACTCAGTGACTCACAACTGAAAGCCTGAACTGGCTCCATGAAAAAGGATCATGGCGTTTTACTTGTGATTGGCAACTGCAAAGTTTCTGTCAGTGGCGAGTCATCTGCGATGGCTTGTTCACAGATGCAGATTATCAGCTGATGCTGCCAGTCAATGTACAGTGAACATACAGGTGAAAACCAACCCCATGTACCATGCCCACAACATCAAAGCGATGATGATGTATCTCAGGGGTTGTACCCGTAATATGCTGTGTGACTGAGGCCTCAAGTTCTCTTTCCAGTGGCAGAGCACCAATGCCCTATCATGGCTTACATGGTTCTGTGCACTGCATCAACAGCAGGTGGCAATCACCTGGTTCTGCGTTTGAGTTCAGCCACCTGTGCAAACTATTGTTTGTGGCAGAATACTAGTACAGAGACTAGGGATGGATGAGAATTTCGATTCAGTCCGCATTTTGAATTTGCCCTTTTGAAACAATATGAGAACCGAAACACAGCCACCCGTTGAAATTCACATGTATTTGAATTTTGCGATGCAATTCACCAACCAAACAATGTTTATAAGCATGCATATATTAGGGGAAAGTGTGCATAAAAATGAATATATAAGTGAAAATCACATGCAAAAATGCATGAAATGATGAGAAATGGCTTGCAAAAATGTGTACATTAGTCAAAACTGCCTAAAAAATGTGTTAGGAGAAATCTGCGCTAAAATGCTGCAGAATTTTCTTGAGAATTTTTTTTAAAATGCAGATTGCTGCAGAAATGTGGAGAACTGAATTTGAAATTTGGAAAAATGAGACAGGGAGAGAACCGAAACTGACAGTTCTTTCCATCCCTGACAGAGACCAGCTACGTCTTATATAGGAATGGGTTTCCCCCTCCCCTTTTATACATACATATAAACAATTAAATGTTATTATTTATGTATTTATTTATTAAATTTATATCCTGCCTGGCCTCCCACAAGAAGCCCAGGATGGCAAAAATACATAACATCTCTGCTGTTACACAACAAGCAGTACTGCTTGTGTTCTCCACATCCCCAAGTGGTTAGACATTATTTTGTCACAGAAGAACTGCCTCTGTAAGAGAGTGCTGGAGACTAAAACCAGTTTATTTACAACTGCATAAGCCGGAGCATGAGGGAGCAAGAGCAGGTAAAAATGCCAGACAGACTGCCAGCTGATAAAGTAGCATAACTTCCCTGAAAGTAACTTGCATGTATTTAAAGTCCCAGAACATTCTGTCTTGCCAGCTAACTGCAAAAAGAAAGAAGCAGGCTTCTTTCTCCTTTGCTGGCTACATTGCAGTTGTCAGTGTTTGGTTCCACTCCACCCCCCAGCCAAGCAGATTGTGTCCTGTAGCCACCAGCCATCAAAGACCATCAGTGTTCATTTAACCAAGCATAATGGTGCATGATCAGTACCTATTCAAGAAGCGTCTTAAAAGACCTGAACAAAACCCTTGAGAAAATAGCATTTTAATCTATGCACCATCATAATAATGCTGCAATTCAGCTTCATTTGCTTCAACAGGACATTGAAAACCTCCAGATTCCAGATAATCAAAACATGAGTGTTAGGTTCAAATGATCACATGCGTATAAAGGTTGGGGTACCTCAGACCCAGGGGCTGAATGCAACCCCCCCCGCCTCTCTGTCTGGCCTTGGGACTCTCCCCAGGCCATGCCCACTATCTCCAGGCCACAACCCTCACTGGCGCAGCTTTGTACCCTGCATACTTTTGCCTGGCTGGACTGTGTCCTTGAGCTCTGATCATGCCTCTTGGTTGTTTGAATGAAGGATAGAGAGGGATGTGTGCGTAGAAGCTAGCCTACTGTCACTTTTGCCTCTGGGCCCGCCAATCCCTGGCATTGACCCTCAGAAGATTGCCCAGAAATGAATGTGGCCCTTGGGCTAGAAAGATTTCCCACCCCAAATTTAGTGTTCTGCATTAGTGAGCTGTAACAATTAGGAGAAAATCATTAATATTTCATTATATGTTATGCGTCTGCATGCAAAACCCAGATGAGTGCACGAGCATGCTGGAAAATGGTTAAGGAAGCCTCCCAAAAGGCAGGAATTCACAAAAAGGGAAAATATGCTCTCCAACCAATGTAACTGTTGGAACCAGGATTTGGTGGGTCTCCAGGCAAAGGACCCTCAATGAGAACGCTGAAAGAGTTTGGTTGTGCCAGCTGAGAATTTTCTCTCTGTGACTTTGTCATTTTGGGATGTGCCTTGAAAAGGTAGAACGTTGGTACTACTGGGGTGGTGACTCTTTGCTGATCTGGGGTGCCTTGACAAAGACAAGCTACTACCCCCTGGAACCATCTCCTCTGCAGACCATGAGAAAGGAAGCAAGTTTTTAAAAGGGACTCTAAGGTTTGAATATCAGTGCTTGGCATAATACAGTTTAAAACACAAATATAATTCGCCTCTAGGAACAAAATAGATGTTAAGATGCAGGAAAAATCCAGTCTTCACTTTGTGTTTTAAATATAGATTTAAATATATGTCTGGATCAGAGAAAGAATTTTGTTTTCCGTCAAAAATTCAAGATGCTTGCCTAGCAGATGGTGGTCTGGGTTTTGATTGTATTACATGATTCCTGATCTTCAGCTTTTCATTCGTAGTGATTTTCGGCTGTTGGGGGAAAAAACTGCTGTGTAATGATGAGCAGGAAGTATTTCTCGAGTACACAGTCCACACCCAAAGCTGACGCTCATATGCCTTGCCCTCCTCCCCTCTGCCTTTCCTGACTCACTTTCACTGCTAGGGCAGCTGTGGATTGATCGGAACGCAGCAGCGTTACCGGAAAATGCTCCGTCAAGGCTGTTAGTTCTGTTGAGGCTCCATTACACAGGAAGACTAATAAATAATTTTTCTTAAGGCCATCGAGTGCTGGGAAGTTCAAGTGGGTGGAGTTTTAAAAAAACAGGCCACAAGTTCCTTCCTTGTTCCATTGCCTGTTGCCAAACATATTAACAAAGCAATGAACACTGTTGCAAACTTCATCCTTTTTGTTATACGCTGTTTCATTTCGTTTTAAAATTTTGATCACAATCTTAGAAAGTGGTTTAGCCAACTGCTCTGCATGTTTATTTGCAAGGACGTTCCACTGTGTTAAATTAGATTTGCAGCACGATCCTGTGCATGTCTACTCAGATGCAAGTCCCACTGAATTCAATGGGGCTTACTCTGAGGTAAGAAGGCATAGGTTTGCAGCCTTATAGTGAAAAACAGCACACATGGGTTTACAGCTTTATGTCCCAATCCTGAATGTGGTTGGTTTTGAGTCCCACTGATTTCAATAGGACCTACTCCCTAGCAAGTAGAGAGGGCTATAAATTGAGTGGTAGACCATCTGCCTGGTATGCAGAAGGTCCCAGTTTCAATCCCCAGCATCTCTAGTAGGGCTTGGAGGGAACCCCATCTGAAATCCTGGAGAGCTGCTGTCAGTCAGTGTTGACAGTACAGAAGTAGATGGACCAATGCTCAGCCTCAGTATAAGGCAGATTCCTATGTCCCTACCTGTGTGCTTAGGATTGCAGCTGTAATAAAACTTCTGATATATGCATGTGTATATATTATATATATGAAAGCTAAAAGCTTGCATTTTACAAGCAAAGATGTACATTCCTGGCTGCTCTTGTAACTTTCCCCTGCCCCCTGCAATTCAAGCTGTTTGCAGGAACAATGGAACCCCCATAGACTAGCATTTGGTCCCAGGGATGGCTTGGCTTACAATGCTACTTCAGTTGTGAAGTACATTTACTTCCTACCTGCTAGCTGGAGAAATGCCCCATTTTTAGACTTTTATAATCGTCATGCCCATTGGAATCAGCATAAGAGCACACATGCTCCATGCTAGGTTGTCCTTAGGATACTTTGGATTATGTGTATACCAAAGTGAATATGCCTCACTTTGGGTAATATTTCATGTTCCCCCAGGTTCAAAGGCTAGATAGAAAACTGTCCCCTTGTATATATCTTTCTAGAAATCTATTATTATTATTATATCACTTCCCATGAGGCATCCCAAAGTGATTTACGATATAACATATATAAAAACAGTTTTAAAAATTCCCAATATATATGGAGAGGGAGAGAGAGGTTAAAACAACAGGGCATACATAAAATCAATTCAATTTCAAGACCTACCACCTGGGATAAAGATTTTAGAAGGCTTGTTGAAAGAGGAATGTCTTTGTTAAAGACACCAAAAAGACAATAGAGAAGGTGCTTGTCTGATATACAATCAGAGGGAGCTCCAAAGGGTAGTTGCCATCACACTAAAGGCCCAATTCTGGCATCATGCAGAATGGACATCCTGATAGGATGGTATCTGCAGAATGCCCTCTCCTGCAGAATGCAGTGATTGGTTGGGTATGATGAAGCAATCTTTTAGGTATCCTGATCCCAAGCTGTATAAGGCTTTGTACACCAATACCAGCACCTTGAATCTAGTCTGGTAGCTAACTGGTAGCCAGTGCCATTCTTTCAGTAGTGGTGTGATGTGATGCTGATGTTCTGCTCCAGTGAGCAATTGAGCCACTGCATTTTGCACTAACTGCCTCAGGGGCAGCCCCACATTGAGTGCATTACAGTAATCCAGCTTGGAGGTTACCAGCACATGGGCAACACTGGTCAGGCTGTCCCACTCAAGAAATGGCCATAGCTGTCTTATCAACCAAAGCTGGTAAAAGGCACTCCTAGTCACTGAGGTCATGTCAGCCTCTAGCAACAGAGATGAATCCAGGAGCACCCCCAGACTATGAACCTGGTCCTCAGGGAGAGTACAACCCCATCCAAAGCAAGCAATTGACCAGTTAGTTGAACTCGGGAACTGCCCAGCCATAGCACCTCTGTCTTGCAAGATTCAGTTTATCAGTCCTCATCCAGCCCACCACCAAGCTGGTCTAGGACTTGCACAGCCTCTCCTGACTCATGTTGCAGAGAAACAGAGGTGGGTATCGTCAGCATACTGATGACACCTCACCCCAAACTCCTAATGACTTCTCTCAAAGGCTTCATGTAGATCTTAAATAGCACTGGGGATGGATAGTACCCTGCTGCACCTCACAGCAAAGAGAGAATCCAATGCTATTATCTGAAACTGACCCTGGAGATACTGTATAACCACTGTAAAACAGTGCCTCTAATACTCATCTCTCAGAGCTAGTTCAGGAGGATACCATGGTTAATGGTATCAAAAGCTAGGCCTTGGAAGCCGGGCCTGGCAACGAAGAGGTCTTCTGTATTTTTTAAAGGTGTGCAGGGGGAAGGGAGAATTCCACCTTGTGGTTTTTCCCATTACAGTGTTGCAAGAACACCTGCACTTGGCTGACTTTCTCTTCTCCTAAAGATACAGGATCAGCCTCAGGCCCTAAGCTTGGCAACCCTACCCTGGATCCATGCAGTCATACTTCCTTGGCAACCTTAAATCAGCCAAGAGGGACAAGGGTCAAGGGAATGTGTGGTTGGCTAGATAATCTCTGGTGTACCAAGGTGCCAAATGGGCTTCACAGTGCTGGAGAGGGGACTCAGGGATGACCACAGGGCCAGCGCCAGGTATGCCAGAGCCCTTGGGCACCAGCCTGCCCCTGGGCTGCACCACCAGAGCACAACCCTTCCATACAGGCCATGCAGGGCTAATAACCCCCCCGCACATCCCACCTACCTCTAGCTTGTATGCCTGCCTTCAACCAAGACGGCAGTGGGGGCATCAGCCCCTTAAGGAAGCCTCTGCCGCCATCTTGGTTGATGGCAGGCATGTGCACGCAGCATGCACATCATTTACAGGAGCGATAGAGGTAGGTGGAGCATGTGTGGCCCACACTAACTAAATGGGGGGGGAGGTGCCTGGGAGCTCCCTCTCCGTAATCAGTGGCAGGATGGGAGATGCCACTGCCGCAGATTGCAGAATGGGAGTGCTACTCTCCCACTCTAAGGAGAAGCCCCTCTGGGCCACAGGGGCCCTCGGCCAGGGTCCGACCTGGGCCCCCCTGGTACTGGCCCTGGACATCCATGTCAAGAGCCCCACATGTGTCACACTTCCATAGCACAGCAAGGGCTTCAACAGAGGCGCCTGCTGTATCTACTAGAAAAAACCCCAAGGGCATTCAGGAATCTATTGGGTCATGGGGCAGATCATCTGAATTAGTCCACCACACCTGCAAGGGGTGTGTGTGGAGCTGTAAGTCCAAACATCAATAGGAAGTGGTCTGGCCACAATGGGGTGGTATCCACCTCCCCTATTTCCAGACCACCCCTTCCACCATCTGCAGCAAAGATTAAGTTGAGGGTATATGCTGCCTTGTGTGTCAGATCTATGACAACTTCAGACAGCCCCATGGTTGTCATGGGGGCCATAAAGTCCAGAGCTGGAACACTAGAGGCAGTCTTAACATGGATGCTGAAATCAACAATACCTTCTATCATGAAACCCTGCCGTCAAGGCACTAGGATCATGCGTCAGATCCAATCCCCACCCTTAGGGCAATTGATCTGGAACCAAAATACACCAATTCACCCTTGCCAAGGCTGTGTGTCCAATGCCAACTCTGCAAGGTAGAATAGTAGGTTACCACCACCCCTTTTACTGGTACCACTCAGAGCCAGGGGATCTCTGAGCCCAGACACTAGGTAAACCAAGGTCCAAAAAGACAAGAGCCAAACTTACACTCCTTGTCAGGAAACCTCTGGTAAAACCCACAAAATAGAATTAAGTGTTTAACTTCTTTTTCCCTCTTTGGTAGTTATGTGACTGAGAATGGCCAAGGTGCTGAATTCAGAACCACCCTTTCTCTCAATAAACACACCAGGTTAAATAGAAGTAGCTTTATTAAAATAGATAAGTGCACATCAACATATAGCAGCAAGTAATCCTTTAAGACCATACACCCAAACAGGGGTTTAGGTACATACAAGAGAGTTCATACACACAACAGGAAAATAACAACCTTTTCTAACCTAATACTTACATATGAGGTAGATGGTTGAAGTGGCATCCCTCCTAAGAGAGAATGATGTTAACCACAAAGCAATGGAACCAGGCATAGGTTACCTTCCATAGGCAACACCATGGAACCATAAAAGGTAGAAAGCTATGGAACTCTGTAACCAAGGCAGCAGAGAACAAAGGCTATGGGTCCCCAGCCCTATACTTAAGGGAAAGAATCCTAACGGTCCAGGATTCAGGAACCAATCAGAAAATGTCTGATGTAACCCCTTCTAGATGTTTCTCGCTCTTTCGCGCCTTCCAGGCCCCCCTCCCAACCGGTGTTTCACTGTACAGGCCAAGAATGACCTTGGGTGCCAGGCACTTGTTAATCAGCACAGATAGCCAGGTGTTTCTGTTTAGGCTTCTTCTTAACCGTCCTCAGCTGGAAACCGAAACCTAAGTGGGATTCTATCAGAGGCCTGTCTTTCTTAACATTTAAACTCCCAGAATTCTTTGCTTGGACCAAGATGTTCCCTTTATGAATTTTAATAACTCATGAACATATACAGGTTCATGACACGCCCTTTTTCGGGAAGATGATGTCAGAACTTTTTACAGTTCTGCTTCATCGCCAACAGCAACCAGGGAAAGGGAAACATCACCAAGAAACAAATCAATACATCAAATACACATTACATAACATACAAAAAGAAATATTTCATCAATACATTAAGCAAGTGAGCTACTTCTTGACTTAAGCCTTCTAAATAGGTATTAAAAAATTACAAGAAAAAAGAATGTTGCAAATAACACCTAAAGAAAAAATTAAGGGACCCTTAAAATACCCCCCAAAATATAAGCCAATAATGGGAAAGACTTTATTAAGAAAAATAAAGAGATGAGATAAAAATGGGCAATCCAAAAGCAGGTCCAAAATTCAAAAAAGGTCATAAGCCATAAAATCATGTAAAAAATCCAAAACGTCAAGTTAAAATCATAAAACAGTAAAACGGAGTCCAGAAGCAAGCCAGAGGTCATCAGAGCCGGAAAATCAGTCAGCTGGGACAAGTATGCAAGATACGGCATCTTCTCAAGCGTGAGTGCAGGTCAAAACCATATGTTTCCTAGAAAAATATTGCTTCATCATATTAACATGGAAAACTTTAGGTTTCCTGGTGGAATCAGGATAAGCAAGCAAATAGTTAGTATCACTCAACTGAGCTTTAACAATAAGGGGTCCTTCCCAGGCCACAGATAACTTATTGTCCACTTGGGCCTTCAACACCAGAACTTCGGACCCCTCAGCAAATTGCCTTACTTTTGCCTGGGTATCATAATGGGTCTTTTGCTGGTGTTGAGCTTCACCCAGATTCTCATGAGCAACCGTCAGGACATCTTTCAGTGTATTATGCAAATTTTGCAGGTAAGTTACAACTGGTAAGGGTACAGAATCCAGCTTCTCTTCCCACTCAGTCCTGAGCTACGACAAGGGCCCCACCAAATCTCTCCCAAAGACTAATTGGTTGGGGACTATAGCCTAAACTGGTAGAAGGTGTAGCCCTATAGGCAAACATCAGAAAAGGCAAAGCTACATCCCAATCCCTAGGATGCTCGAACACACAAGCTCTTAACATCTTATTAATGGTGGCATTCATTTTCTCACATAAACCATTCGAGGCATGACAACCAGCAGTCGTAACATGATGTTCAACGCCCGTCAGTTCCCAAAGTTTTTTAATTAACTTAGCAACAAATCCAGGCCCTTGATCTGATAAAATAGCCTTAGGGAAGCCCCACCGAGAAAATAACTCCAGCAGAGCTTTGGCTAGAACTGGAGCAGTGATAGAGCTTAAAGGAATGGCCTCAGCAAACCTCGTGGCAAAGTCAATTACTGTCAAAATAAATCTCTTCCCGGTCTTAGACGGATTGAAAGGGCCTATCACGTCCATGGCCACTCGAGCGAAGGGTTCTGCCATGATCTGAGACACTTGTAAAGGTGCTTTAGGGTGATCACGAGCAAACCCTATATGTTGACAAATATGACAGGATTTCACGTATTCTTTGACAGTTTAGCAACTAAAGGCCAATAAAAGTGGCGAGTAACTGAAAACAAAGTCCGCTTGACTCCTAAGTGGCCTGCAGTTACAGCATCGTGCGCCAGCCGCAGCACATCCATTCGGAACTGTTTAGGAACCACCAACTGGGTGATTGGTTGCCAGTCAATGGAGTTCCCTTGAGGCACATGTTCTCTATAAAGCAAGCCATTGTCCCAATAAAACCTTACTCTCACAGTTTTTGACAACGTAGGAGGGCTTCGTTCCGCCTCCTCCCTGCAACTTTGAAGGCTCCCATCCTCCAACAAAGCTGTCTTAAATTCTTGAGAGCCAGCCACTGGGAACTGACATTCCAAAAGCCCCCCCGCTCTGGGCTGTAAAACGGAACTTTTTTCCTGCGGCTCTGGCAAGCTCTCAGCTTCCACTCCCGAAGCTCCTGCTTCATGAACCCCATTTGAGGACAATTTCTCCACATTGTAATCCAAGGTTTTCAAAAGGCTTTGAGACCTAGTAAGAGCATTTATCTCAGCCCCACGTACAGTCTCTTGATGACTTAGAAAAAGCAGATCAACTCCAATTAAAGTATCCCATAAATGGTCATCTGAATGGACTATAACTCTATGGCGCCCAGTCCAGTTTTTGTATGAAAGCACCACCTTGGCTACGGGCACTTGAACTGAGTTTTGACCATACGCAGTGACAGTCACTTTAAGTTCAGGAACATATTGTTCTGGTTTGACCAAATGTTCAGCCACACTGGTAATCTCACTTCCAGAATCCACTCTCCCCATAACCTTAATGCAGTTAACATATATGGGCTCTGAGAACTGCGTTTGAACCCATTCCTTACATTCAGGGGAAAGGAAGCTTGTGGAGTTTTTCTCAGGAGAAGAGCTATCATTTGCTCCTCCCTCCATGTCCCTGTCCGTATTTCGAACAACACTCACCACCACAGCTCCGACGGCAGGTCCACATGAAACTCCAGGGCAGTCTTGGGAGTTAGGGGCTGAAAAAACAAAGTCCGAATCCGTCTCTTCCCCTGCGGAGGACCAAGATGAGAGTTCGGGATGTTCCAGTCCAGGCTCTTCTACATCCCTCACACGCACAACTGGTGCAACTTTGGGGTTCTTCCTCCCAGTAGGATTGGGTTTAGACAAGGCTTCAAAACAGGAATTAGCCTTATGACCCCCTTTCCCGCATTTAAAGCATATTATTTCTGCAAGGGGTTTCTTTTGTAATCCAGGCTCCGGCAGAGTAGAAGTTACCTTGGGGTGGCTCGGCCCCCCTTTCACTTCTCTCGGTGGTTGCCATGGTTTCTGCATGCCAGAGGCGTCTCGCCCCATCGGTTTGGCTGTAAAGTTCTCAAATTTCTTAAACGGAGCAATCCTCTCGCCTCCAGCCCGGTTCTTAGACATCCTGTCGGCGAGAGTCCCTGCTTCAGCCAGGGTCTTGGGCTGCTGATCTTTTACAAGGGCTGCCAGCTCCTTTGGGAGACGTTTATAAAACATTTCCCTAGCGTAAAGGTCCATAACCTGGGCTTTCGATGTAGCTTCCGCTGTATTCACCCAACGCTCTACATTTCTGCCCATCCTGGCTGAAAAGGCAGCATAACTTTCCCTGTACTTTTTCTGGTCAGCTTCCAAGCACCTGAAGCAGTCTTCAGCAGTCAGAGCGAAGTGTGACTTGGCTAAGATGTAAAAATGGTCAAAGTCATTAGCAAATTCACTAGGAACTGAGTTCAGGAATTCACGGAGCTCACCTTGAGCGTTGATTCTTAAAGCGCTCATCCAATGTTCCTTTGCCACGTGTTGATCTCTGCAAGCTTGAACAAGAACTTGAAAATAGATATAGATGTCCTCAGACTCATGATAGATGGGAAAAGCTTTTCTATGAAGATTCGGCCCCACCTCTCGCAGTTGTTTCTGTGCAGGAGTGCGTTCATAACGCCTTCAGCTCAGCCTGTCTGCTTTCATAGCTTTAAACTGTAGGGTCAGCAACTGCATTTGTTTTGCCAGATAACGCTGCAACCCCTTAGGCAGTTCTTCCTCCTCATCATCTTCCTCTTCTTCCTCTTCTTCTTTCTCTTCATCCTCTTCCTCCCCATCTTCTTCCTCAGCTTGTTTAACTACAGAATCTTCTTTACACTCAGAAGGTTGCACTGGAAGCATTGGAACAGCTGCATCTCTTCCCAACTGATCAGGCATCAGAGATAACGCGCTTCCCTCCATCTCTTCCATTGCTGTGATTTCACTAGCCCCATTCCTCTGGGATCTAGTTTTTATCTTCTGCGACATTCTGCACTAACCCTAACTACCCAAAGTAATAAACGGTTGTGTCAGAAGTCTCTTTTTAATTCACAAATTGCTGCAAGGCACTTATCTCACACAGTGTGTTCACTGAGAGCAAGAATGGTCTCGATCCCAACCACTGCCAGCCATGTCATGAAACTCTGCTGTCAAGGCACTAGGATCATGCGTCAGATCCAATCCCCACCCTTAGGGCAATTGATCTGGAACCAAAATACACCAATTCACCCTTGCCAAGGCTGTGTGTCCAACGCCAACCCTGCAAGGTAGAATAGTAGGCTGCCACCACCCCTTTTACTGGTACCACTCAGAGCCAGGGGATCTCTGAGCCCAGACACTAGGTAAACCAAGGTCCAAAAAGACAAGAGCCAAACTTACACTCCTTGTCAGGAAACCTCTGGTAAAACCCACAAAATAGAATTAAGCGTTTAACTTCTTTTTCCCTCTTTGGTAGTTATGTGACTGAGAATGGCCAAGGTGCTGAATTCAGAACCACCCTTTCTCTCAATAAACACACCAGGTTAAATAGAAGTAGCTTTATTAAAATAGATAAGTGCACATCAACATATAGCAGCAAGTAATCCTTTAAGACCATACACCCAAACAGGGGTTTAGGTACATACAAGAGAGTTCATACACACAACAGGAAAATAACAACCTTTTCTAACCTAATACTTACATATGAGGTAGATGGTTGAAGTGGCATCCCTCCTAAGAGAGAATGATGTTAACCACAAAGCAATGGAACCAGGCATAGGTTACCTTCCATAGGCAACACCATGGAACCATAAAAGGTAGAAAGCTATGGAACTCTGTAACCAAGGCAGCAGAGAACAAAGGCTATGGGTCCCCAGCCCTATACTTAAGGGAAAGAATCCTAACGGTCCAGGATTCAGGAACCAATCAGAAAATGTCTGATGTAACCCCTTCTAGATGTTTCTCGCTCTTTCGCGCCTTCCAGGCCCCCCTCCCAACCGGTGTTTCACTGTACAGGCCAAGAATGACCTTGGGTGCCAGGCACTTGTTAATCAGCACAGATAGCCAGGTGTTTCTGTTTAGGCTTCTTCTTAACCGTCCTCAGCTGGAAACCGAAACCTAAGTGGGATTCTATCAGAGGCCTGTCTTTCTTAACATTTAAACTCCCAGAATTCTTTGCTTGGACCAAGATGTTCCCTTTATGAATTTTAATAACTCATGAACATATACAGGTTCATGACACCTTCAGCACTGCACACAAGCCCACCTACACCAGCTCAGTCAGAGAAGCTACTGGCGAGCAGCATGAACAGGACACCAGCAGCAACCCTAGTTTACTGTCTTCTTGGCCCCCCACCTGGTGCCAGCCCTCACAACCAGATATAAGACAAAGGGGGTTCCTAGTGGCAGGGAGCGAATTCCTGTGGACCACAGCCACTTCCCCTCCCAGCAGCCTGTGTTGATGCTGCCCTGAGTATCTGGGTGGGCGCTGCTGCATCAGATCAATTCTCTCCAGCTCACCCACCCACGTCTCCGTAATACTCACTAGATCGGCACTCTCATCCATTATCAAATTGTGGATGAGTGAGGTCTTAAAGTAGGGCCCCGCTTATACGGCGGGTTAGGGACCAGGCCCCCACTGTAAAGCGGAAATCGCCGTAAAGCGGAACCCATTGACTATAATGGGTCGCGTTGCACGAAAATGACGCAAAAGCGGCTTTAAAACAGGGAATTTCCCCTAATTGAAAGCTGCCGCATCAGCGGAACACCGGAAAATGGAACGCCGTAAAGCAGGGCCCTACTGTATTTACCAATCTGGCAACAGCACTTACAGACTGGTGGGCACAACAGATGAGCAATCAGGAATCTGGCCATGGGAGCAAGGAACAAAGTGTATGTAGCCTCACCCTTGTCTTCTGTGATGACTGATCACCTCCGCATGGCCATCTCTTCCCCTAGCCACTGGAATTGGGGCAGCATCACCCATGACAATCCGTCCCCCAAGACCTCCTCCCAAGCACATGATGTAGCAACAATAACAGCCTACTAACAAAAATGTGCTACAATCAATCAGTTATCCCAGAAGGTAGCCAGTAGCTGATGAACAGTTGAAAGCACACAGGGACCATCCGGATACATATTACCACCCTATCTCACACCCAGGGAAAGCCAAGAGTCTGCTAACTTATTTTGCAGCGTTGTTGTGAGGATAAAATTGGGAAGGGGAGAACATTGTACACCACCTTGAGCTCCTTGGCAGAAAGGTAGAGTGTAAATGTAATAATAAATAAATAAATAAAGATCCTAGGGATCACTTAACACAATCACATTCATATGAGGGGGGAAGGGGGGCTGCGTTCACTGGCCTGCTCTCTCTGTTACCTCAGTTCCAAATCATATGGGGAGCCTGAATGCCTAGAGCAGGCTTCCCATTTTAAACTTGCCTCCCCTCTCCAGTGCATGGAAGGCAGGAAGGCTGGTTGATACAAATGTGACAGAAGGGTTAGGGCCAGCAAGTTAGCCTTGCTGTTTCCCCTCACATACTTGTACTCATATGAGTTTAAGGCCATATTCACACCATACATGTAAAGCACTATGATACCACTTTAAACAGTCAGGGTTTCCCCCAAAGAATCTTGGGAACTGTAGTTAGTTAACGGTGCTGAGAGTTTTCCAGGAAGAGGGTTTGATTGTTAAACCACTCTGAGACCTGTTAACTCTGTGAGGGGAACAGGGGTCTCCTAATCATTCTTCATATCCTTAACAAACTACAGTTCCCAGGATTCATTGGGGAAGCCATTACTACTACAGTTAGGGTTGCCAGGTTCAGGGCCTGTTCCTGATCCTGTATCTTTAGGAGAAGAGAAATTCAGCCAAGTGCAGGTGTTCTTGCAACATTGTAATGGGAGAAACCACAAGGTGGAATTCTCCCTCCCCTGCTCAACTTTTAAAGATACAGAAGACCTCTTGGTTGCCAGGCCCCCAGCCTCCAAGAGGTCTTCTGTATCTTTAAAAGTTGTGCAGGAGGAAGGGAGAATTCCACCTTGTGGTTTTTCCGATTACAGTGTTGCAAGAACACCTGCACTTGGCTGACTTTCTCTTCTCCTAAAAATACAGGATGTCTCAGGCCCTGAACCTGGCAACCCTAATTACAGTGGTATAATAGTGCTTTAAAGTATAGTGTAGATGGACCCTCACTTGTATGAGCGAGAGCAAACAATTGCTCCCTCCACTCTCTTCACTTCATTCATAATTTTATATGCTTCTTTCCTGGCTTTCCAATATTGTCTTTTCCCTCCTAAACCAAAATGTTTTCTAAACACTTCTAGCCTTTCCTCATAAGGAAGGCATTTCACCCCTGTGGTAATTTTAATTGCCCATTTATCTTTAACATAAGAATATAAGAAGAGCCTGCTAGATCAGACCAGTGGCCCATGTAGTCCAGCATCCTGTTTTCACAGTGGACAACCAGATGCCCATGGGAAGCCCGCAAGCAGAACTGAGTGCAAGAACACTCTCCCTTCCTACGTTTTCCAGCAACTGGTATTTGGAACTAGAATTTATATTGATCTCTCTGTCACAGTTGCTGGCACACCGTCTGTCCGGGGGAAAAGCAAATTACTGAATTTTGTAGCACTGTCAAAGAAATAATAAACATAATGCAACAATTTTTTCACAAAATAGCATATCTAATAAGTCTCATGTCTGGACAAATTAGAAAATGAGTCAATACTTGCAAAGGAATGTTTGTTTATTTATTTCGGTACAAGACCAGCAAACTTGCAAAGGAAAAGACACCCAGAGTTTCTCAAAAGGTTTTATAGCATGTTACAATATGATAAATGCCGTGTTTCAATTCAGTGTCCTTGATACTGTTGACTTTAGTGCAGTTGCGCCAAGTTAGCTGAAAGAACTCTGGTTTAACTGGTTTGTGGATTAAGGTGCTTGGAATGATTAAAGCTTGTTTGCCTGATAGCATGTTATCATTGTCTCTCAAGGAGAATTCAAAGACAATAATTGATATCCACTTTTCACATAATGATTGTGTGTGCATGTGTGTGTGTGCATTGGGAGTGGGGAAACTCAGGCAGATCCGGCCCTGTTATTAGGCAAAGTAAAGCAGACTCTTATGTGCAGCAGTTGTGAGCACCTTTTAAGGGCAGCATATTGTCAGTTATTTAATTTTTTTTTAAAGAATGTGTGTGTTTGGCAGGCTTTTGGATTTTCTGCTTCAGATTTCAACTAATTTTTAGACCAGCCCTGATCCCAGATTACACAGAGACATATGCTGGCAGAGTAAAACAAATGGAGAACTGCTTCTTGGACAATCAATTATTATTATTATGTGCCTTCAAACGGATTACGATTTATGGTGACCTATGAATCAGCAACCTCCAGTAGCATCTGTTATAAACCACCCTGTTCAGATCTTGTATGTTCAGGTCCGTGGCTTCCTTTATGGAATCAATCCATCTCTTGTTTGGCCTTCCTCTTTTTCTACTCCCTTCTGTTTTTCCCAGCATTATTGTCTTTTCTAGTGAATCATGTCTTCTCATTATGTGTCCAAACGATGATAACCTCAGTTTCATCATTTTAGCTTCTAATCATAGTTCTGATTTAATTTGTTCTAACACCCAATTATTTGGGTTTTTTTGCAGTCCATGGTATCTGCAAAGCTCTCCTCCAACACCACATTTCAAATGAGTTGATTTTTCTCTTATCCACTTTTTTCACTGTCCAGCTTTCACATCCATACATAGAGATTGGGAATACCATGGTCTGAATGATCCTGACTTTAGTGTTCAGTGATACATCTTTGCATCTGAGGATCTTTTCTAGTTCTCTCATAGCTGCCCTCCCCAGTCCTAGCCTTCCTCTGATTTCTTGACTATTGTCTCCATTTTGGTTAATGACTGTGCCAAGGTATTGATAATCCTTGACAAGTTCAATGTCCGCATTGTCAACTTTACAGTTACATAAATATTCTGTTGTCATTACTTTAGTCTTCTTGATGTTCAGCTGTAGTCCTGCTTTTGTGCTTTCCTCTTTAACTTTCAACAGCATTCATTTCAAATCATTACTGGTTTCTGCTAGTAGTATGGTTTGATCTGCACATCTTAAATTATCAATATTTCTCCCTTCATCTTGGTCCAATCCCACTTTCTGTATGATCTGCATAAAGATTAAACAAACAGGATGATAAAAAACACCCCTGTCTCACACGCTTTCCGATTGGGAACCAATCAATTTCGCCATATTCTGTCCTTACAGTAGCCTCTTGTCCAGAGTATAGGTTGCGCATGAGGACAATCAGATGCTGTGGCACCCCCATTTCTTTTACAGCATTCCACAGTTTTCATGATCTACACAGTCAAAGGCTTTGCTGTAATCTATACAGCACAGGGGATTTTTTCCTGAAATTCCTTGGTCCGTTCCATTATCCAACATACGTTTGCAATATGATTGTCATGGCCCCGTCAGAGGACTCATCAGACGAGGATGACTCGGGAGTAACAGCAGCAGACCCAGAAGGAGAAATGGAGGAAACACCTGAGAACCCAGCTCTTTCTCCCCCTCAGCTGCAGAGCACCCCAGACACAGCTGAAGCCCTTCAGCCAGACGCAGACAGTGAACAGGATACTCCCCCCTCACCTGCAGAACGTAGACAACAGAAGGTCAGGCAGAAGAGGGGCAGGCCTGTCCACTTAAGGCCAAAATGCTGATGGCTCACACCTGCTGACAAACCTGCTCCTTAAAAGTCAAACCTTGGTTTCAGCGTGTTGCTGACTACAACGTCAGGGGTGACCACTGTGTGTCTTCCTATTCTCTGAACCTTGACTTAGACTGATCTCTCGGCAAACTAGACGAAGACCTTCACTGACATCTCTTCTGGATTTCTGGCTTGGCATGTAAACTTTGAACGGCCTCTGCCCTTATCTTGCTTCCTCCTTGCTAGCCTGGCAGATTTATAGCCAAGCTGCCGGCTGAGGACTTACGGCCTGGCAATTACCAAGGAATCTCCAGCCCTGCCTGCACCCCCACTGACACTGCTGTCTCAGTGAAGAGCTGACAATGATCTCTGGTGCCTCTTCCTTTTCTAAATCCAGCTTGGACGTCTGGCATTTCTTGCTCCATATATGGTAAGAGCCGTTGTTGTAGAATCTTGAGCATTACTTTACTTGCATGGGAAGGCAATAGTTTGATAATTACTGCATTCCCTAGGATCCCCCTTCTTTGGAATTGGGATATATATTGAACACTTCGAGTCTGTGGGCCATTGTTTAGTTTTCCATATTTGCTGACAAACGTTTGTAAAAATTTCAATAGATTCATTCTCAGTAACTTGTAGTGACTCTATTGGTATGCCATCTGTTCCTGGTGATTTGTTTCTTCCAAGTATTTTAAGAGCAGCTTTTACCTCACATTCTAAAATGTCTGGTTCTTCATCATATGGTTCCTCTGTGAACAAATCTGTCATCCTTGCATCTCTTTTACAGAGTTCTTCAGTGTATTGCTTCCATCTTCCTTTTATTTTATCTTAGTCAGTCAGTGTATTCTCCTGTTGATTATTCAATATCCCTATTCTTGGTTTAAATTTCCCTTTCATTTCTCTAATCTTTTGGAATAGGGTTCTTGTTCTTCCCTTTCTGTTGTCCTCTTCTATTTCTATACAATAACTGTAATAGTTCTCTTTGTCCCTGTGTACTAGTCACTGTATTTTTGCATTTAGGATTCTGACTGTTTCTATTTCCTTTTCCTTTTGCTTTCCTTCTTTCTTTAATCATTTTAAGTGTTTCTTCAGTCCTCCATTGAGGTCTTTCTCTTTTTTTAACTAGAGGTATTGTCTTTTTGCATTCTTCCCTGATAATGTCTCTGACTTCACTCCATAGTTCTTCTGGCTCTCTGTCAAGTAAGTTTAAAGCCTCAAATCTGTTCCTTATTTGATCTTTATATTCTTCTGGGATGTTATTTAAATTGTATTTTGGCATGATGATTGCTTTGTTCTTCTTTGGCTTTACTCTGATTTTCGATACGATCAGTTCATGATCTGTACCGCAGTTTGCTCCTGTTCTTGTTTGTGCAGATAGTATGGAACTTCTCAGTCTTCTGCTACCAATTATATAATAAATTGATTCCTATATTGACCATCTGGTGATGTCCATGTGTACAGTTGTCTTTTCAGTTTCTCAGAAAATGTGTTTGCAAGAAACAAAATATTGCCTTCACAGAATTCAATAAGTCTTTCTCCTGCTTCATTTCTGTCTGATAAGCCCCATTTCCCCACAATTCCTAGTTCTTCTCTGTTCCCTGCTTTTGCATTCCACTCTCCCATGATTATCATCATATCTTGTTTTGGTGTGTGATCAATTTCTTCCTGTACTTCTGCGTAAAATTTCTCCAGTTCCTCTTCTGTGTTTGCTGTTGGAGCATAGACTTGGATGATGGTTATGTTAATAGGTTTCCCATTTAATTTCATTGATATCACTCACTCAGACCTTCTGTTATGGCTCCCAATTGCTTTTGCTACATCACTTCTCACTATTAAAGCAACCCCATTTCTTCTTAATTTCTCTTTTTTTTTTCAATTAATTTTTATTCCAATTTTCAAAACCAAAACAATACAAAAAGAAAACAACACAAATCAATAACTAGTACAATACAAAAAGAAAGAAAAAAATATATATATATATAAAAAAGAAAGAATATTGACTTCCGATTTGTCATAGTTCAGCTATAAATCTATAATATATAACAAACCTATCTCTTAATAGATTATAAAATCACCTTCCTCCAGCGGTTATCTTAGTTGGTTTCAAATCTCATTAACATCATATCATTTTAATCTTCCACAAAAAGTCAAAGAGAAGTTTCCAATCCTTGAGATATATGTCAATCAATTTTTTTTCTAAATAAACATGCCAATTAATCCAACTCATCAAATCTACTAAGTCCAATAATTTTAAATCGCTCTTCTGTCATTATCCATATTGGGTCCATCTTCCATCTTTACGCACCCAAAAATCTTGCTGTCATAGTCATATAATAAAAGTCTGATAGGAATTTCCTCCATCACAGATATTTTCTTGCCATCAAATCCAAACGTATCACTGAAGCATTGCTGCAAAGCCGCATCTCTGTTCCTCTTTTCCACATGATACACTAGTACATCTCTTGAAGGTTTTTCCATTGACACAAAACAGGGATTAATTCTGTTAACTTTCTCCATTTCAAGTTCCATCAAATCCTTCCAGTCCAAGAATTTTCTTGAACCGATAATATCTTTATCTCCAATCTCTTCAATTCCTTCAAGGACAGCGCTGAATTCCAAACTATAATATTTGTCTCCAGGATCCATCACAGCCAGGAAATCCAAATCTTTTTTCATGTCCATAATTAAGCCAATCTCCATAGTTTGAACCTTGCCTTTAATTTCTCTTTCATCCTTTTTTTGTTTTCCAGATCTATCTTTATTCTCCTTTCTCATAGAATCCTGAGTTTCTTTCAGCTCCTGTCTCATTTCGTGAAATTCAATTCTCCACGCTTGTCTATTATTTCTCAGTTCTTGTTTTATTGAGTTAATCCCATTCATTATTTTCTGAAACATGTCTAGAGATAAAGTCCCTTCTTGTATATCCATGATCTTCTTAATTGTCATTCTTAAAACCAAAGGAACAAAACTCCTTCAATTTTCAATGTCCCAAACAGAGAGCAGCTTATTTCTTTAACCAGTTACAAAGGAGTTAATCTTTCCAGCAAACTAACGTCACACGCTAGACAGCCCTTATCTCTTATCTGCCCAGAAGTGTAAGAACGGCTTTAGTTCGCAGCGTCGAAATAGCTAGTAGCAGAAAGAATGAGCAGATTCGTAAAAAAAAAAGACAAAAAGTAGATCAAAAAAAATAGTCCCAGCCAATAAATCAAAAAGATTTCTTATCTCTTTCAATCAGAAATCTCTCATCCGTTTAATCTTTAGAATGCTATTTTCCATGTCAGCTTTTTGCAATAAAAAAAAGATACGCTATTTATATTTTCTTCCCCCTTAGTTCCGTGAATAAAAAAAGGAAAGTCTTACCTCACCTAGGTTATCTCAATTGCTGTTACTTTGACAAATCTCTTTAGCTGTATAGATAAGAAAATGATGAATGTAGACAGGAGGATGTTTGCCTGTTAATCCGTATAAAAAAACGGGTCACTTATCCAGCTGAGCTAGCATAAAAATCCTCGCTCTGTCTGAGCTGCTGGAAGACAGACAATTCTGACGAATTCCAGACTCCAACAATCAAAACAAAGCTATGTAGGAAATCTCACGTTTCTTCTTTAACCGGAAGAAATTATTCCCAGTCAGAAAAGAGCCTTCTGACTGAATTTAAACTGGAAAAGTTTCATCCAAGACGTAGCTCGTCTCAGAGGCTGCACAGGCGTAGGGATCCTCCTGGGAAGTCTCCCATTTCTTCTTAATTTCTCATTTCTGCGTAAAATATTTTGTAGTTGCCTGATTGAAAATGTCCCATTCCCGTCCATTTGAATTCAGTCACTGCCAAGTATTGTAATGTTGATGCGTCCCATTACTTGCTTGACAATTTCTAACTTTCCCTGGTTCATGCTTCTCACATTCCATGTTCCTATTGTGTACATCGTACAACACCGGACTCTCCTTTCGCATCTGTGCTCATCAGCCTCTGGGCTTCCATTCACCTTTGACCTGGTTGCGCCATTAGTCACAGCACTACTTGTACTTGTCCTTTGTTTTTCCCCAGTAGCTCAGTGAGTGCCATCTGACCTGGGGGCCTCATCTTCCAGCACTATCTCGTGTTACATTTTGCATACTCAGTTCATAGGGTTTTCATGGTAAGAGGTATTGGTTTTCCCGTTCTGTGTTGTAAACCACCCTGGGGTCTCTTGACGAAGGGTGGTATATAAGTGGAATAAAATAAATAAATAAATAAATAAAATAAATTCAGAGGTGGTTTTCCTCTGAGTTTGGATGCATCTTAGTCTGGTGTCTCAGCTTTGACCATTCCACCTTGGGTGACCCTGCTAGGAGTCTAGCCTCTTGGTCTAGACTCCTGACGGCATTGCTCTCAGCTTCTTCGACACTCTAAAACCCCTTCTCCACATTAAGGTGTGCATCCTAAAGGAGGTGATTGAGGTGGACGATCAAACCCAGCCATTAATCCAAATCTGTCTGCAGTACAGGTTAGAATATACAGGACCTTTGCAGGGCAGATAACACAAGTACATGTTGTACTAAGGGAAAAATTTTTTTTTTCTCCAGATAATGTAGTCAGGGGTACTGAATTATATCCAATGGTGTCCCTTCACCTGACTGAAGGCTCTTTGATTCTGCAGAGGCTCCCATCAGTGAAACGGAGAGGGAGGTGATTTTCACTAGTTTTCTCTCCCCCCCAGCCTCCATACCCCAAATCTGATCCAGAAAGCTGGGGGACCATTAGAAATGGTGTGGAAGATGGTGCAGGAGGCTACAGGGAGAGGGAGAAATAGGTGAAAATACCCTTACCTCCCCCCCATTTTGCTAATGGGAGTCTCCATTGGATCAAAGAGCCTCCCATCAGTAGAGAGGCATTATATTTGTTTATTTTATTTTTCAGTCCGTCAGCTGAGAGAATAGAGAGCAGTGCAACCTCATTCTCCATAATTAATTAATTAAAGGATTCAAGATGTATGGAATGGCTGACTAGCGATGGGCTCCATTTCTGCAGTAATCAGATTTGCCATCGGATTAATTATTATTTCTGATATTCTCTATCCTTGCAGAGAGAATTTTGAAATAACAACTCTGTGCCTGGTTTCCCATTCATTCTTTTTTTCTGATTCTTTTTTTAAAATTCTTTTTGAAATCATTGATAGTGTGAGTGATACTTTTATCAATCTACTTTGTATGTGAGCTCTTCAAACGTGTATTCCCTTTCACTGATGTTAATGAGGTGTTGATTGCAAGTGACAGACAGAAAGCAGCAGGAGGGAATAGGTGTTGATTGTAAGCAGCAGGGTGGGAGACACTGACTTGATTATCTGCCTTAAATCTGTCTGCAGTGCACTTGAAAATGAATGCAAATAGGCAATCATTACAGAGTTCAGAATAAAGACTGATACCAGTGGAGACTCATTAATAAATAGCTAATATAATATCAATAATTCTCTGCAAAGCCACGCTTAAAAATGAAACATAAAAAAGGAGATGATTCCATCCCTAGCTTTGACCCTCCAATACAAAAGCATGAAATAGATCTTTGAGATAAAATGACTTGGTTGAGGCTTCTAAAGTGAAAATATTTGCTTTGTTCTTGAACAAAAAGTGCATGTTGCAACAGCCCAAGATAGTTGTTGGCAATGAAGGAAGAGGCACAGGTGGTGTATATAGCAACTGCCAAACTTTGCTAACATGAAGAACTAAAGTAATTAAGGGCTGTTCTTGGGTGTGCATACATAGGACCAAGCCTATTGGAGAGGCATTACATCACTGGTAAACTATTTCCCTACTTTCTTAACAAGTTTTAGCAGATACTACAGCTAGAATGGGGAACCTCCAACCCACAAGCCTAATTAGACCTGGCAAGCTTCCCCATTTAGCCTGCCAGGTCATTTTGACCAAGCCACATCATTTTTTTATTACATTTTTATTTCAGAGATAGAGGATGTGTGCTGCTGGAACAGGCAGGCGAGACTGGCAGTGTCCCTGGAACTGCCTCCTCCACATTCCAGAAGCCATCCAGGGGCCAGGGAGTCAGGACTTGTTACATGATCACTCAGTTGCTTAGGTAATACATGGCTGTGTCCACTGCCATAGTACAATTTCCATGTAGCATTGCATTGACACAGCTGATGCACAGCGAGTTCAGTCCTGATTTCTGCGGGTTTTCAGCAGGGAACTAGCTAGTGCACCCAGACTCCACAGGATTGAACTCCCTGCACATCGGCCAATGTGTGGGGAGTTCAATCCTGCTTTCTGCAGGGGTCAGCAGCCGCACTTCCACCTGTCCTACACCTGACATCACATATGACATCAGATGTGGGGTAGGTGGGTGTGGGTTGGGGGAATGGCCTTGTGAGCCGAATTTGGCATGCAGGCTAGAGGTTGTATGCAGGAAAACAATTTTTTTCTTGATTGTTTCCAAGGCAAGTTGCTAATTACTGTTCCAAATACAATATGCGTGGTGGAGAAAGATGGGAGGATTTGTGCACACCAGTATTTTCCTATATAGTCATTGGTGTTTTGCAGGGTGAGTGTAAAAGCCACAAACTCTGTTACTACAATGGGACTAAAACCTGCCACTTACACTTCTTGTAGGTACTACCTATCTCCTGTTGGGAGATAGCAGTCATGAACAAATCATTCTGTGATCTCTCTACCTTAAATGGATAAGCCATTTATTATCTTTTCCTGGTATTTATGGAGCTTCACTTTTATTGTGATTTTTAGAGTATCCACACGATGCAGAGGTCAGATTTCTGTTTAAAAATAGAAGCAATTCTTAAAATTGTTATTCAAAGCATCACTGAAATATTTCCATTGTACAATAACAAATGGCATGCTGCTTGGACAGATGTGAGTGCAAGATGTCAAACTGCACATGCTTACTCATGTATATACAAATAGATAATGGAATGCAAATATGATTAATTCTTTACTGCAGTTGCATGCACAGCTGGTTCAAGGCTAGAGTGGGACTCAGCTTACGCACAAACAAAGTCACTGTGCTGTCATTTAGTGTGAGGTCCCAGGCAATTGTAGGTGAACCTCATTGCAGACAGAGCTTCACAGATTCAACTGAATAACTTCTAATGTTACGCTGCAAGGCTGAGACCTTTAACTGGCCTACTTGGTGAGTTATTTGGTGCTGGGGCTGTGAGTTATGGACAAATTTGTTTACTTTTCAAGGGCTATTTTGCTTTTAATGTACTACAAAGGAATAAGGAAAAAAGTAGGCTTTTGTTCTGTATCTTTAATAGCAGCATGACAAAAAGAAGTTAAAGAGGGGAAAGACTTTCCATCACCGCCATGCAATGAAAATGGCACTTTTGAACTCCTGTATATTGTGCAGTTGTTCAAAGCATAGAAGACCTGCCAGAGAGGAAAAGATGACATACCTAGAGTGAAAAAGCCCTACACTAACTTCAGTTAGGACTGCAAGCTTTAATCAGTAGAACAATTAATTACAGAAACTGTACTTTTAATATTTTCTTCCTTGTTCTTCATTCCAGTAACACACTAGAGCCAAAATGGCCTAAAAAAAGAATTAAACAAGTGTGTTCCACCAATAACCACTGGAGTAAATTTTGATAAATAAACTGAGGTTTACAGGCAGTCTTGCTCATTTTGATCCTGGTAGATTACGGGAATGGGAGAAAGAACGGACATGGCAATGTCTTCATGATAGTGAATGGAAGTTTTTCTCTTATTCAATTATAAATTCTCACTTTCTTCAGTATCCTCAAAAAGGTGTTTTATATTGAGGTTTAGGATGATTGCAAATTTATTTAAATGTAATTGTGGTTTGGATAACTGATTAATTGATCAAAAAAGTATATGATTAATCAACTAAAATGCCTTAACAGTCAATAGCCCTAATTACTACATTCATGACTCATGGGTCATAAAAATGGCAAGAAAAGCATGTAGATTTGTGAAAGAGGCAATAAATGCTGACATTCCTTAAAGCATTATTAAGAAAACAATGGTCTCAAATATAATATTTCACAAGATTTGTTTCCTAGACTAAATGCTACCTGCTTTTCATGGGAATCTAGACAGTTATTTATCAACAGGGCAAAAGAATGGGTTCATTTGGAAGTGGTCCCAGATCAGTAGAACTTGCTTAACTTTACAATCTTCATCCTCATACACAACAAAGCCCAAATAAATGTAACTGTATTTGCTCACATGTACCCCTTGGTTCCCTTTCCTCTCTTCTTCCTCTGTTCTAGGGTGGGCCATATATAAAAGTGGACAGATGGTCCTGTACCGTACATAGTTGTGTAGAAGAATGCATTTCAGCAAGCATTGCTTGCATGACAACTCTTAAAGGAACAGGGGACTGGTCCTCTACCCTGTTCTCTCCACACATTAAAATATTACTTTATCAGCTCCTTTGAACCAATGCATGTATTTGGCAAAGGGCCCAGTTCCATCATTACTTAGATCAGTGTTCTTCAGTGTTGAGTCCCCAGATGTTGGTGGACTACAACTCCCATCAGTGGTGGCTGGTGTCTCCATGACAGTGGGTCAGTGGAACCCACTCCAGGGTTTAGTCTGAACTTTCAAGGAGCTGTCAAAGGTGCTGAAACCTAGTCCCACAATAGGTGGGAGCCACCAGGCATCACTGACTCCCATCATCCCTGACCATTAGCTAAGCTGGCTGGGGGTTATTTGGACAAAATCTGGGTGCCCAAGGTTGAAGAACACCGACTTTGATGATGATGATGATGAATTAATTTATAAATCGCTTTTTACAAGCACCTCAAGGCAGTTTAGAAACATACCATTAAAAACAGCTAAAATGGTTTTTAAAACAGTACAGAATGAACACCTAAGGCAAAGACATTTTCATCCAGCTAGAAAAAATGACATGTTAATTGCTGTATACTATAGCCAGTGTGAATTTTTCACATTCTGCAATGTTAAATTGAAAATACCCCCTTCCCATTCTGATGCTTCCTATAAGCTCATTTGAAAACAAAACCTTACAAAACTTATAGTCCTGAACTCAGAAACGCTTGCTTAACAACTCTCTACATTTTCATGGTGATACACAAAACAGTCAGAGTTCAAAGTCTAAAAACAGAGGGGGGGGGGAACCCAGATCCCTTCTGGACTTTTTTCTGTGAGAGTTCTGTTGAAATTCATTAAAAATCAGTCATGTTCACAAAGTACCTGTAATCCTGATACTGACCTTGCCCCATACTCTGACCTTCATCTTCTGCAGTTTAAAGGTTTAAAAAATGCCTGGCTGATTTTTAATTAATTTAATAAACTTTGGCTTGAAGTCAATGATAATGTCAGGCATGCTCAGTAAGAACCAACTGTCAGTGTTCTCAAAGTCAGATTCACAGCTGCTCTCCTTGCCTAATCAGGGGGCCACACCCACACCAGACTTTGATTTCATGTGAGACACCCATGGCTTCCCTCAGAGAATCCTGGGAAATGTAGTTTGTGAAGGGTGCTGAGAGGAGACTCCTCTTTCTCTGAGAGAGCTCCAGTGGCCAGAGTGGTTTAACAGTCAGCCACTCTGACTGAAGCTCTGTGAGGGGAATAGGGGATCTCCTAGCAACTCTCACCACCCTTCACTAACTACACTTCCCAGGATTCTTTGGGAGAAGCCATGACTGCCTAAAGTGAAATAACAGTCTGGTGTGAATGTGGCCAGGGACAGCTTTGGTTTAACTTTGAGTTGGAGGCTTCATGTGCCTGCTGCAGAATAAAACGATGAGGGAAATGCTGAAAAGCAATGATACAGTTCACAATGTTTTCCTTTTCAAAAGGAAAGGGGCTTCCCCTCTGACCAGTGCCCACCTACCCAATCTCCTCCCCCTCCCCCCTTCCTCCCCTCCCCCCTCCTCCTCCCCAAGTCAGTTTTGCCTATCTTAAGCATGATTGCAGGGGAGTAAATACCACTGAACTCAATAAGCATGCAAATGATCAATCCATCCTCAGCAAACTTGCACAGGATCCCATTTCTTACCTCCTGGATTAAAAAGCAGAGAAATTCACTAATAGGCAAAAAACCTTGCGGTTTAAGAACGTACCTGTAACCAACAGATATTTCTATCAAACTTTAAAAAGCAGGGAAATTGGGCAGCTATAGTGAATGCACCAGGGGAGCAGGAGACCTGAACTCCTCTCTGAGATATTGTAGTGCCCTACAACTTTGTCAAAAAGCAAACACAATTTGGGCTGGTCTTTCACAGTCCAATCCACTTACTGTGTAGCTTGGAAGAATTTGGTAACATGTGCCTCTGAGCATATGGTGAGTGGTGGCAACACCTGCAATCAGCCCAAAGAATAGAAAGAAGACATGTGCTGTGCTGGTCTTGTTTTAGCAGGGAGGAAGCAACATTATTAAAACAGCTGATATAGTTGAGATAGGCACTTTAAAAATGTCTGATCTACTGTGCAATTTTAGTGAAGTTTCCTATAGGAAATCATTTTCTTTTGTTTCTATTTCTGTGAATATGTGAGGTACAGCAACACTTTGCAAACTTTACACTAAAAAAACCTCCAACAATAATTGTGGAATAATGGCACTGACTGTTCTGTAGAATGCTTTCCAAACCAGCTGACCCATACAGCATTGTGAGAAATTACCATCTTGTCCAGGTGAAACCCCCATGATTTAGGTCTGCTATACATTATCATGTATAGGTGAGGGGGGTTGAGAGTGTTGAAGAAGCTGAGAGCAATTCTGTCAGGAGTGTAGACCAAGAGGCTAGACACCTAGCAGGGGTACCCAAGGCGGAATGGTCAAAGCTGAGACACCAGACTAAGATGCATCCAAACTCAGAGGAAGGCAATGGTAAACCACCACTGAATATCTGTTACCATGAAAACCCTATGAACAGAGTATCCAAAATGCAACATGAGATAGTGCTGGAAGATGAGATCCCCAGGTCAGAAGGCACTCACCAAACTACTGGGGGAGAACAACGGACAAGTTTAGGGCTGTGACTAATGACGCAGCTGGGTCAAAGCCAAAGGGAAGCCCAGAGGCTGATGCGCACAGATGCGAAAGGAGAGTCTGGAGTTGTAAGATGCACACTATACGAACATGGAATGTGAGAAGTATGAACCAGGGAAAGTTAGAAATTGTCAAGCAAGAAATGGAACGTATCAACATTACTTGGTGGTGACTGAATTCAAATGGACGGGAATGGGACATTTTCAATCAGGCAACTACAAAATATTTTATGCAGGAAATGAGAAATCAAGAAGAAACTTTAATAGTTGCTTTAATAGTGAGAAATGAGGTAGCAAAAGCAATTAGGAGCTACAATGCAAGGTCTGAGCGAGTGATATCAATGAGATTAAACGGGAAACCTATTGACATAACCATCATCCAAGTCTACACTCCACCGTCAAACGCAGAAGAAGAAGGAGAGATTTTAGGCAGAAGTACAGGAGGAAATTGATCACACACCAAAACAAGATATGATGATAATCATGGGAGAGTGGAATGCAAAAGTAGGGAACAGAGAAGAACTAGGAATTGTGGGAAAATGGGGCTTAGCAGACAGAAATGAAGCAGGAGAAAGACTTATTGAATTCTGTGAAGCCAATAATTTGTTTCTTGCAAACACATATTTTGAGCAACCAAAAAGACAACTGTACATGTGGACATCACCAAATGGTCAATATAGGAATCAAATTGATTACATAATTGGCAACAGAAGATGGAGAAGTTCCATACTTTCTGCAAAAACAAGACCAGGAGCAGACTGCGGTACAGATCATGAACTGATAATATTGAAAATCAGAGTAAAGCTAACGAAGAACAACAAAGCAATCATCATGCCAAAATACAATTTAAATAACATCCCAGAAGAATATAAAGATCAAATAAGGAACAGATTTGAGGCTTTAAACTTACTTGACAGAGAGCCAGAAGAACTATGGAGTGAAGTCAGAGACATTATCAGGGAAGAATGCAAAAAGACAATACCTCTAGTTAAAAAGAGAGAAAGACCTCAATGGAGGACTGAAGAAACTCTTAAAATGATTAAAGAGAGAAGGAAAGCAAAAGCAAAAGGAGATAGAAACACGGTCAGAACCCTCAATGCAACAATATAGCGCCTAGTATGCAGGGACAAAGAGAACTATTACAATAGTTATTGTATAGAAATAGAGGACAACAAAAAGGGAAGAACAAGAGCCCTATTCCAAAAGATTAGAGAAATGAAAGGGAAATTTAAACCAAGAATAGGGATATTGAATAATCAACAGGAGAATACACTGACTGACTAGGGGTGCTGAATAATCACTGACTTACCAAAATGAAATAAAAGGAAGATGGAAGCAATACACTGAAGAACACTATAAAAGAGATGCAAGGATGACAGATTCATTTACGGAGGAACCATATGATGAAGAACCAGAAATATTAGAATGTGAGGTGAAAGCTGCTCTTAAAATACTTGGAAGAAACAAATCACCAGGAACACATGGCATACCAATAGAGTTGCTACAAGATACTGAGACTGAATCTCTCCAAATTTTGACAAAAATTTGTCAACAAATATGGAAAACTAAACAATGGCCCACAGACTGGAAGTGTTCAATATATATCCCAATTCCAAAGAAAGGGGATCCCAGGGAATGCAGTAATTATCAAACTATTGCCTTCCCATGCAAGTAAAAAAAATGCTCAAGATTCTACAACAAAGGCTCTTACCATATATGGAGCAAGAAATGTCAGACATCCAAGCTGGATTTAGAAAGGGAAGAGGCACCAGAGATCATATTGCAAGCATACGTTGGATACAGCCACTCTCATGGCTGTATACTAATGGAATGGAGCAAGGAATTTCAGGAGAAAATCACCCTGTGTTTTATAGATTACAGCAAAGCCTTTGTGTAGATCATGAAAAACTATGGAATGCTTTAAAAGAAATGGGGGTGCCACAGCATCTGATTGTCCTCATGCGCAACCTATACTCTGGACAAGAGGCTACTGTAAGAACAGAATATGGAGAAACTGATTGGTTCCCAATCGGAAAGGGTGTGAAACAGGGGTGTATTTTATAACCCCATTTGTTTAATCTGTATGCAGAACATATCATACAGAAAGCGGGATTGGACCAAGATGAAGGAGGTGTGAAAATTGGAGGGAGAAATATCAGTAATTTAAGATATGCAGATGATACCATACTACTAGCAGAAACCAGTAAAGATTTGAAACAAACGCTGATGAAAGATAAAGAGGAAAGCACAAAAGCAGGACTACAACTCTACGTAAAAAAGACTAAAGTAATGACAACAGAAGATTATGTAACTGTAAAGTTGACAATGAGGATATTGAACTTGTCAAGGATTATCAATACCTCGGCACAGTCATTAACCAAAATGGAGAGAATAGTAAAAAAAATCAGTCTAGGATTGGGGAGGGCAGGTATGAGAGAACTAGAAAAGGTCATCAGATGCAAAGTTGTATCACTAAACACCAAAGTCAGGATCATTCAGACCATGGTATTCCCGATCTCTATGTATGGATGTGAAAGTTGGACAGTGAAAACAGTGGAGAAGAGAAAAATCCACTCATTTGAAATGTGGTGTTGGAGGAGAGCTTTGCCCATACCATGGACTATGAAAAAGACAAATAATTGGGTGTTAGAACAAATTAAATAAAAACTGTCACTAGATGCTAAAATGATGAAACTGAGGTTATCATCCTTTGGACACATCATGAGAAGACATGACTCACTAGAAAAGACAATAATGCTGGGAAAAACAGAAGGGAGTAGAAAAAGAGGAAGGCCAAACAAGAGATGGATTGATTCCATAAAGGAAGCCACAGACCTGAACTGACAAGATCTGAACAGGGTGGTTCATGACAGATGCTCCTGGAGGTCACTGATTCATAGGGTTGCCATAAGTCGTAATCTACTTGAAGGCATATACCAACAACAACAAATACATTATCACTGGGACATGGAGGCCATTGGCTTGGAACCTGTTTGTTTTCTCCAGCTCCTACTCTGTTGCAGATGAAGCCACTTTTAAAGCAGGCTCCACAATGAGATTCAATGTGTAGGTTGGCAACAATATTTATTTATTCTAAAACACTTTCACCCCAACTTTTCTGCTTGAAGTAAACAAACATCCCAAGTGGTTTACAGATGAAATAGCAGATATGCCCAAGCAACCAAATGAGCAGGAAAAGAGTAGATAAAAGAGCAAAGAACAACAAAAATAAAACTAGGAAAATGTATAGGAGGATAACAGGTGAATAAGGCCTCTATCTTCCACTTCTCAAAATCCTCCAAAACATGAGGGGAACCAGGCCAATCTGCCAGGGAAAAGAGCCCCAGCGTGATAGCTTGTAAGGCTGTCTCAAGTACCCACCCACCTGACTCCCAAACACAGAGCATGACTTCAGCTGAAGACCTAATGCCTTCCTGAAAAATCAAGAGTGGGATGGCCACTTTTGCACTGATAAAAAAAAGAGGATGAAAGAGGGCACAGAACTGCATAACATTGACATAAGCTTATTTATATGCATAGATGGACACTTGGAAACAATTTTAAAAAATCTACTGCCTTCAAGTCGATTCTGACTTATGGCAACCCTATGAATAGGATTTTCATGAGGCTGAGAGGCAGTGACTGGCCCAACGTCACCCAGTGAGCTTCATGGCTATGCGAGGATTTGGACTCCGGTATCCCAGGTCGTAGTCCAACACCTTAACCACTACACCACACTGGCACTCCTACACCACACTGGCACTCCTTGGAAACAATTATTACCATTTAAACAGAAATATAATGCATCTCACTGAAGACTATGATCTGTGGGCCTGCTCAGTTTGCTGTCCAGGTAAAAGTCTTGATGGGCATCTTTAAGGCCCCTGCCTTTATCTTTCAACTGAACTTGGATCAGAAAGTTCTTCCAGTAGAGGACGTCTCCAATCAGAGGACTGACAGCCCTTTAAACAGAGGGCTGTCCTAAGTAGGACACATGGCCAACCTATGAAGGAAAGAGGAAGAGCAACGACAGGCCTCCAAGCCAAGGGGAGAGAATTCTAAAGCCTGGGGGATAATGCTGGGAACACCTTCTCCCACGTGCCAACCACCCTGTCTTCGAGTGGCTGCTCCCTGTGATTTCACACTGGACACATGTTGTGGCAGCCAGTGGGTTGGGAGGGACACTGAGTTTCAGTCCTGCTTTATATGATGACTGAGTAACAAGACTGTCATTCTACCACACGTAATCCTACAGATTTGCTTTTGATAGGCCAGTTCTGTTCCACCTAGCTACACTGAAGGACCCTACAGCACAAGACCGTGACCCATGGGATTTTTATTTTACTGCATATGTTGGCAACAACATGGGACTGCGGGGAACTTTCTTCAAGGATTACATCAGCTCTTTAATCTTCTCTTCCAGTTTCTTTGCATGCGCTCCAGTTATTTCAAAAATCTATGACCAAGCAAAAAGAAAAGAAAATGAATTGAAGTGCCAGGAATTTGGGCAGAGTACCCTGCCTCACACAAACCTGCCCATACACCTCCTCGGAGGGCTTTCTCCAGGCGAGATCAGGTGGCTGGTGACTGGGAATTGGAGATGTGAGCAGTCACAAACTGGCATCCATCACAGCACATGTGGGGAAGCTTTGGCCTTCCAGATGTTGCTCAACTACAACTCCCATCAGCCCCAGCAAGCATGTCCAATGGCCAAGATGATGGCAGCTCTTGTTCAGCAACATCTAGAGGGCCGAAGGTTCCCCTGAGCTGCACTATAGCCTGCTTCTTCCTGATTCATATGGCTGAAAACCATCAATAGAATTTTTTTCCCCAGAGAGCTCATACCAATCGGAAAAACTGTACCATTGTTGGAAGATAGTGACACTGTTCTCAGACTTATCCACTAATGTTATGTCTTCATTCTTAGGTTGCAATTGTGACACACAAGCTGCTTATATAATGGACCTGAAGCTGCATAACTGTGAACTAAATTGGTGTTAGGGATGCTTAGCATGGCACAGACTGTTTTCATAAATGACACTGAAAATTGCCCAAACAAGAGATGGATTGATTCCATAAAGGAAGCCACAGACCTGAACTTACAAGATCTGAACAGGGTGGTACATGACAGATGTTCTTGGAGGTCACTGATTCATAGGGTCGCCATAAGTCATAGTCGACTTGAAGGCACATAACAACAACCACCTCTTCAAAGTACTGATAAGCCTCTTGTTTTAATTAAAATAATAATCATACATTCTCGCTCTTATCACTAATGGGAGTTAATTATCTTGCATATGCCCATACTAAATTTTCAGATACTTTCAGATTCTCAGCAATTTTCATGCGGTCTATGTAGAAGAAAAGTTTGGGAACCCCTGGTCTAAGACATCTGCTTATGTCCCTATGCTGCTCTCACCCCTCATTTAGGTGCCTGGGATGCTTGCGTGTGGACATACCTCCTTACAATTATGGAAAGTGATTCTTAATAATAAGTCTCCAGACACAAAGTTACATAGGTATTTATCAGGTTTAGTAGAAAATTCAGAAATGCAGAGTCCCTTCATGATAGTTGCAGCCACATACACCCTTTTTTGCTACTGGATTAAAAATGAGATCTTTATTAATGCATTCTCTCACAACAACAAACATCTCTAGGAGCCAATCAGCATGTAAGTGGAGAGCGTTAGCAACTGAGAAGAGTCTTCTCAGTGGCTGACTCACCTCCTTTCACTCTGATTGGCTCCAATCAGCAGGAAAGTCAAGGCAGCATATTAGAAGACTCTTAGAAGGGAGACCTTCTGCCTGCAGGAAGAGGAACATTGCGCTGCCAGGGAGGGAGAGCCCCTTGTCATCTGCTGCTGCTGTGCTGCTTCCCCTGGCTGTCACCACCACCACCCTTCCTGCTGGACTGCTGCTATTAACAGCTGCCACGCCCTGCAGGACCAGGTCCCAGCTTATTTCATTGTTGCCGCTGCACTGCGCGAGGAGAGTCTTCGGCGTGGGACATTGTCGCCGGATGTATGCTGTGTGGTGTGAATGAGATTGGTGTGTGTATGTATGTGAGTCGTTGCTTGTTTTAACTACACTTTAATTGTATTTAATTGTATTTTAATGCTATTTAATTATTTGTTCTGTTGAGTTTGCTATTTATTTCTATGTTTTTGTATTTTATGTTGCTGTTTTACTCTTATGTACACCGCCCAGAGAGCCTTTTGGCTGTGGGCGGTATAGAAATTAAATAAAATAAATAAATAAATAAATAAATAAATTCTCGGTGACTAACACATTCCCTTTTCATGCCGATTGTAGGATGCTTGGAGATATAGGGACCCTGCTCCCAAAAAAGCAGAGGGACTAAGACCCCCTGGGAAACTACACTCCTGGTGCTTATGGACATGACCGTAAAATATTTTGTGACGTGCAAGTTTGATATGACATTATTTATTAAGTGTGCTTAGGATTACACTGATGGCATTCCCAAATATGTACTTTCACACAGTCTTTGGTTTTCCATAACACAATGTTCGTCCAAGCCTCCACACTTGGGGGGGGGCACTACTTGCACACCCCTTCCATATGCACATCAAAGTTGGATACACACCTGAACCAAGACCCAGACGAAAGGGCACTCAAAACAAAAAGGTAATTACAGTGGCTGAGTAGATCTTGTACAGTGGTTATACTGACTGGGCAGCCACTGTCCTTTGCATTTTACAAAATACTTTTTCCTATACAAAGATTAAATTTCTGTGTATGAAAAAGTAAAATATGAAGTGGTCTCAATAGTGAGAAAAGTAAACAAATGAATGGTGATCCAAATGTTTTTCATTCTCATGTTATGAAGCTAGCTGTCAGATGATGTATCACCTTCCCTACACATGCAGTGTAGACTGAAAAAACAGCACCCAAGCCACCATTCAATACGTGCACGTGTTCTTTCCAACATGAATCTACAGGTCTCAAAAAGTAATGTGTGACAAAGTCCTCAAACACATTATAACATGCCTCAGACATGGTCTCTTGTTCTACCACCATGCCTTCACACCATCACTTTGCCAAAACATAAGGACAGGTAAATTGCTTTTAGGGAGGTTCACAATTATGATTTCCTATTTATTTCATCTAAAAATATTTAAAATACATAAAAACAGCCAGGGGAAGATATGGAGAAATATAAAATACATACAAATAAAAAAGGGGGGGAGGTGAAGAGACCTTAAATGTGCTACTCACCATCTCTCAGCCTATCCTCCCCTCAGGATGAAAACAACGGAGAACCATGACCACCCCCAGGAAGAAAGGCACACTTAAAATGTAGAGGAAAAAACCATCTACAACCATAGTGTGAAATCAAATACTTATTGGGACACAGTATGAAGAAATATTTATATAAATGTGACTATCAAATATGTTTATGATTTACAATCCGTAAATATATTTATAATGCAATCCAATGTTTGTTTACTCAGAAGCAAGTCCCAATGTATTCAATAGGGCTTACTCAAACTGGGAAGTGTACAGAGAACTACAGCCTCAAGTGATAAGGAACTTGTTCTTTCAACTTGTTCTTTTAAGCTGAGACCTTATCCCAGTCTGAGTCTGTGTTGGAATTGCTTTTTAATATTTTTTAAGCCATTTCTTTTTTTAAAAAAGATTTTTTTAAAGCTTTTAAAAAATATTTTCAAAGATGTTTTAATATATTTTAAAGTCTGTTTTTTATGATGTTTCAAAGTGCTTTTAGTGCTTTTGTTTGCCGCCCAGGGCTCCTACTGGGAGGAAGGGCGGGATATAAATCAAATAATAAATACATAAACTTCATTCACCCAACCCAAAATTCAGAATCATGCCTCTTTAGGCTGTTTTCCAACTGTTTATTCTTGCTTTATGGTTATTGGATTTTAAAGGGATTTATTTCTTATTGTGAGTTGCCTTGGTTTCCCAATCCTACCTCACAGGGTTGTTGGAAAGACTGCACGCACACATGCACACACGCACACACACACACACACACACTCTGCAGATGTATAAATACATACAGCCCATATAATAGTTTATTGTCAAACCAGTTGATCATTGCAGAAAAACCAGTATTAGTTTTTAAAAAATCAGTATTAGTTTCCTACAGAATAAAAACTGTAATACCTGCCTACTTGCTTTAAAATAGGACTGGAGGGGGGACAGAAATAGTTAGAACACAAACACAATTCTTTTTTACATTCACTCAAAAGTCCCATTAATTTACAGCACGTTCATAACCATGTCTACTCAAAAGTAAGTCCTATTGAATTCAATGGGATTTACTCTGGGCATATGGGATTAGCATGCTTTTACCCCCACAAAAGCAAGTATTGGGAAGGTTTTGAAAACACTGCCCAGGATCTGACTCCTGCACACAAGAGGGAAAAAACCTGAAATGTATATACTTACCCAATTTATGAGATTTTCAGATAAACAGGGGGTGGGGGGAAACCACCATTTTCTGGCATTGCAATGAGGTTTTCTAGACACTGCCCAGGTCAACCAAACTGGCTTCACACTGATTGGCTGCAATCCTGAACGGGCGGGGTTAGACTGAGCTACAAAGTGCTATAAAGTACAGATTTGTTTTAAAAAAAGATTTAACAGTGGGGGGGGTGGCTGACGTTTTTATGTATATCTCGAGAACCTGACCACCTAGAAACTTAATTTTTTTAAAAATTAAAGCTGAGAATCCGGGCCACCTAAGGGGCTAAACAGGCACCAGGTGGCATGCAACGAATCCAGGTAAAACCTGGCTAACCAGGCAATATGGCAACCCTACCAGATTGAAAGAGAGAGAGAGAGACTGTGTGGTGGAACAAGCTAAGAACTTGGGGGGAGGACTATAACTTTGTATTTATTGTTTTATTTCAATTTTTGTGTTAGTGATATATGTATGAAAAATCATTGTATGTGATGTAGATAAAACACTGTCAATGGTTTATGTTTAAGAATTATAGTCACAGCCTTTGCTGTGAGTCCCTTCAGAGACCCTGAATAAGGACTTTGATTATATGTAAGAACATTAAGAAGTATCCTAAAAGAGTTACATAGGCACTGACCAGACTTAGATCTGCTTAACTTCATCAAGGTGGTGGCCTCCATAGGCTGCTCCCAACAGGAAGGGAAATCAGTACGCCAGCTCCAAGGCTACCATACGTTTTATCCCATTCCAGTGGAAGGAGAGGACTTTGGGTCCTGCTCCCTCCATTGATCTCCCTCTCCAGCCACAGAGAATGGGTTGTATTCAACTAAGTCCTACTCAGAGTAGACCCACTGAATGTAATGAGTGTAAATTAGTCATGGCGATCATCTTCAATGGGTACTACCCTAAGTATTGAATGCCACCCAAGAAAACTCACAGAATCCAATGATCCTGAGACACTGTCTCACTGACTATAGGATTTCACCCCAAAGTGTGACAAGACTGAGAAGAATAATGATGTGTGGAAAAACCCAGAGTATGAAACTTACAAAGAGGAGTATAGTTTGATTTTTTTCTGCTCAAGTGCCATGGACTGCCTTCAAGTCGATCCTGACTTATGGCGACCCTATGAATAGGGTTTTCATGGTAAGCGGTATTCAGAGGGGGTTTACCATTGCCTCCCTCTGAGGCTGAGAGGCAGTGACTGGCCCAAGGTCACCCAGTGAGCTTTATGGCTGTGTGGGGATTCGAACCCTGGTCTCCCAGGTCGTAGTCCAACACCTTAACCACTACACCACACTGGCTCTCACTTTATCATCTATATGAACCTTGAGGAAATTTTTAATCATACCATTTGATTATTCAGTGGTATTTAACACCAGCCAGATTGAATAGAATTTATCTAACAGTCAGAATGTTAATGTATTGTTTTCAAGGTGCTGGCTTTACACAGAAACTAGAAATAGCTGTACATAAACTTCTGGAACTATCTTTACATCATGCCAAGTTTATTTTTTCTCTATTTTATCATGCCAAATTTATTATATTGAGTAGTGTGGCTTGCTCGACCACTTGGAGGAAAAGTAACAGCAGCTGCATTTACTGATTGAACTCTAGAGCTGTGGTCAGGAGGAAAGAGTTCAAATTATGGGACAGAGAGGCAGGAGACCCTTAATGAAATCCTCAAGCCCTACTCTCTGTTCAGGACCAGCCCTACCATTAGGCATAGTGAGCTGGGGTGGGATAGAGAGTGGTGACGAGCTGTTGGAAGACAAATGTGGTCGGCTCTACACTCTCTAAGGTAGCCTACTGCTCCCAGGAGAATGCTGTCCTCTCACTAGGCTGAAATATGGTTCTACTGCTAGTCCAATCAATATGTGGAATGGGATGGAGGGAATCACGATCTTGCCCTTTGCCTCAAGCAGCAAATGTCTTGGGCTAACCAGATCCTGCTTTCTACAGGCATCACAAAATGCGGCAAGGCTCTTTCTGCCCTTAATTCAAGCATTGGGTCAGGATGGAAGGAAGTCGAGTGGTTGCTCGATTTTGCAAAATAAATGGGTTGAAGTTAGGATCAATAACTTTCAATCAAACCATCTCCTAGGTGGAACTGGGGAGCAGAGCCAGTAGAGCCAAGGTAGAATCTGGAGGATTAGGGGCAGCCCCAGACAATATCCAGGGTGTAAACTGTGTTTCTAGGCCACACTTACCTTTTCTCCGTTCATGTAGAATTGGAATGTTGGCATGGCAACAATACTGCAAAGGTCAGCCACATCCTGGGGACGAAGAGAGATTGAACAATATGCCATATGGTCAAGGAACTAATTAAAATATGCTAGACACTCATCTTCTGTAAATATCCCTAATAAAAATGAGAGACAAATCAAAACATGGTGATTTATACCACATCCATCAGAGCTGCACCACATACTCCCTAAATCTAGATATTCTGTTTGGAAGTATCACATTTGAAACTGTTGAACAAATTGCCAAAACAAAATAGAAACTCATCTTGCTAAACATTTGCTTTGTTCAGATAGTTTGATGCCATTTTGTTCCCCTGGCTGGTACCTTTTCCTGCACAATTTTCTGTATTGTACCACCATCATCTACTATTATGAAGTAGATAGCACCATCAATATATATGATGCTTTACAAAGTATTTGAGGGTAAATCCTTGCCCCAACAAGCTTACATTCTAAGGGCCAAACTAGACTTGACACTATCTATGAATGCAATCAACACACACATTTGTTTTTTTGGCATGCAAATAGCCACCGAGAAGCCTGAGCAGGTGTGGAGGGATAAAAGTGGGAAGTTTGACTATTTTTGAGTATGAGATAAAATGTTCGTCTATATGAGAACGTAAGAAGAGCCTGCTGGATCAGGCCAAGGGCCCATCTTGTCCAGCATCTTGTTCTCACAGTGGTTAACCAGATGCATATATAGATGGGTGATTGTAATTTTATTGCTATTCAGAGGTTTGAAAAGTGCATTTATGCTTCCCTGTGCATGGGATTTTTTAAAAATGGGCATAATAATGAAAGTTGATATTTTCCCCCAGTACACTTTGTTCATTTTTGCTATCTATTTGTATTATTGTTCCAAGTGTATACAGTCTAGTGATAGCTAACAATATAAAGTTGTCACCCATCAATAAAAAAAGTCACAAAGTTGTGATGGTTTTTATAAAGAAAGAGATTGCCCCCAAAAGAATAAAATTTTGATGCACAAAAAAGGTTGCTCACCCCTGTTGGAAACAAAATACTGGATTAGATGGACCTCCTGGCCTGATCTAGAAAGGCAGCTCTTATGAAGGTCTACCTTTGTACTAACACTCTAGCTGAAACATTTGGCATCATCTGGTTTTAGTAGCTTACCTCTGCCAAGTCCACATCAACAATGCAGAATAGTACATTTTCATATCGAACAGCCAACTCCTTGAGAACAAAATTGAACAAATCTGTTAGTTGGCAAGCATAGATGAATGGTCTGGTCTGAATCACTACTATAATTTTTAGCTTAAGTTTCAAGGGCCCTTCAGTTTGAGGAATAATTCTTCATTGATTTGTGTGTCTTTCTTTCTTTCTTAACTTTTTTATTTGGAAGTAATGGTTTTCTTCCTCTTGTATTTGCTGTATAAAATTGTACCACCAATATTTTGGGACAGAAACTGAAGACTTGGGGAAGTTATTAAGATGGTGGCTAGACAACTTCAGGTGTGCTTGGAGAAAGTAGATCATCTAGCCCATCAGTGGGGACCCTCTAGCCTGCAGACCTAATTAGGCCTGAAACATCCTAGTTTGGCCTGTGAAGCCATTCCCCAAAAACCATGCCCACAAGCCCCATATCTGACATCAGATGTGACAACAGGTGTGGAGCAGGTATGGACGAGCTACAAAATTCCTTTGCAAGCAGGGCTTCCTGACTGATATTGTCAGGGAGCCCTATTGGGATGACTGCAGTATTCCCTATGTTACAGGAAGCCCCTTTGAAGGAACACTCCCAGCTGTATTTTTATTCCTCATCCCTGACCTAAACCTATTTCCATCTGGCTTCAGGCCTGGGTTTGGCACTGAAATAACCTTAGTTGCCCTGGTTGTTGACCTCTATCAGGGGAGAGACAGGGAAAGTATAGCCCTATTGATTCTCCTTGACCTCTCTGTGGCTTTCGATGCCATCAACTATGGTATCCTTCTGGAGTGGCTCTGCACGTTGGGAGTCAGAGGCACTGTGTCACAGTGGTCCTGCTCCTACCTGCAGGCCTGCTTTTAGAAAGTGGCATTAGAGGACTTCTGCTCGGCCTCTTGGCAGTTGAGACATGGGGTCTTACAGGGTTCCATCTTGTCCCACATGCTGTTCAGCAGTTATCTGAAGTCATCTGGGAGTTTGGAGCTCAGTAGTGTCAACATGACGACGACACTCATTTCTGTTACTATACCATCTGGATCAGGTGAGGCTGTACAGGTGCTGGATGAAGGCCAGTAAACAAGCTGAATCCTGACAAGATGGAGGTGCTGCTGGCAAGCAGATCTCATGTCTGAGAATTAAGTAATGACTTTTTCTGGATGGAGTTGCACTCAGTGGTGTAGCGGCAAATTCAGAAGTGGAGGGTTCCTTCATAATAGTCATGGCCACCCCCCTCCCCTCCCCCTCCTTTTTGTTGCTGCTGGGTTGAGAATGAGATCCTTGTTAATGCCTTCTCCCACCACAATAGATGTTCCTAGGAGCCAATCAGCATAAAAGAGGAGTGTGTTAGCTGCTAAGAAGAGTCTTCTCAGTGGCTGACTCACCTCCTTTCACTCTGATTGGCCCCAATCAGCAGGAAAGGACATGGAATCATGTTAGAAGATTCTTATCAGTGGCTAACCCTCTCCCCCTTCATGCTGATTGGCTCTTAGGAGGCTGGAGACATAGGGACCCAGCTGGGACCCTGCTCCTAAAAATGTAAGGGGTCTAAGACCCCCAGAAAGACCCTAGATGACTACACCCCTGGTTGCACTCACCATGGAGAAGCAAGTCCATTGTCTGGGGATGCAATCTGAGGATTGTCTTGATCCATTGGTGTAATTTGAGGCGCAGGTGGCTTCAGTGGCTAGGAGTGTCTATTCCTAACTCTGGCTTTTTGCTATTTCTTGGACCAAGATAGCATGACAACAGTTCTTCACTCTTTAGTAACCTCCTGGTTAGACTATTGCAATGCACTTTATATAGGACTATCCCTAAATATGGTCTAGAAGCTGCAGCTAATGCAGAACATGGCCACTAGGATTTTCAGCAGTACAACTAGACAGAACCATATAACACCAGTTCTCTAGGCACTGCACTGACTGCCAGTTTGCTACTGGGTCCAATTCAAGATGTTAACTTTAGTATATAACATCCTTAATGGCTTGGGACCCAAATACCTAGAGGAACACCACTCTTTATAAGTTCCAACCTGGGACTTGAGATCAGCAGGGGAAGCCTGGTACCACCAATGGGTGCAGCCCGTTGCAGCAGGTGGAGGGGTGGCATAGGGCATTTTCTGTGATGGCACCCTGTATGCAGACCTCTTTTCCTGTGGACATGCAATTGTCTCCCACATTAAGATCTTCCCGGCGTTCACAAGACACATCTTTTCACCCAAGCATTTTGGGGATGAGCTAGTTGGTTGTGTTTTGCCTCTGCTGAATCACTGACTTTTTAAAATTGTTATTTGTAATGTATCCTTGTAAGGTGTTTTAATGAATTTTAATTTTGATGTGCATTGGGTTTTTGTATTGTTTTGCTATATGTACGTTGCCTTGCGATGCTTCGGAATGAAGGGTGGTCTGCCAGTCTAATAAATAACAGCAGCAACAATATTAAATAAACGTTTTTGTTCAGTCATGGCATTACTAGACATTGTAAACTAATACAAGCTGATGCGTTAAGATCAGGGAAAGGGAATCTCCATGTACAGTGGTGGTGACAAATGATAGAGCTTCCTCTGTCGCAGCACCGCATTGGTGGAATGCCCTCCCCCAACAGGTACACGAGGCACCAGTTGTTATTTCAGCACCAAGTGAAGACGTACCTGTTTACTCAAGCGTTTTAGGTTTTTAATGAGTGACTGTGTTTAGCTTTCTCCTCTGTTTAGTTCAGGGATGACTAACCTTTCGCTCTCCATATGTTCAACTGGAGGGACACAGGTTAGCCACCCATACCCTAGAAAAATTAATAACTTAATTTCCAGTGGACTACTTGAAAATTACTGATGATCTTGGTGGACCACTTAATGATTTTTCCGCCTGTTGTAACAAATGTAATGCACTCTGTGATGATTTTTAATTGTATTTTATTGCTTTTTATTTCTTATTTCCCATAGAATTCAAATTTAAATACAATAAAGCATAAGAAATAAAAGAAGCAACAAGATACAATTAACAATCAATATGAATATTTACTGCAAACATGCAGCAGACCACCTGAATGAAACTCACAGACCACTGATGGTCCATAGACTACAGTTTGGAAACGCCTGCCCTAGGCAAAATAATAAATTGGCATTCCCTTCCATTAATCAGCTCACCAGGCCCGATTCTGGAACTAGACAGGATCTTCTTCCTCTTTGAATCTCAGTGTCCTCTTTTCCTTAGTGGGCTATTGCTGCTTTACCCACTCATAAACACAGTCCAGAAAAGTAGTCCCAACTAAGTCCTGTTGGAAAATATAGAATGGGACACATTCCAGTCCTCATCATATTTACTTGGAAGTAGTAAACCACACTGATGTCAAATAAACTAATTCATGACTATCTTTCTTGGTCTGTGTCCAGTGAATGCTATGAGACTCTATTTTCACTGGAAAGAGTCTTGGAGTTCATTGTCGGCCACATGAATGGGATGCAGCCCAATCCTAGCTGTAATTACTTGGAGATAAGCCACACTGACTTCAAAAAGACTGAAGTCATGACTAACTTTTACTGGATTACATCCAGTGAGCTGAACCTTCCCAGTGAATACAAGAAAGGTTTTTGCGGCATCTTGATGACTAAGAAATTTATCATGGCATAAAACCTATCAGTGAATGTGCCCTAGAAAACACCCAACACTCCCTGTGGCTGTACTTTGCAGGTAGTGCACATAGTCTTTTCGACAGTTTGCCAGCTTTACCGCTCTTCTCATTAAGGAAGTCCTGATAATATTTCAGTTAATCTCAGGGTTCTTTGGAATCCAACTTGAAAACCACTGCTCTAAAGGGAAACCATTATGATTGCCGTCACATCCTTCACCCAGGTCTCCTAGCTCTTCCATCTCAACAGATAGTGCAGATTATGAGTACTGAGAATCTGTAGGGGAGAGGGAGGATGCACCTAAGCTCTTGTCCTCCCAAAATAGAACAGCCTTGTGACTGCTTGAAAAAAGGTAAAGGTACTACGCTCAGAATGACCCTCCATGGTGCAGAGTGGTAAGCGGCAGTAACGCAGCCGAAGCTCTGCTCACGGCCGGAGTTCGATTCCAACGGGAGGAAGTCAAATCTCCGGTAAAAGGGGTCAAGGTCCACTCAGCCTTCCATCCATCCATGGTCAGTAAAACGAGTACCTGGCATATGCTGGGGGGTAAAGAAAGGCCGGGGAAGGAACTGGCAATCCCACCCCATATATACAGTCTGCCTAGTAAATGTCGCAAGACGTCACCCTAAGAGTCAGAAACTACTCGCACTGTAAGTGCAGGGACACCTTTACCTTTACTACGCTCAGAAATCAACAGAAATAAAGATTCACTGGATGCAATCCAAGAAAAGTTAATAATACATTCATTTGAAATGACTTACTTCCAAGTAAACATGGCTAGGAGAGGACTGAGTCTGGTTTAGGGTGGTCGGATGGAAGAGAGGGCAGGAAGCCTGCACGTGTAATAATTATGAAGAAAAAGGCATTTTAACAGGTGTAGCTGCTGAAATCCCTTCTTCTATACTTCTCTTGAAGGTGCATGAGCCCTCTTTTTCACCTGGCCACCCTAGGCCAGGTCCTCTTCAACATTTTCTAGCTGGAGGCAAGTTGTTCTGTTGCAAGTGACAGTCTCAGCACAACAGGAGTTCTGATCAAGGCAAAAAGTTGCGTTTTGAACAAGCAGAGCAAGACGAAGCAAAGTAGGACAAAGTCTAAGTTCTGGGGAGGCAAGGTTTCAAGGCAAGCTCACAGGCTGAGCGCAGGCTGGAGACTCCATAACTACAACTCCCATTCATCCCTAACCATTGGCCATGCTGGCAGGGGCTGATGGGAACTGGAGCCCAACATCATCTGAAGAGCTGCAAGTTCCCCTTGCCTGGCCTAGAAAAGGGTACCACAGATCAGGAATATGTGTTACCTTTGCACAACAGGCTTCACCTGCCCATATTTCCTCTTTTGCCCAGTCCACAGCACAGGAGTCCTCTTACCCTTTGCATCTGGTAATAACCCCATATCTTGTGAAATTAGGAGGTCTGAAACAGATGATTTCTTGTTGTCCATTGCTTTTTTTTGATGCTAACAGATTTTAATTCAAATCCTTAATTAGCCTTTGCTTGGTTAAAACTGTTGCTGAGCAGCAAATGAGAACAGCTGCGATGGCACCTATAGGGAGCCCTTTAGGATAACAGTGACTCTGAAGTGTGTGCTTGCACATGTGCATCTGAGTGAAAATAAGATGCAGACAGTGTAGAATTCTTTATATTGTGAGATGTTTCCTGTCCTGCTGAAAGACATGTATAGATTCTTCTATAATAAAACTATCCTTCCTGAGAGTAGTTGACATGCCCTCCTCCCACAGTGTGTTAAAGTTGACTAACACTGATTTGAACCCCTTGTTAATTTTCTCTCACTCAAGTGATTAGTTTAGAATGTCTCCAAATGTGCTTTGTACAGGAATCCTGCAAAAGAGCTCACGGTTTCACCAATTGAATGCAAAGTGGCTTACAAAACACAACTGCCTGATAACATAAAATCATCAAATTTTCAACAATGTAACATAAACAAAACAATCACGTAGGGAACAGTGTTAAAATAATGTAAAAAAAATGCACAGCCAAATGCCTTCCTAAATAGCTATGTTTTTAACAAATACCTTAAATGTAGGGAACTGCTGGCTGTCACCAGTCCACATGCTGGGTGCCACCACAGAAAAGGCCCCTACCCAGCACATTTCATATGACTGAGGAATCTGGACCAAAGCCTCCCCTGTTGAGCAGAGCATGTGGGGAAGAACATATGGAAGAAGGTGGCCCTTAAGGTACCCAGGTCCCAAGCCATTCAGGGTTTTCAAGGTTAAAACCAGCACCTTAAATTTGAGCCAAAAACAAATTGAGAGAGAGTGTTGCATTACAGTAGTCTGATATGGAGGCACTAGGAACTTAATGAAAATGGCAGGGTCCAATTTTATTACATACCAGCTAAAGTAGGAAAAGGGCACCCATCACCACTGACACTTTTGTGAATCTAAAAAAAGTGCTGGGTCAAGGCATAGCCCTTAAGCTATGAACCTGATCTGTTGGGACAGGGATAGGGAACAGTATCTGACCAATGGGAGGGATCTGAGCTCCCCATTGGCCACTTTACACAGGTGGGTGGGGCTGCCTACCTGTCAATCACCTGGCATCACCATGATGTCAGATAACACCACTATGAATGGAAGAACCAGGAGCACACTCTTGAGTGTGTTCCCAGACTGACGTTCCAATCAATCAAACTTTATTTACAGTCAACTGACCACAGATACAGATTCATAATATTAAACATGTGTTAAGTGAAATAACAGGCTAAGAAAAAACAGCATACCAGATGATAAAAATACATCTCAATTAGTCTGAATATACTCAGTGATCATGAATGGTCTGGTCAGAATAGCCAAGTTCAGAAATTTTGCCACTTTCTCATTAATTAACTTATTTGAGCTCTCAAGTAAAATAGTCAAAAGGGACTCGTTCCCAATTCTTTCTTCCTTTGCAGATGCAGCTTGAAACCACACATGTAAGAGAACATGTTTGAACTCAGACTGGCTTAAAGTGAAGCTGGGCTGCAAAGGAAGATCTTTGCCAAAAGTGGGTCTTGCAGTTGACACTGAATTTAAATTCAGTGCCAGCTGCAGTGTTGCTTTTGGCAGGGACTGGCTGCACTCAGGATCTCTTGCTCCTCCTCATCAGTAACTCCTGACTCACTCCTGAGTGCAGCTAATCCTAGCGGGGCTTGCCATTAGCCTTAGTTCAGCACTGACTGCAAGACCCACTTTTGAGAGGGATCAGTTCCACTCAGGAGCTCCAATCTCAGCCTGTTTTAGGGGGGGTACAGCCCCATCCAAGACATGGTGTGCACTCAGTCAGTCCACCCACCAACAGTACTTCTTGCCTGGATTATGCTTCAACTGATTTCTGTCCCATCCAGTCTTTTACAGCTGGCAGACAGAAGATATTCAGGAGTTTCACCATCTCTAATGCTGTGGGCAGGTAATAGCAATCTTACTTCACTCTTCCTCCAATAACTTTATGCATAAAAGTGGGAGCTACAGCAATATATAGCAGTGTCAGAGTTCCAGTCACTCCATTCCATTCCCCCTTTCACTCCAGTCGGTCAGCATTCAATGCTCACTGAACATGCTCAATTCTCTGGCTCACTGGGCTGTTTTTGGAGTTCCTCTAACTTAGGTTCCCCCCCCCTAAATATTTGTTGTACTTTCAAAAATCTTCAGGTTCCCTCAAACCTATCGATATCTCTCCTCCTGTGTGTGTGTGGTGCCATTGTATTATTTATTTATTGAATCTATTTTTTTATTTATGATTGCATTTATATCCCATCTTTCCTCCAAGGAGCACAAGGTGGAGTACAAGCATGGTTCTCCCCCTCCCCATTTTATCCTCAGAACAACCCTGTGAGGTAGATTAGGCTGAGAGACCGTGACAGACCCAAGGTCACTCAGTGAGCTTCATGGACGAGCAGGGATTTGAACCCTGGTCTCCCAGGTCCCAGTGCAAGACTCTTAACCACTACAGCACACTGGCTCTCTTGCCCTTCCTCCTTAAGGAATCCATTTTAGATATATAAGCACCAACACTCACAGCCTGAACATCAGAAATAGAGGGAACAATTATTTATGTGGTGCAGGAGGAGATAGGGTGCTGGGAACAAGAAAGTGATAGGCCTAGAGTTTCCTAGTGGTACTCTGATCTACTTTACTTTGAACCCAGGTTGCCAGATCTACATGGGGCTGCCACAGAAACCAGCACCCCTGTGTCAAGTTCTCTACCTCTAGAAGTGCAATATCACTTGTCCCATGCTGTCATATCATCCTGTCGTATATATCCTCTGCACTTTGGAGGCTGCGTTTTGGGGTGGTGACATACACAATGTGATGACTTATATTTTATGTAAGGGATCCACCTTTAAGGGGGAGAGCAAAAGAACTTGGCACAAAGTTACTGTTGTAAGTAGCAACTCCGTGACATAGGTAACATATGTTTCTACCCACAGTTTTTACACTAGACTCCTGCTGTTGGTGTTTAAACTGGGCTTTGGCAGCAATTGCACTTTAATGACTCGGATCTATGAGCAACACTGTTTGTTTTGTTTAGCTTACACCTAGAGAAAGGCATACGGGCAATGTGTTTGGCTATCTTCTGAGCATGCTTCCATTGCTGCCTTTTAAAACTTTCAGCAAAACCACCCAGGGATCTTTGGCTTTGATTCATTAAAAGCAAACAAATCTAAACCTCCTTCCACTTTAAGTGCTTTGCTAAAAACCCTTCATTGCAATCTTAGGATGTTCTGGGGAAGAAGCATTAGCAACTTGCTCTCCACTGAAACAGCAATTTGGCTGTTTCATAAAAATATCAGATGTCTTGACTTCATTAGCCCTTGAGTGCCTGTAGCTATCAATCACACATGGTGAGGTGTTCTTAGTGCCAAAATAGTCCTCTGCTAAAAAGAACAAGCACAACAGACAAATTCACACCAGGTTGGTACTGGGTACTGGGCCCACAGTCTGTTTCCCCCCCCTGTACCTTTACGAACTGTGTGATAGACAGAAATCCAACAGGTACACCTTTGCACATCACTGGGAAATTCTTTAGCTGTTCATTTTCTGCCTATCACTTGGCTGTTTACGACCACTGTAGTTAGTACCATCCTAATTACTTGCATAGTCTCCTTGATCTGTATGGAATGGAATCCTATTGATTTGGGTGAGGACTCCATGTCAGCATACAGGAGTGCCAACTTCTCTATCTCTCTCTTTTATTTTTACTGAACATGCTCCTGCACCTGTAACAGAAGTGAGAAATGTGGAAAGTGCAGCTTGTCACACATCAGAGTTGATGAGAAGTTGTAAATGGTGAATAACCCATTTTTCAAAGGAGTCCTTTTTTGTTTTGGAACTATCAGCCCAGCTGCCTCTCTCATTTATTACTTGCACTGTCTGAAATGATAATTAAATGGATGTTTGGAAACTTATCTGAATTACACTGGATGGAGCGTCACTCTTTTCATTCACGTAAATATCAGTTTAATATACTGATATTATAGCACCATCAATGTTTATGCTCTTTACATCATAACATAAAGGTCCCTCTCCCAAGAAGTTTACAATTTACAGTTAGATTGGGGAGGGAAGGGAGGACAACAGAGGGAGGGACAGAAGACAAAGCAAGGTTAAAAAAGGATGAATATGAGCAAATGCTTTTATATGGTGAGGGTGAGGACTAAGATCAAGTCAAAGGCTTTATATAAGAGATGTGTTCTGACTCTGAGCTAAAGCTGGAAGGAAGAGAAGCAGTGGGTACCACACAGATGCCTGGGAAGAGGTTAAAGGCATAAAGGAGATGTGAAAGACCTTTGCCAGAGACCCTGGAGAGCAGTGGTCAGTCAGAGTAGACAACACTGGATTAGATGGACAAAAAAAATATGAGCTGGTATAAGACAGCTTCCAGTGATCCTAAGGGATGTGGTAAGTCATTTGAGAGCAGTAATGGCATGACATATTCTCCTTGCATCGTGGGAGGGCCAGTAATGATGGCAACATGAGACTTACATGAACAAAAGTACGGATCATTTTGCAAGGCCCACACCATTTTGCTGAAAAGTCAACGACAAGAAGTTTGGCTCCTGCATCCTTCAAAAGCTCCTCAAATTCTTTCTGTTTGGAAAGTAAGGGCACAAACAGTCAGCAGGTAAATAAACCTTTCAATCACACAGCACAGGGGTCGGGAACCTCTGGCCCAGGGGCTGAACACAACTTCCCAGGCCTCTCTGTCTGGCTCTCATACCACTTCACCAGGCTACATCTCTCACTGGCCCTGCTCCAAACGCTTTTGCCTGGCTGGAATATGCCCTGGAATATGCTCCTTACCTGCCTGGATAGATGGAAAGTTGCGTGTATATGTAGAAACCTCTGACTTAGAGTAGGTTACGTAACCAGCTGCATAAGAATCCTATCTGTTGCTCCACCCACTTTTGTCTCTGGCCCCACCCATCACTGGCATGCAGTCCCCAGAATGTCCTCCCTAAGAGATTGAGACCCCTGGGCTGAAAGAGGTTCCCCACCTATTACACAGCAGGAGTCACAAACAAACCCAGGCATTTGATCTCCGTATTTCTTCAGAGGATGACTTGGATCACAAGTCAAATATGCCTTTTCCACAAATATTCTTCATTTGTAAAACTTTTCATTTTGTGAACTGTTCTTCCAACCAGTTTTATACAACTATCCCACATCCATTTGTAAAGACAAAGTCAGCTCTGGATCTTGGTTTAGGGGTGCATCGAGACTGTTGCTATTTTTGGTGGGATTCAATCACATACTGGCACATTCAGGCTGCACAATTAAGGTTGATTTGTGCTGCTGCACAACAAATCTGCCTACAAAATTGGACACAAAACTACAGGGTCATGATTGGACAAAATCCCAAAACCAACCATTTGCTGTGGTTCTGGTTAAAAAATATTTATCTTTTATCTATGATGACCTACTACGCGAGTTGAGAATCATGTAGCAAAGACAGAAGTTTTCTTGGTCTGCAATCCTATAAGCCATCTTCCTCATAGGAAGCTTCACTGAAGGGAACTTAGTTTTGACTAGATATGTATAGGATTGCCTGTTGAGCTCTTTATGATCTTTGTGGCTGGTGGTCTGCATTTGACTAGCTGGATCACGCAAGCTGGGCAGTGCAGCCTGTTGGGAGCTCACCACTGGTTTAGGAATAACTGCTGTTATTTTGATGGAATTTCTAGATACAGGATCAGCTGCTTACATGGTATTGGTTAAACTGGCATTATAAGGGTCCTTGCAAATAGCTAAAAGACATAATTCTGCCCCATCCATCACCATGTCCAGAAAGGGGGAGGGGGGAGAGAAAGAAATGTTCATTCATCAACTACTGTAGATTTGGCCAGCTTCAGTTGAATTTCTTCCAGTTCTGTACTTGACTTTCAGTCAAATATCAAGATAATTCTATAGCAGCATGAATTCAAACACTTGCCCGATTATGTATATTCGGTAGCGTTGTGGGTTCCTCCATTGAGCTCTCTTCAAGCTATTTTCTTCTCTCAATATCTATCATCAGAAGGTGATACAAGGTCAGATCAGGTTGCCGGGATGCTTTTATGACATAAGAGAACTGTGTCAGCTGAAACCCTTTTAATAGTCAGCTGCACCATCACTTTCTGGTTGGTCAAGGAAAAGGTTTCCTTTCATGGAGGGGCCCCTGGTCTGTCATTGGGAGAAGGCACCTCTCTTTTTTGTCCCAGGCTCCTGACCCTTCCACAACACAGCATGCAGAAACTGAGTTACAAAAGCTTTTCCCAGCCTTTACTTCCATGCCATGTTGCAGCTGCAGCAGTATGATGGTGGCAGCTCTAGATGTAACGGGGTAGGGATCATTATGCCCTCTTTACTGCAGGGATGAGCTACCTTTCTTTCCTGTCAAGGGCCATGAGTCCTTGGGGGTAATCTATTGGGAGCCGCATGCTGCCAGAAGGTGGAACTGGATGTGGACAGGGCCAGTGTCAACATTCTTTTTCTGACGTCCCTCTTCTCACTTCTTCTCCCTGTTCCTCCCTGCCCAACAGGCTACTGGAGGAGGGACAGGCTGCTCTTCCTAGGGCTCCATGGGATTAGGCTGCATGATTGCTTGCTGAGTGCTCTGTGAAATGAAGCCAAGAGCTGCAGAAATTTCCACCACTTCTCAACGGCGTTTCTAACTGTCAAACAAGGTGAAGCTGAAAACCAGAAGGCTGGAAACAGGCAAGGACTGCAGGTTGGAGGAGAGAGCTGTAGACAGTTTGAGAGCTGGAATATCGGTACCACAGCCAACACTATGGATGGAAAGATCTGTCAGTTTCAGTGCTCTCAGTTCACTCATTTTCTTAAACTCAGTTCTCTGCATTTCTGCAGCAATTTGCAATTTGCAAAAGTTTTTTCTAAAAAAGATCCTCATAATTCTCCAGTATTTTAGTGTGAATATCTCCTACTAAACAGATTTGCGTATGCAGTGTTGACTAATGCACTCTTTTGTAAGCCATTTCTCATCATATAATGCATTTTACATGCTATTTTCACTCATATGTATATTTTATGCACACTTTCTCATTAATATATGCATTTTTGTTAACTCTAGTTGGTTAGAAAACTGCATCACAAAATGCAAATAAATGCAAATTTTGAAGGATGGCTGTGTTTCTGTTTTCATATTGTTTTGGAAAGTGTGAATTTGATAGGTTTGGCTTGAAATGCGAACTGAATTGAAATTCTCGCCCATCCCTAGTCAACACTGCCTGATCCTGGGAATAAGAGAGCAAATTTGATGCTACCGTTTGCTATAAATCTTCCAGGTTGGCTTCATTCCCCTAACCCTTTCCAGAAGTCCAGCAGAGGCTCCATGCATTCAATGAACGTGTGCATAGGATAGGGGTTATCATGATGGCAGCAGGCTACACCTCTATCCCATGCACAGCCACCATCTATTTGCCCAATATAACACAAAATGTAAAGGAACAAGGTGCAATCAATGTACATGACAACAAAATACTGGTCAGCATGTCAGGTGGTGGTCATGACTCACCAGACAGCATTTACCTCAGGTTTTGCACTTGGAAATCTTGTTTACACAGGGTGTTCCTAAACAACTGTGTGTTTCAACATGTCTCTTGTCAGCAGATAATTGAGATAGGCGGCTTTCTCAGAGGATATATAAAGATAGTGTGAATCACATTTCAACAGAATATTTTGTACTGGCATGAGGTTTGGCCCACGTAATGTAAAGCTACCAAACAATTATTTGCTGTCTTTTCTATGGCCTAGTTTAGAATCAGGAGTGTGCAATGTACAAATACCCAAGACTGCTGATCATACCTGAGGTCTATGTTGTCAGCCATGCCTTTTGACCAATTGGAAGAGGTAACGACTAGCCTATCTTAAAGAGAGTGGTTTCCCTCACAATGCTATCAGCCCCATCATGGTGGTGTCCTCATGTTAACTGATAGCATCCACAAGCAGTAAGCATGAAACAGGTTTCATTAGGGTCTCATCTAAACAGTGGTTTAGTGTGTATTTGGTGCTACTCAGATCCCCTTTTAATTTGCATAGTTCATATGACATTACTGGCAAACAGAAGCTATCACGCAGTTTCCCCCCATAAATCCATACTAACCCAACCCTCTGATAATACGAAAAGGGAAGGAAAAAACGTTTTCACTCTGTATCTCTAGTGCTTACAGACGCTGTGCTCTGATGCTTTTAGGTGTGTGTGTCAATCATTTCCCTCTCCACACCCACTCCCTCCTCCTCCCTTCATTCATTTTGTTTCATGAGGACTTCTGGCTGCTCTCTCCCCATTCTCCTACCATTTTTATGTTGCTGCAAACGGTGCCTTTATTTTCTTTTTTCCCCTAACTTGTGCGCACAAGCATAATACTGCTCAAAGAAAGATTTGTATTCAGCTGTATCCTACCAGGGAAAACACAGATATTCACACTTCTGATTTTTTTTAAAGGAATCCCCTGCAGCTTGCTTGGTTGCCAAGGAACCAGAGGGAGTGGAAGTGTTAAATTAGAGGGTGTGGTCATTACAAACCTGCAGGATTGATCCTTCCCCTCGGTGTGAATGGAAAACACTGTGTTTGCAACTGGCATTGAGACCTTACTGTGGACAGTGCAAACAAGAGATAAAAACAGTGTCTTTAGTATGAAGTAATGCTCCCATGTGGATAAGCCCTAGATGGTGACATCAGTCTGTAACATGTCATTCCAAAACCCCACATGGCTTGGCTGCTGCTCAGACCAACAGCCCCAGGTCTCCAACTCCTCTAACACTCATGTCTACTGTTACAAAATACTTGCCATGTTGCCACTAGGTTGCAAGTTTCCACTACAACTTGTATATATCGCTATTTTATAATACTAGACATGATGGGGGGAGTTAGGAGAAGGAGAGGGGGCAGCCATAACAACAACTGCTGGCCTGAGTTAAATGATGGCTTGGTGGGTTGGTTTGTTCCACCATTTTACTCCACTGCTCCCAATTACACCCAGTCCAGGATCTGCAGCACCACAAAAGAATTACATATGTGGGTCAATGAAACGGATGAAACGGATTACTTGGATCCATACCAATCGGGTTTCAGGACTGGTCACGGAACTGAAACAGCCTTGGTCGCTCTGGTAGATGATTTGAGGAGGGCATTAGATAGGGGAGAATTCTCCTTTCTTGTCCTCCTCGATCTCTCAGCGGCTTTTGATACTGTCGACCACAGTATCCTTTTACATCGCCTGGAGGGATTGGGAATTGGAGGTACTGTATTGCAGTGGTTCCATTCCTTCCTCTCCGATAGGTTTCAACAGGTAGCATTGGGGGAGGAGGTTTCAGACCCTTGGCCTCTCAATTGTGGTGTGCCACAGGGTTCTATCCTCTCTCCCATGCTATTTAACATCTATATGAAGCCGCTGGGGGCAATCATTAGGAGATTTGGGCTGCAGTGTCATCAATATGCAGATGACACTCAGCTCTATCTCTCGTTTAAATCTTCACCAGAGTCGGCTGTGGAGACCTTGTCCAAGTGCCTGGAATCCGTGAGCGGATGGATGGGAAGGAACAAGCTGAAACTGAACCCTGATAAGACCGAGGTGCTGCTGGTGGGGGACAAAGGAAGGTTGGGAGAAGTTGACTTGAAGTTCAATGGGGTGAGTTTACCCCTGAAGGACCAGGTCCGCAGCCTTGGGGTTGTACTTGATTCCAGGCTGTCCATGGAGGCTCAGATTTCGGCAGTGAGCCGGGCAGCCTGGTATCAACTACACCTCATACGAAGGCTGCAACCCTACCTTCCTGTTTATCAGCTCCCAATGGTAGTACATGCCCTGGTCACCTCTCGTTTGGATTACTGTAATGCGCTCTACGTGGGGTTACCCTTGAAAACGGTCCGGAAACTACAACTTATACAAAATGCGGTGGCTCGACTACTTACGAACAGTTGCCGCCGGGATCACATCACACCAGTGTTGTTCGATCTACACTGGCTTCCAGTTGTTTTCCGGGCCCAATTCAAGGTGTTGGTATTAACCTTTAAATCTCTATACGGTCTCGGCCCAGTTTATCTTACGGAGCGCCTGCAACGCCACCAATTATGCCACCCGACAAGATCAGCCACACAGGGCCTTCTCTCAATCCCGCCGACAAAAACAGCCAGATTGGCGGGTACTAGAGAGAGGGCATTCTCAGTGGCGGCCCCCACCCTCTGGAACTCCCTCCCACAAGATCTACGGCACGCCTCTTCCCTAAATACATTTCGTAAAGCCTTAAAGACCTGGCTCTTTCAACAGGCCTTTGGGATTTCCGGGGAGGGTTAATTACTAGATTGAATTGCCTCCTACTGTATTGTATGCTGTATTGTTTTATACTGTTTTTATATTGTACTATTGTATTTTATTATGCTGTGTTTTAACTGTTGTACGTCGCCTAGAGTGGCCATAGGCCAGATAGGCGACACAGAAATTAAAATTTATTATTATTATTAATTCCCTCCACTGAAATCAATATCATTCTCTATATCAAGCAGATATCTATATCTATTGATATCTATATCTAAATCAGTACCAATCTCTATATCCTTCCTTTTCTCCATGATCTTCCTTAAGACTTCCCCTTTTTTAACAAGACACTTCCAGGACCATCCTAGACTCACCTTGCCTATCTCGCTATTGCTGTATGGTTTTAGGATTGGCAACTGCCCATTATTGTACTGTCCAAGACTCCAAATTGTCTTAGATAAATTGACAGATAATAATGGTCTGAAGGGTAGGGTCTGAAGGCACAAGTCCACTACTTTGCAGAAGCCAAGGAGATCTGGATCTGATCAGTGTCTGATGGGTGACTGCTTGGGAACCATATATATGCCACCTTGTGATCCATGATGGAAGAAAATCAGGATACAAATAAATCATGACAAAATAAGGTCCAAAGTGTTTGAGTTAAACAAGGATAATGAAATCATAATATTGTTACATGCACCTCAATCTCCCAACAGTGAGAGACTCCAACATGAGCCAACAGTGTGATGTGGCTGCATAAAAAGCAAATGCTATTTTAGTCTGCATTAACAGAGGTATAGTTTCCAAATTGCGTGAAGTATTGGTTCCCCTCTATTCGGCAATGGTTAGGCCTCATCTTGAGTACTGCATCCGGTTCTGGACACCACAGTTTAAGAAGGAAGCAAACAAACTGGAATGTGTTCAGAAGAGGGCAATAAGGATGATCAAGGGACTGGAAACAAAGCCCTTTGAGGAGAGACTGAAAGAACTGGGCATGTTTAGCCTTGAGAAGAGACTGAGGGATGATTTCAAGTACTTGAAAGGTTGCCACACAGAGAAGGGCCAGGATCTCTTCTCGATCATCCCAGAATGCAGGACACGGAAAAATGAGCTCAAGATACAGGAAGCCAGATCGGCTAAACATCAGGAAAAACTTCCTAACTTTTAGAGCAGTACAACAATGGAACCAATGACCTAGGGAGGTGGTGGGCTCTCCAACACTGGAGACATTCAAGAGGCAGCTGGACAGCCATCTGTTGGGTATGCTTTAATTTGGAATCCTGCATTGAGCAGGGGGTTGGACTCAATGTCCTAATAGGCTCCTCCCAACTCTATGATTGTATGGGTCCAGTGCTTACCCAGGTTTTGGTTTCCTTGGAATGAAGGTCACTGGAGACTGTGGTGTCTTTTTGATATCTGGTTTTATTTACACATACGTACATAAGATGGAGGGGCTCACAGCATCAACAGTCCAATTGATCTTTCTTCCCTATTAGGTTTCTAGGGGAGGCCCTCATAATTGTAACTTTGGTTTTGGCACAGAGAAGCAGTTGAACCTCTATCTCTTTCTAGCTCTACATGACAGTAGCCCAGAGTAGCCCCTGGCCTACGGTTCTCCCACCCCTAGGATGTTCTTATGATTGGCATGTGGGTTGTCCTGCTCACTGTCAAAACCCCTTGTGGGCTTCCCAAGCTCCCCCTGCTACTTCCAGCAGCGGTGGTGGTGATGGGGAACCAAGAATTGAACCCTCCAGTGTCAGAAATGCAAAGGAGAAGCACGGAGATGTGAATCTGGATTTGAATGCATGCATTATTGAGCTGCTTCGTATGGATTTGTCACCGCTGTAGCACTGAACTGATACTGTTAGGTTCTCTGCTTTCTGCAGGTATGGTCAATGCAAAGGAGTTCCCTACAGGGAACTCGCTAACATAGCCAATCCAACAGGCTTCAGTAGAGCCAAAGCCTGCTTTCGCTTGCCGATGCCCTATCGGGAGTGCACTTTAAGGCTCCTGGTTGTGCACTGGCAGCTGTGTCTCTACCTGTCCCACACCTGGTGCTACATATTACATCAGAGGTGGAGCAAGTAGGCGTGGTTTGGGGAAAATGGGCTCAAGGGGCATATCTGATCCTCTTGTGGGCCAAATTTGCCCCTGTATTAGCATATCTATAGGATTCTCTTCTTGCAGTTTTAATGATATGGACAGAAAAGAGAGGCAGGCTCTGGTGCTTGGTAGGTTTATTAAGGCTCAACGTGTTTCGGAGTAATCCTTCCTCAGGAGCAATGGAGATCTGTTTCCTTTTCTCTGCCCATGCAGTTCAAATTCTTTATCCAGCTCCTGACATCATTATTACTTCAGATTATTGGCAGGTGTATGGTCCTGCTCACCTGTCAAAGTTGGCCTGAGGTGTGGGGCGGGGAAGATAAAAGATCTGGCTCACTAGGCTAAAAAGGTTCCCCACCCTTGCTACAGAGGATCACAAGATGAAATGATGAGAATTACAGGAGACTCTGTGCGACAACGAGCAAGAGGCTGAAGCTCAATCAAGCAGGGGCAATGAAACCATGCCCCACAACAAAAGAAGAGTACTAGTAGTGGGAGACTCCCTACTGCATGGGATCGAAACCCAAGTATGCCAAGAAGATCTGTGGACTCGCCAGGTATGCTATCTACCAGGAGGATGGATTAGAGATGTGACGGAAGGGTTGCCATCACTCATCAAGCCCACAGACAGGTATCCCTTTCTCCTCATCCATGTGGGAACAAATGATACTGCCAAATGGAACTATGAAGAAATCACATCAGACTTTGAAGCTCTGGGAAGGAAACCCAAGGACTTTGGGGCCCAGATAGTTTTTTCATCCATCCTTCCAGTACTTCGAAGAGGAGTAGAAAGAGAAAGAAAAATACTCAGTGTGAATGAATGGCTATGAAGGTGGTGCTGATGTGAGAGATCTGGATTCTGGGACCACGGGCTATGCTTCCTGGAAGATGGACTGCTGGCAAGTGATGGGTTGCATCTCACAAGAACTGGGAAGAATGTGTTTGGCCATAGCATGGAAAAGTTCATCAGGAGGGCTCTAAACTGAATCGTAAGGGGGAGGGAGACGTAAACTTGGTGGTAACAATTGATAAAGGCTTGTGCACAGTAATGGGAACAGAGAGATTGGCTCTAATAGGGCCCAGTAACAGTCCTCAGAAACGTAGTAAGGAAGCCAAGCCATAAATCACATGGTTTTCGATGTCTGTATACTAACGCACAGAGCATGGGAAACAAACAGGATGAACTTGAACTCTTAATACAGGAGGGTAATTACGACTTGATAGGTACAACTGAAACTTGGTGGGATGACTCCCATGACTGGAATACAGCAATTGAAGGATACAACTTGTTCAAGAAGAACAGAAGGAATAAAAAGGAAAGTGGAGTCGTGCTATATGTAAAAAATATATATCCCTGCACAGAAATACAGGAAGATGAGCTTGGTACCTCCACCGAGAGTATCTGGATTAAAATTAATAGGGCAAGGAATAAAAGGAATGTGGTGCTTGGAGTCTACTATTGACCACCCAATCAAGGAGAAGACAAGAATGTAACTTTTGAAAAGCAAATTGCCAATGTTTCAAGGAAGCATGATGTAGTAGTAATGGGGGACTTCAATTTTCCCAATATCTGTTGGGAGACAAATTCTGCCAAATATGGCCCCTCCAAGAAATTTCTGACTTGTGTTGGAGATAACTTTCTCCTACAGAAAGTGGAGAAAGTAACCAGAGGATCAGCTATCCTGGACTTGATTCTAACTAATAGAGATGATTTGGTGGATGAAATGGCAGTTACGGGAACTCTGGGTGAAAGTGACCACACCATACTTGAATTCTTGATTTTAACAGAAGCAAAAGCTGAGAGTAGCCATACGCGCACCCTGGACTTCAGGAAAGCTGATTTTAATAAACTCAGAACAATTGTAAGTACAATTCCATGGCAAGTGACTCTAATGAGAAAAGGAGTCCAAGATGGGTGGGAGTTTCTAAAAAAGGAAATTCTAAAAGCTCAAAGGCAAGCAATTCCAACAAGGAAAAAAGGGGGAAAACAGCAGAAGAAGCCAATGTGGCTTCACAAAAACCTTAGAGATTATCTGAAAACAAAAAAGTACACATACAGGAAGTGGAAAGAAGGCCAGGCCACAAAGGAAGAGTACAGGCAGGTATCATGGAATTGCAGGGATGGCATCAGGAAGGCTAAAGCTGAGAATGAGCTGAGGTAAGTGAGAGATGCTAAAAGCAACCAAAAAGCTTTCTTCAGGTATGTCCATAGTAAAAGACAGAGAAAATAAATGGTGACACAGCTACTCAATGAGGATGGAAAATGATAGCAGATGACAAAGAAAAGGCAGAAGTGCTCAATTCCTACTTTGGCTCAGTCTTCTCCCAAAAAAGGGTCTATGATCCTCCCGGGAAACGTGAAGTAGAACGGGCTCGATTGGAGCTTGAGACTGATAGACAAATGGTCAAGGAATACCTAATCACTTTGAACGAGTTCAAATTGGCAGGGCCCGATAAACTGCATCCTAGAGTATGGAAGGAACTGGCTGAAGAACTCTCAGAACCGCTCTCTATTATCTTTGCGAAATCATGGAGGACTGGTGAAGTGCCGGATGACTGGAGGAGAGCTAATGTTGTCCCTATCTTCAAAAAGGGCAAGAAGGAGCAACCAGGAACTACAGACCAGTCAGCCTAACATCAATCCCTGGAAAAACTCTGGAGCAGATTATAAAGCAGTCAATCTGTAAGCACCTTGAAAACAATGCAGTGATTACTAGGAGCCAACATAGATTTATGAAGAACAAATCCTGCCAAACTAACCTTCTCTCGTTTTTTGATCGGGTAACCTCCCTTGTAGACTGTGGAAATGCTGTGGACATAATATATCTCGACTTCAGCAAAGCTTTTGACAAAGTGCCCCATGATATTCTGATTAGCAAACTAGCTAAATGTGGGCTGGATGGAACAACTATCAGGTGGATCCACAGTTGGCTCCAGAATTGTACTCAAAGAGTGCTTATCAATGGTTCCTTCTCAAACTGGGTGGAAGTAACGAGTGGGGTACCACAGGGCTCGGTCCTGGGCCCAGCAATCTTCAACATTTTTATTAACAACTTGGATGAGGAGGTACACAGCATGCTTATCAAATGTGCAGATGATACAAAATTGAGGGACACAGCTAATACGCTGGAAGACAGAAATAAAATTAAAAGGGACTTTGATAGGCTGGAGCATTGGGCTGAAAACAACAGAATGAAATTCAACAGGGATAAATGCAAAGTTCTACACTTAGGAAAAAGAAACCAAATGCACAGTTATAAGATACTTGGCTCAGGAATATGACATGTGAGAAGGAACTTGGAATTGTCGTTGATCACAAGCTGAATATGAGCCAACAGTGCGATGTGGCTACAAAAAAGGCAAATGCTATATTAGGCTGCATTAACAGAAGTATAGTTTCCAAATCGCTCGAAATATTAGTTTCCCTCTATTCAGCACTGGTTAGGCCTCATATTGAGTACTGCATCCAGTTCAGGTCTCCGCACTTCAAGGAGAATGCAGACAAACAAACAGGTTCAGAGGAGGGCAACAAGGATGATCAGGGGACTGGAAACAAAGCCCTATGAGAAGAGACTGGAAAAACTGGGCATGTTTAGCCTGGAGAAGAGAAGACTGAGGGAAGATATGATAGCACTCTTCAAGTACATGAAAGGTTGTCACACAGAGGAGAGCCGGGATATCTTGTCGATCTTCCCAGAGTGCAGGACACAAAATAATGGGCTCAAGTTGCAGGAAGCCAGATTTCAACTAAACGCCAGGAAAAACTTCCTAACTGTTAGAGCCATACGACAATGGAACCAATTACCTAGGAAGGTAGTGGGCTCTCTGACACTGGAGGCATTCAAGAGACAGCTGGACAGCCATCTGTCGGGAATGCTTTGATTTGGATTCCTGCATTGAGCAGGGGGTTGGACTTGATGGCCTTACAGGCCCCTTCCAACTCTACTATTCTATGATTCTATGACACAGTTTTGAGGTTTCCCAAAGTACTAATTGATAACAATTGTGCATGTGATCAGAATTAAGGCTACATTCATATTTATATGAACGGACAGTGTCAGGAACTTCTGTAGGGCAGTTTACCAATTACACCTTGATTACACCCTATAGCAGCCTTTGCCAACCTGCTCTCTGGATGTTTTTGACTATAATTCCCATCAGCCTAACCTCCACAGCCATGCTAGATGGGGCTAATGAAAGTTGTAGTCCAAAACATTTGGAGGTCACCAGGTTGGCAAAGGCTGCTATAGGGTGTAATAAGGAAGAACATGCTTATTTCTTAATAATTCACCACACATTTTTAAATAAAAGGATTGTGTTGATTAATTTCTCCGAAGGAGGATCATATTCAGTGAAGTTATGTGGGATATCCCAGAATCTGCCTTTCCTCTACTGTACCAACAGCAATACTCTCTTGCTAGAGAGAAACAAAATAAAGGAAATGTGGGTTGTACTCCTGTAAAGTTTTCACACCAAAAAGCAATGCAGTATGGTATTACTCCTCTTTAAAAAAGAGTCCAGAGTTATGTTATTTCCCTGTGCTGTTCACACTGAAGTTTGAATCAAGTGTTACTAGAATAGAATGGGAACAGCTTCCTTGTGTTATGGTAGCACGATGCCCTGTTAAGCATTTGCAAAAATATGTAAAAATGGCAGTCTGGGAAATGACATTCCCACACCAGCTCCCGATGAAGTGTAGTGATGCCTTTACAGGTGAATATATTTTTACATTTATTATTTTTGAAAGTATGCATAGCCTTTCCATTTAAAGACGCTCAAGGTAGTTATAATACGTAGCACACAGATACCTCACCCCAGTTTATCTGGGTACCTGTTCCTTAGCATGATTAGCATAGAGGTTTATCCAGGCCCAGGCCTACTTCAGCCTGTAACATGGCCTCTGTTGTTGGTCACCGCCTTTCCAAAATGGCTGAAAAATCCGATGATATTTGCAAATAGAGATTTGAAAGTACCTGACTTGTTTGTTTATGCAATGTGCTCTTTATATATAAAAGGCTTATGCCTTCCCTTGAAGTAAATATTCAGAACTTAAATCACAAACCACATGTGGCATAAGATCTGAAAGAAGGTGCTTTGAAAGTGGGCATCACTCAAAAGATTATTATAGTTCCCAGCGTTCCCATCCCTCCAGCAAATCAGGGCCTTGTAATTGGAAATAAACAAAGGTTTTGTAACTTTAATGAAGGATGGGCTGAACCTTCAAAAACAAGTTAGTTTTCTAGGTATGAGGAATCTGACTAGAATAATAATTAACACACACACACCGACAACATTTAGGGTTGTTGTGGAAAACTCCATCCAGTTTCTTGGGCTGCATTAGTAAGAAAGTTTGAGGGAATTAGGTAAAATAATAAAGAAACAAAATGAATAGGACCTTAAACTGGATGGATCAATACTGAGCTTTAACTAGGAGCATCTTGTTTGAGCTCTTGAAGCTGTTAGCTCTATGTCAGTTCAGGCACTGGTAAACTGAGGTGATGGAAGACTAGAGAAACCCCCTCGGAATACTGCTTACCATGAAAACCCTATTCATAGGGTAGCCATAAGTTGGGATCGACTTGAAGGCAGTCCATTTCCATTTTCATATAGCTGTTGAAATTAAAGCCATCATGTTATTGAGCAGATGTGGATGTCAAACTAGAAGCGTAACAGCCCTGTGGGGAAAGACCGAAGGTCCATCTTTCCAATATCCTTTTTTCCATAGTGACCAGTGAGGTGCCACTGGAAAGCACAAAAGCAGCCCTAAATAGTATTCTGGAATGGCTAATTGCCACTGAACATGATGGTCCAATTGCAGCCATCATGACTAATACCCATTGACTGACCTCTCCTCTATGAATTGCCTGTCAGTGCCATCTAAGCTCATGTCTGCCATGGCATCTTGAGGTAGGAAATTCCATAAATAAATTAGATGTTGTGTGAAGAATACAGCTGTTTTGTCTGTCCTGAATTTTCTGCTAATCAATTTCATTGGTTGGCCCTGAGTTATACTATTATGAGAGGAGAAAAAGTTATCTCTATTCACTTTCTTACTTCTCTTTGTTCTGATCACTGTTAATTTATTCCCATTCTTTGCTTTCTTCCTATTACTTTTTAAAATAAAATTAACATATATTTTATACAGTGCTGTTCAACACCTTCATGTTATAATATACTTATACTTGGCAATTAAATTTCCCCCCATAATTAATATTTGTTACAGCATGTCAAATAAAAACCTTAGGGTTTTTATAGAGGGAAGGGAAGAAGAGATATATCCCATTGACTTTTAACTCCCATTGATTTCAATATGCGAAATTTAAGCATTGAAATCAATGGTACTCAATTTTGCCTATTTTTTTTATGCTCGTTTTCTCACATTGTAGCTTGCAGTAAACAAATCACCATAGGTCACACAGTAAATGCACTGAAACTTTTAATATTCTTCTGCGGATAGTGATCTGCTTAGCACATTTCTTCTTTCAGTGACTAGTGCCAGTCATTCCCTGTTGTTTAAATGCCTCCAAGTGTTTCAAATTATAATGATAACTTTCTGCCAGGGACTAGTAGATTCTAACATTTTACAAGACTGTAGAATATTACTGGATGAAGAATTTGGCTTCCTGGGAATTTCAGCTTTTTTTGTTTTGTTTTGAAAGGCAAATTGCTAGACCTTACACTGTGAACATAAATTGGAAGTGTGTAGATGTTGCCTACTGGAATCTCAGAAGCTAGACAGATAACTGAATACTATTTCCAGTGATTGTGAATGGGCCTTCAGAGTCTTGCATACTTTCTGACATGGCTAGTAAGACTAGAATCAATTATGTAAGTCAGTTTTTAAAAAAAGCAGAACAATTTAAGATAGAATCGTGCAGATTTGCATAATAAGAACAGGTTGCAACATTAATATTTTATTGGTGCATAATTTGGCATGTTTGGGCCCAGGATTTCAATTTTTTAGCACTGAGTACATAGAGTCCTGGTTAGTACCAGTTGCATTAACTCATAGAAATATAATGTGCTGGGGGGGAGTAGATCGTGATCTACTGGAGGACCATGATCCAAAATCTAATGGATCAACTTCTGCATGCTGGGAGTCATGCAAAGAATGCTGGAGTAGTGATGGGAAACTGTGATATCACAAGTACTAAGTTGTTTGTTATCAACTGATGTTTCCAAGCTGTGACAGCTGACTGAGTCAGTATGGTGAAGTTCACCTTGACTTGATCTGGCAAGGCATGTTTTACATCCTGATGATCTTAAGCAAGAGTGTGTATTCAAACTAAACTCCTCAGTCTTCACACCCTACTAAAAATTCACCCTCATCCTATTTTAAGAGATCCTGCATATGCACTCTCGGTCTGTGAATTTAGAATATAGCAGTGGACCACAGCAACCCTAGTAAAAGGATGAAAAGACTGAAGCCAGGCCCAGTCCACTATAAGCCCCATTGTTTCCAGGGGCATTTTCACATGGCATCTTTCAAATACTCTTTGTATTTTCCAGCTGCAATTCTTATTTCTCACTCATTTTGAAATATTCTCACTATCACTAATATAGATGGGGCTAAAGGAGAAAATCAATTGAGTGTGTAACCTGTACTGTGAAACGGAGGACAGCAAGCCAGGTAAGCTAAACCCCTGCTGTGATCTTCATTACTGCCAGCAAGTGGAAGTTTTTATTTCCTGGATACCTTCACTGAAATACTGCTGTAACCTTGATTTTGTTCTCCCGTGGGCTTTCTTACTGACCCAGACAACTCACTGTACTGGGTAGTGTGGAAAGGAAATTAGGCATGGGGTGAAAAATCAAGGCATCAGGCTAAGGTTTAACCAACAACAAATGAAGATGTTTTGCTAAAGATTTTGAAAACCAGCAAACAATTGTTATAATGATATTTTGTGTGCATGGGGAAGGGGGACAGAGATTCTTTTGAGCAGTTAATCATAAGCACAATTAGTATATGGAAAAAACACGGAAAAGCACATCAAAACAGAAAACTGCCATTTTACAGCTAAGAACAAAACCCCAAATGGCTGAACAGTTTAATTCCTTCACAGGGAAGCATCCTGGAAAACTACCTGTCCTTGCCTCTTTTTTTTAAGGCCAATATTGAATACCTGCATAACTGGCTGTTCATGCCAGTTTCTGGATTGTAGACTGAAACTCTTGAGTCTCCACATAGTTATATATAAGGCCTCGCATGCTATTTATGGGCTGAGTGATGATGAGGCTGGAGGAATTGTTCTGTCCAGCCGGCTTCATTGCTTTTGACTGATTCATTTAGAAGATGTAGTATCATGAATAGAACTCCTATTGAGCAACTGAACAGGGCAGATACTATCACCTAACATTTGCTGTAGCTGTACAATATGTGAGAGTGGAGCACTTGGAGTTCCATTTGTGTCAATACGAGTCAGAACAGGCTCTCTTAAATGTCTAATTTGGCAATCAAGGCTATACAGTACTATTGAAGGCTCCAGAGCAGGAACAGTGCTGGAATGTGGGTGTGGCAGATCGGTGAGAGATAGCAGTAATTCTACCAATAACATAGAATGAGGTGGCAGAATTCTAGATCATCCCATGTCAGAATGTAGGTGAGGGGATGTTTTCTTGAATATACCCCCCCCCATAAAAAGGCCTTCCATGTAGTTAACTGGCACATCTAGGAGAGAGCTATGATGAGACTTTCTTCCTGATGTGCAATTTTTCTAAATGTAGGGACAATTTGGTTGTTTGTTTTGGTTAGGAAGCATTCAAAAATGTGACTCTCCCCCCCTCCCCCAAGTCTGAAATGGTACAGTCCAGAATATTAAAACCTCATTCAATGTGCCTCATTGAATGGCATTTAGTCAAATTCTGGGTTCCATCACTTCACTAACAAACAGAGGGTGGGAGAGCATACTTTGTGCCTAATGGGGGAGCTTTCGGGGGCCCCAATTAGCGTAGTGACGGGTAATGGGAGGTATGGTGTTAGGAGGAGAACGTGCCAGGTAAGGGGAACTCGTCCCAGACAAGTTGTGTCTGTGCCTTGTTCCGGTTCTCCTCATAGCCACAGGACTGTTGGTTGTTCTATCAGCCAGTCCTTGGATCTCCAGGTGCTGCTTTTGAATGCCAGGTCGGTATATAATAAAATCTCCCTTGTCCACGATTTAATTGTGGATGAGGGTGCCGACCTGGCTTGTATAACCGAGACCTGGGTGGGTGAGCAGGGAGGAGTTGCTCTTTCCCAGCTTTGCCCACCTGGGTATATGGTGCAGCACTGTGGTAGATCTGAGGGCCGGGGAGGCGGGGTTGCTGTGGTCTATAGGAGTTCTTTTTCTCTCACCAAGCACCCTGTCCAGATGGCGACTGGTCTAGAGTGCCTCCACCTTGTGCTGGGCCAAGGAGACAGACTGGGAATCCTGTTGGTGTACCGCCCACCTTGCTGCTCAACAGCTTCCCTAGCTGAGCTGACAGAGATAGTCTTGGAGGTACTGTTGAGGTCCCCCAGACTTGTGGTGCTGGGGAATATCAACATTCATGCCGAGACTGTCTTATCTGGAGCGGCTCAGGACTTCATGGCCTCCATGACAACCATGGGGCTGTCTCAATTTGCCACGGGCCCAACACATGTGTCAGGTCACACCCTTGATTTGATCTTCGCCACTGGTCATGGAGATGGTGATCTGGTGGTGGGGTGTTTTTCATCTACTCCATTGTCATGGACAGATCACCGCTTGCTGAGCTTTAGACTCACAGCGACCCTTTCCCTCTGCAAAGGTGGGGGACCTATTAAGTTGGTCCGCTCCCGGAGGCTTATGGATCCTGTGGGTTTTCAGAAGGCTCTGGGAGTTTTTCCAGCTGATAGTACTGGCGCTCCTGCCGAGGCCCTGGTCGAACTGTGGAATACGGAGATGGCCCGGGCTATTGACACGATCGCTCCTGCGCGCCCCCTTCAGTGTAGAGCTCATACAGCTCCGTGGTATACCCCGGAGCTGAGAGTGATGAAGCAAGAGAGAAGGAGGCTGGAGTGCAGATGGAGACGAACTCCAGACGGATGCAGTTATGCTTTGGTAAGTGCCTCCACTAAGCTGTATATAAAAGCAGTAAGGGCGGCGAAAAAGTCTTATTTTGCTGCCTCTATTAGGACATCTCTTTGCCGTCCAGTGGAGCTTTTTAGGGTTGTACGAGGGCTTTTACATTCTGGTCCTCAATATACCATAGAAACATCTGAAGCCCGCTGCAACGACATTGCGGGGCACTTCCAAAATAAAATCGCATGCATCCGTAGGGACTTAGACTCCGATGTTATGACAGATGAATCCATTGAAGTGTCCAGAACGCGGTCTTGCCCTTCATTATTGGATGAGTTTCAGTTGGTGCAGCTTGAGGAAGTGGACAAGGTGCTTGGAATGGTCCGGGCGACCACGTCTGCTCTGGATCCTTGTCCATCTTGGCTAGTGAAGGCTAGCAGGGCTGGTACCACCGGCTGGGCCAAGGAAGTGATAAATGCCTCCTTGAGGGAGGGAGTAGTCCCTAGTAGCCTCAAGGAGGCAGTAGTGAGACCTCTGTTAAAGAAACCTTCCTTGGACCCAGATAACTTGAACAATTATAGACCGGTGGCGAATGTCCCCTTTTTGGGCAAGGTTTTGGAGCGGGTGGTTGCCGGCCAGCTCCAGGTGCTCTTGGATGAAACCGATTATCTGGATCCGTTTCAATCCGGTTTTAGGCCCGGTTTTGGCACTGAAACAGCCTTGGTCGCCCTGTATGATGACCTTTGTCGGGAGAGGGACAGAGGGAGTGTGACTCTGTTGATTCTCCTTGATCTCTCAGCGGCGTTTGATACCATCGACCATGGTATCCTTCTGGGAAGACTCGCGGAGTTGGGAGTTGGGGGCACTGTTTGGCAGTGTCTCCGCTCCTACTTGGCGGATCGTCGCCAGAAGGTAGTACTTGGGGAACATTGCTCGACACCCTGGACTCTCCATTGTGGAGTCCCTCAGGGGTCGGTTTTGTCCCCCATGCTTTTTAACATCTACATGCAGCCTCCCGGTGCGGTCATCAGGAGTTTTGGAGTGTGTTGTCATCAGTATGCTGATGACACGCAGCTCTATTTCTCCTTTTCATCTTCTTCAGGTGAGGCTGTTGATGTGCTGAACCGTTGCCTGGCTGTTAAATGGACTGGATGAGAGCTAATAAACTGAGACTCAATCCAGACAAGACTGAGACACTGTTGGTGAGTGCCTTCCCTGCCCAGATGGTGGATGTTTATCCTGTTCTAGATGGGGTTACACTCCCCTTGAAGGAACAGGTTCGTAGTTTGGGGGTTCTTTTCGATCCTTCCTTGTCTCTCGAGGCTCAAGTGGCCTCAGTGGCACGGAACACGTTCTACCACCTTCGGCTGGTAGCCCAGCTACGCCCCTATCTGGACAGGGACGACCTCGCCTCAGTTGTTCATGCTCTGGTAACTTCTAGATTGGATTACTGTAATGCGCTCTACGTAGGGCTGCCCTTGAAGACAGTTCAGAAACTTCAGCTAGTGCAAAACGCAGCAGCCAGACTATTGACGAGGACCAGCCGGTCCGCGCATATAACACCTGTTCTGGCCCGTTTGCACTGGCTACCTATCTGTTTCCGGGCCAGATTCAAGTTGCTGGTTTTGACCTATAAAGCCTTATATGGTGTGGGACCGCAATACCTTGTGGAACGCCTCTCCTGCTACGAACCTACCCGGTCACTTCGCTCAGCATCTAAGGCCCTCCTCCGGGTACCAACTCACCGAGAAGCCCGGAGGACAGTTACTAGATCTAGGGCCTTTTCTGTAGTGGCCCCCGAATTGTGGAACAGCCTCCCCGAAGAGGTACGCCTGGCGCCTACGTTACTATCATTCCGGCGCCAGGTTAAGATCTGGCTATGCTCCCAGGCATTTTAATGTTTAATGTTCATGACTTTTAAACTTTTATATTTTGTTTAATATATTATTTTGTTTTGTTGATTGTATTATCGTTTGTAATCTGATTTTAATGTGTTATTTTTGTACTTTAACCTTTTTGTACACCGCCCAGAGAGCTACTTGCTATGGGCGGTTTATAAATGAAACAAAATAAATAAATAAATAAAGATAACCTTTCCCCAAATGGTTCCACATAAGCTGATGCCCACCCGGAGGACAGAAACTGCAGGTTGCTGGCTCTTGACCCAACTTTGATTGGAATCACACATTCTTCCATGCCATGTGGTGTACACAGAATTCCCTGTAGGGATAGGGGCGAACTTAAATTCAGGTTGCATTTAAAAATGGACCTATCAAATTTGCACTTTCTGCAACAGCATGAGAACTGAAGCACAACCATCCTTCCAAATTCACACTTATCCAGATTTTGCAGTGCAGTTTTCCAGCCAGACAATGCTTACAAAGTGCATATAGTAAGGGAAAGTGTGCGTTAAAATGAACATATTACTGAAAAGAAAATATAAAATGCATTATATTTGGGAAAACTGATTGCAAAAAGATGTGTACATTAATCAAAGCTGCATACAAAAATGTTCTTATTAGGAGAAATCCTCACTAAAACGCTTATGAATTTTCATGAGGCTTTTAAATAATAACAATAATTGCACATTGCTGCAAAAATGTAGACAACTGAATTTAAGACGGGGAAAACGAGAAGCCGAGAGAAGCAAAACTGATAGATCCTTCCATCTCTAGGTCCCAGTCAGTCTCCTTTCCAGTCATTGACCATGTCTAGACTTGCTTACCTTCAGCAGGGCTACTGCATCATGTGCCTTCAGACTACGCTCTGGGACTCCGTTATGTACACAGGGCTGGGCCTACCATTGGGTAGAATGAGACAGCCATTTCAGGTGGCAGCAGCCTCCCCATTCGATGCTGAGCTCCCTAAGCAACCCTGCTGCCCTTGGGTGTGCTGAAGGGACCTATCCTATTTGTTAGGGTTGCAGTAAGATTCAGCTGTCAATCTGGCTGGATTCTGTGCATGGAATGAGGTGGGTGGCTGGGTTTCATTTTGTCATTTGCCTCTGGCAAAAAAAAAAAAAATGCCCCAGGCTGGCTCTGTTGCAGTTTTTTTTTCTCCAGGTCTCACCAGAAAAGGCACGTTCAGAAGGCCTCACTGCCTGATGCTTGCTCCCATGATTTGGGATGCATATGAACTTGGATGACCTGGTGGAAAGGAGGGTCTTGTGCCTCTCATGACTTCATAGAGGTGGAAATCTTGGCAGCTGCTCCTTGTCATGCAAGGGTGAGAAAAGCTGCACAGGCGGAAATTCCCTGTTCAGCAACATCTGATACAGGTACAGAAGCACCGACAAGGGGCTTGAAATGGTTGCTCATGTGACTGGTTTTTAAAGATTTACCTGTTTTGTTAAAGGGCAGTAAGGGAATCATAGCTGTTGTCTTTGACTAGGTAATGCTTTTCTATGTTGCCATTTAATGTTGCCATTGCATCATCACAACAGTTACCTCTATTCAGGCATCACTCACCCAAAGAAGGATGTGGATACAGTGGGGCTGTGCTTTTAGCCCCACCCCTGTGGTTCTTGACAGCCCCTCATGTGTTTAAGGTGAACATTTGCAGAGGGGAGCCTTTCGCGCCAGTGAAGGCTCCCGTGTGATTAGGAACCCTGGAAAAATCAGAACCGTGTGACCTCTCTGGGATGGGGCTTTCATCATATTTGTGCTCAAGAAAAAGAAACTTTTGAGTGGTCAGTCTGGAGAGAACCAGTGTGTTGTGATATGGCACAGAAGACCAGTGCTGCTCTTCACCCTTTGCAATTCTGTCTTGCACTGTGGCTGTGTACACACCATACATTTAAGCACATTATTTCCCCAAGGAATCCTAGGAACTATAGTTTGTTAAAGTGCTGGGAACTGTAGCTCGGTGAGGAGTAAACTACAGTTCCTAGGATTCATTGGGAGTCATAATGTGCTTTAAATGATGGTTTGTATTAGGGTTGCTAAGTCAGAAGCATCCCAAATTCTGAGATTTCGGGGGCAGGCCTGAGTGATGTCACAGGGTGGGCCCGAGTGATGTCACGGGGTGGGCCCAAGTGATGTCATTAAGTATGATACATTAAGCATCAACCACAGTTGCTTGGCACATACAATTCAGTCAAAAACATTTCTCTGATTGGAAATTGAGATAGAAATCTTAGCTAAAATAAAACAATACTTTGCTGCCACTATCAAATATTCAGTCTCCTGCCCAGTGGAGCTCTTCAGAATTGTCCGGGGGCTATTACATGCTGGCCCCAAGGACATGGTAGAACCATCTGAGGCCCGCTGTAATGAATTTGCTAGGCACTTCCAGGGTAAAATCTTTAGCATCCACCAGGACTTAGACTTCAGTGTTATAACAGGTGAATCAAGTGAGGTATCCAGAGCACAGCCTTGTCCTGATTTCTTGGATGAGTTTCAGTTGGTACAGCTTGAGGATGTTGACAAGGTGCTTGGACAGGTTCATGCAACCACTTCTGTGCTGAATCCTTGCCCTTCTTGGCTAATAAAAACTAGCAGGGATGGAACAGCCAGCTGGGCCAAGGAAGTGATTAATGCCTCTCTGCGAGAGGGAGTGGTCCCTGGCTGCCTGAAAGAGGTGGTAGTGAGATCACTCCTGAAGAGAGCCTTCATGGACCCAGAAAATCTTAATAACTATAGGCCTATGGCAAATGTTCCTTTCCTGGGCAAGGTCCTTGAACGAGTGGTTGCAGGCCAGCTCCAGACACTCTTGGATGAGCCCGATTATCTGGATCCATTTCAGTCGGGTTTCAGGCCTGGTTCTGTCAGGAGAGAGACAGGGGGAGTGTGAGTCTGTTGATTCTCCTTGATCTCTCAGTGGCTTTCGATACCATCGACCATGGTAACCTTCTGGGACGACTGGCTGAGTTGGGAGTGGGAAGGACTGCATGGCAGTGGTTCCGCTCCTACTTGGCGGGTCAGCTCCAGAAGGTGGTGGTTGGGGAACATTGCTCAGCCCCATGGATTCTCCAGTGTGGGGTTCCACAGGGGTCAACCCTGTCCCCCATGCTGTTGAACATCTACATGAAACCGTTGGGTGCGGTCATCTGGAGTTTTGGAGTGCTTTGCCATCAGTATGCTGATGACACACAGCTCTATTTCTCCTTCTCATCCTCTTCAGGTGAGTCTGTCAATGTGCTGAACCAGTGCCTGGCTGTTAAATGGACTGGATGAGGGTTAATAAACAGGCTCAATCCAGACAAAACTCAGATGCTGCTAGTGGGTGGTTCTTCTGGTGGATGTCCAACCTGTCCTCAATGGGGTTGCACTCCCTCTGAAGGAGCAGGTACATAGCTTGGGGGTTCTCCTAGAACCATCTCTGTCACTTGAGGCTCAGGTAGCCTCGGTGGCACGGAGTGCCTTCTAACAACTCCAGTTGGTGGCCCAGCTATGCCCCTATCTGGACAGGGATAACCTGGCTTCAGTTGTCCATGCTCTGGTAACCTCCAAATTAGATTACTGCAATGCCCTGTATATGGGTCTGCCTTTGAAGATGGTTTGGAAGCTGCAGCTTGTGCAAAATGCAGCGGCCAGATTGGCAACAGGGACCAGACTGTTCGAACATATAAAGCCGATTCTGGCCCACTTGCTTTGGCTGCCTGTATGTTTCCGAGCTCGATTCAAGGTGCTGGTTTTAACCTATAAAGCCTTACACGACTTAGGACCACAATACCTGATGGAATGCCTCTCCCGACACGAACCCACCCATACACTACGCTCAACATCCAAGGCCTTCCTCTGGGTGCCTACTCGGAGGGAAGCTGGGAGGCTGGCAACAAGGGAAAGGGCCTTCTTAGTGGTGGCCCCCAAATTATGGAATGATCTCCTCGATGAGGTGCGCCTGGCACCAACACAGTTACCTTTTTGGTGCCAGGTCAAGACTTTCCTCTTCTCCCAGGCATTTTTAACAGCATTTAACAGCATGTGTTTTAACTTGCCTATCAGTTTTTATGGGTTTTAATTTGGTATGGTTTAAATTTGTATGCTTGTTTTTAATGTTTTTAATTGTTGTAAACTGCCCAGAGAGCTTCAGCTATGAGGAGGTATAAAAATGCAATAAATAAATAAATAATAAAAGATGGATCCTGGGTAGGGAACATTTAATCTAGCCAACTTACTTCTGGGAAAAGGGGTTTAAATGTCCTTAGGCTAGGCCAGTCACCAGAAGGCCACTGTAGGAAAAAAGGAGCCTAATGTTGTAGAAATGTTAGATGGGAGCTCTCGGGAGTAAATATGGATGCCCCCAAAGGCTGCAATTCTAAACACAGTTACTAAGGGACTAAGCCCCATAGAACTCAGTAGGACTGACTTATAGATATGGTTTGGATTGTGTTGTTGGTAAAGCTTGTCTAGGGATCCTCTGCAAAGATATCCATATCCAAGTAGGGTTGGCAACCCCCGGGCTGGAATGCCCTGCCCCTACCTTTTAACATGGCTGCTTCAAATTTCTTTACAGATTTGACCCTTCACTTCAGAAAGAGTTCTGAGAAATGAGTAAGAGTAAGAAGATTCTCTACCCTTTTCTGTCTCCCCTGTGGGCTGCTATAAACTCACTTTGACAGCCAACCAAATTCCAGTGAATAATAAATGACAGAGAGAAAACACACATGGTTTGGTCTATTTATTTATTTTATTTATTTATTATTTGATTTATATCCCACCCTTCCTCCCAGCAGGAGCCCAGGTCTACCTTCACAGGTAGCAGCTTCGGAACAACAACAATTGCAGCCATGCTGTCCAGTATGTGAATTCTCTTTTACTGCTATTGGGCAAGAAACAAACCATCATGCAACCAACAAGGTGCATCATCAGTGGGTTTAAGGGGGTTGAGCGGAACGTAGGGAATCACTGTTGTTGCTTCTATGGATGAAAGGGAGTGAGGTTAAAGGTAAATGAAATGCAAATAGAAAAAGAAAAAGAAAAGACAGTAATGATTTCCTAAATGCAATCCCATATCAACCACATCAAGATTCCTATGAGTAAAGCAGAAAACTCAGCATCCCACAACCAGTCAGGATTCCTCACCAAAAACCAAAACCAAAAAAATCCTGTCAGCCAGTCAACCAAGGTCACAGAAATCCCTATGCAGCACAACCTGACCTGGGGGCTAAAGTTCATACAGAATGCTGTGGCACAATTACAGACATGAGTGAGACCCTATCAGCACATAATACGTCTGTTCGGAAATCTGCACTGGTTGCCAAATTGCTACCAGGTCAAGTTCAAGGTGTGCTTTCCATGTTACTGGTGCCACATAGTACTTGTTCTGCTCTTGTAAGAAATCAGTCCTTTAGTGTGGCGGCACCTACACTTTGGAACTTCCTGCCTATTGACTTAGGCAGATGGCTTCATTGTAGTCTTTTCAGCTATCGCCTACCCTACCCAGGCATGTAGAAGCTATTATGTTTTTTATCTGTTTTTATTGTTGGTTTTATTATTTTTTATTATTTTAAATATTTTTAAATACCTGACTTTAACTGTTTTTGCCTATAATGTTATTGTTTTAATTCTTTCTGTAAACTTGAGATTTTTTACAAATAAAATACATAAATAAAATGTATGGGCTCCTGCTGGGAGGAAGGGCGGGATATAAATCAAATAATGAATCAAAGAAATAAATAAATAAATAAATAAAAATATAGAGTCACTGTGGCCCTTTGTTGTATTTCCTTTTTTAGGATCAAAGGAATCTGCCTTATACCGACTCAGGCCATTTGGTGCCACCTAGCTGAGTACTGATGACATGGACTAGCATTGGCTCTCCAGGATTCCAGGCAATAGTCTTTTCCAGAATTTGAATTTTGGACCTTTGCATGCAAAGCATTTGTCCTACCACTGAGCTACAACCCTTCCCCTGTTTTAAGAAAAGATATTTTAAAATTGTTCATTTCAATTCACTAGTGAATGCACATCATAACTTGTGCAGATCCACACCATACGTTTAAAGCACTTTCAACACATATTTGACACACATGACTCACACCACAGAATCATGGGAACTGTAGTTTGTTAAGGGTGGTGAGCTACTCACCATCTCTCAGCCTAATCTGCCCCTCAGGATGAAAACAACAGAGGGGAACCATGACCACCCCAAGAAAGAAGGGCACGCTGAAAATGTAGAGGAAATAATCATGTACAACCATAGTGTGAAATCAGATACTTATTGGGACATAGTATGAAGAAATATTGATATAAGCATGATTATGAAATATGTTTATTATTTACACAACCTGTAAAGATATTTATAGTGCAATCCTACGTTTGTTTACTCAGAAGCAAGTCTCAATGTATTCAAGGGGGCTTACTCAAACAGGGAAGCGTGCACAGAACTGCAGCTTCAAGTGATGAAATGGAAATGGACTGTCTTCAAGTCGATCCCGACTTATGGCTACCTTATGAATAGAGTTTTCATGGTAAGCAGTATTCAGAGGGGGTTTACCATTGCCTCCCTCTGAGGCTAAGTCCTCCCCAGTTGGCTAGGGCCTGCTCAGCTTGCCACAGCTACACAAGCCAGCCCCTTCCTTGTCTGCAACTGCCAGCTAGGGGGCAACTGGGCTCCTTGGGACTATGCAGCTTGCCCACGGCTGCACAGGTGGCAGGGCACGTAACCCCTGAGCCACTCACTGTGGGGGTGATCTTTGGCTGGCCCTTGACACCCAGGAGATACGAACAGGGATTTGAACTCATAGACTCTGGACTCCCAGCCAGGCTTTTCTCCCCACTAAGGAACTTCATTCACCCTACCCAAAATTCAGATTCATGCCACTTTAAGCTGTTTTGCTTGTTTATACTTGTTTATACTTGTTTTTATGTTTAATGGATTTTAAAGGGATTTATTTCTTATTGTGAGCTGCCTTGTTTTCTAATCTGCAACCCTACCTCACAGGTTTGTTGGAAAGACAGCACACACACACACACACACACACACACACACACGAGATGTAAATATATATACACCCCATATAATAGTTTATTGTCAAAACCAGTTGGTTACTGCAGAACATTTTTTTAAAAAATCAGTATTAGTTCCTACATAATAAAAACAGTGATACCTAAGTAAGCCCTGCCTAATTGCTTTTAAAAGTAGCATTGGAGGGGGAGAGAAAGATTTACAACACAAACACAGTTTCTTGCTATGTTCATTCAAAAGTCCCATCAATTTACAGCACAATCCTAACCATGTCTACTCAAAAGTAAGTCCTATTGAATTCAATGGGGTTTACTCCGGGTATGTGGGATTAGCATTGCAATTTTACTTCCCAAAAAGCAAGTATTGGATTAACGCTGGATATTGGGAAGGTTCAAAACGTTGCCCTCTTCAACCTCCCAGGAAAATTTAAACTTGTTTGACTCCTGTACATAAGAGCGAAAAAGACTGAAAGCTATATATTTATTCAATTTATGAGATGTTCAGATAAGCAGGAAAAAACAAGTTTTCTGACTTGCAAGGGGGTCTGGGTACCACCTTGTCAATCACAACCCCGACTTCACTTATTGGCTACAAACCTGAAAGGGCGGGATTAGAGTAGCTAGCTATGAGCTCATTTAACTGAAGTTGTGGGGGGGGCGGTTGACATTTTTGTGTGTATCTCATGAAGCAGACCACCTAGAAACTTATTTTAAAAAAAGAAAAGAAAAAAGAAAGCTTAGAGTCCGGATATTAAGGTGATTCACCCAGAGACCCGGAGAGCACCCCAAAAATCCAGAGTCTGTGGACAAAAACGACATCTGGCAACTCTAGTGTGTATGCAGCCTATATCATTTTGAAGGTTGGTTCACAGTACTGGACTGAGTATTTGTAGGTCAAACAAATACCTTCTAGGACTGTGATTCTATGACCTAGGAGGCTCACTGAGGCAGTGAACTTGTGCCTCCTGTCCTGGACTATACCACTTGAGACTACAGGTGTGGCCTTTTTGCACCTCCATTTACAAAACAAAACAAAACAAAACAAAACCTTCTCCAGATAGAATATTAAGGAGAAGAATTAAAGCCTACTACCTAACATGTAAGTTTCTATGTGGAAGGTGTGGTTTGTTTGTTTTTTATATTCACCCTAAACACATTCAAACATGGGAGGCTCCCTTGCAGTCTCAAGAAGTGCAGCCTGACATAGGTTTGCCAGGTTGATGAGAGCTAGGTCTCTGTTGCAATTTTCCCCAAAGGAAGCACTGCAGTTCTATCTAGTGTGTCTTATTCACTGGTAATTTGAGTCAGCCAATATGGAAACGCTGTGCCTCACAGCACATTTATCAGGTGTCAGAATGAAACCTGTGGGTTGTTTACAGAGACTGTAACTCCCCCAGAAGTATTTTTCCTTATTCTTATTATCAAAAGCAACAACACGCCCCATTTTAGTATTTGTATTATTTGTTTTTCAGTGTCAAAGAGTTTTATTTCCAGGGGGCACAGCTCTAGTCAGATAAGGGTTTCATTGTGCTGACACAAACCTGTTTTGTGCTGGTTTAATATGGTAACATGTTGTGGAAATGTAGTTTGAAAAGAAAGACAGGACCATTTGGAACAAGCATGCCATTGGATTTCTCCACAACCAGAGCAGCCTTCTAGTTTTGGTGTGTGACTTTTTTTTTTCCTTTCCTTAAACCAGGTATAGTTACATGACGGTTGTTGAGGTGCATCAGTGCATTGGTCAGCCAGGGGGAGTGAATTTTCCTGTCTTGGGTTGAACAGAGCAAAAGTGAGTCTTCCGAGTGTGGTAAGTACCTATGCAGCTGCTTTCTTGCACTAGGTAGTACATGTTCAGAGGTAATACTAATCCTCTACATAGGGAGGGTGAGGAGATGGAGAAGGGGGAGTGATGTCAAACTCTTAGCTTAAACCATGTGATGATAAGAACTGCCTAGAATAGGGATGGGCAAGACATTTGACTCAATTCGCCCTTCCGAAACAATACAAAACCCCAAACACAGCCATCCTTTGAAATTTGCATTTATTCAAATTTTGTGAAGCAGTTCTCCAACCAAGCAATGTTTACAAAAATTTATAGTGTTGTGTGTTTGGGGGTTGGAATGGATGATCCCTGTGAGTCCCCTTCCAGCCTCTGATTTGGAATCATGTGCCTTGGGGTGAGGGGCTGGCTCTGCTGGAGTTTCTTTTGTTAAGCTAATAGAGTGGCCAGGCTGTTAATGGGTCTATTAGGTGCCCAGCAACTGGTGAATGGGCCAGGAAGATCCTTTTGTCATTTAAACTCTTCAAGAGAGCCTCCCCCACTCCTGGCGGCTAGCAGAGGTTTGTGGTTTGAGTGTGTTTAGAGTGGTCTAGAGAAAGGCTGGGGACTGAAGGCAGGCAGGCAGATTGGCTCTCTGCACCATGGCTTTAAGATGCCTCCTGTAACTCAGATGGAAAAGCTGGATATTGGACTGCTGATGCCTTGAACCCCTCCATCCTAAGCTCAGGTTGGAATGTGTGTAAATAAATGAACCATATTTCATAAAGATACAACAGTCTCTGCTGATCTTCTTCCCAAAGGAAACCAAGCCCAGGATGAGCGAGGGACCTCTGAAATCTCACTGCTCAGAGATTGGGGATGCATGCAACAATATATTCGGGGAATGTGGGCATAAAATGCATATGTTAGTGAAAATAACATGCAAAAATGCATTATATTAGGAGAAATTGCTTGCAAAAATGTAAACAGTGAAAACTGCATATATTAGGAGAAAGACGTACTAAAATGATGAATTTTCAGGGGGGATATATATATATATATATATATAAGCAAATTGCTGCAGAAATGTGGAGAACCAAAGCTGATAGATCTTTCCATCCCTAGCCTGGAAGTAAGGTTTCTAGAATCTGACTGGAGATCTCTAGGCCAGACAACTTTCTTTTTACTAATTTATTTATTTATTTGTTTGTTAAATTTGTTTCCTGCCCTTCCTCCCAGAGGAGCCCAGGATGGCTTGTTCTGTTTCTTTAACAGTGGCTTGATTTGCAGCCATGATCAGATGATCCTGTTGATCTCCATGCTGTGAAAAACTTCACCTACTGATGTCTGCAGACTGGACTTCTTTAAAAGCTCAAGAGCAGGCCTGGCCCTTTTTCTAATAAGTTTGGCAATCCAGGTCACTGGCATATGTTGCTTGCTTGGTAATGATTTCACAACCCTCTTCATGTTAGCAAAGGCTTCTTCCCACACCACCACGATAAAATTGAAAGCCAGAACCATGTCAGCAGCGCATTCACAGGTATCCTTCCCAACCAAGTGTTTTTCCATCCACCCAGGCTATTATTGGATGTGAAAGGCCTGTATGTTTGGGCTAACCCAGAGGTAGCCAACTTGGTACCTTCCAGATGTTGTTGACTGCAATTCCCATCAACCCCAGGCAGCATGGCCAATAGGAAGGAATGATGGGAGTTTTAGTCCAAAAACTCCCATGCAGCTCCTGTTTTCAAATGTTCCATGATGTTGTGGGAAGACGCTATGGAGTAGCTACCTCCATACTAGATAGTGGTATATGTAGTGGCCTTAAATCAAGCTATACACATAGTAGAATCACACGGTGTAACCTCTTCATGTACCACTTCAACTGTACAACTGTTGCTCTCAGGTTGGGAATTAATTTCATGTTTGAGGTTATGCCACATTAATACAATACCATAATGTGGAAAATTAGCATATCAAAGAGAAGGACTAGGCAGAACTTTTTTTCTGACAGGCACCTCTGTCTGCAGTCTGAGCAGTCTAGTAACAGCTGCACCCTGTGATTTGCCCGATTGTATCATTAGGTTGCAAAAGAGCTAGTATTTAGTTTAAGAGAGATGTGGCTTCTGAATGGGTAGTGATACAGTGTATGTTTCAGACTATTACACTCTAGTTTGAAGTAAATCAAGGATGACAGTTGATTTTCAGAAAAGATAGTTCCTCTTAAGAGGTGTTTTCTCTAGCTCTGGTTTCATAATTTGATTACAATGAAAACAGTTAATTTACAACATTTTCATGTATGTGGTTGATACCATTTAACATGTCATTGTCTGGGGAAATCCAAAACCTTCCACTTCAGGAAATGGAGGCAATACACAAGGCTTTCAAACAAGCTTCATGGTAGAAAATGAACTAAACGTTCACAAGACAAATGAGTAACTTTTGCAATGATGTTATTCTGAATGACCTGGGATGCCCCCCGCCCGCCCCTTAAGTGTGCAAGCACACCAAACAAAATGTATGGGATAAGCAACTGAATTTACTTCCACAGTAACCTACTCTTTGCTTAAAGGTACCACATGAACACGTTGGCAGCTTGTTAGCTGTTCTTACGTGATGAAATGATGTGCTGTGATTCTGTAATATGCTGGTTAATCACCTAAAGCTAATAAGGATAGTATAATACTGCTAGCAATAATGCTGTGTTCTTAAGTATATTTTATACTTCAGCATAGCAGCTTGTAACATTCTGAATGTTGAAAAAGATTGTCGAGGATCAACTTGAATTGAACGTGAACCTAAGTAGTTCATTTTGTAAAGGAACGAATGTGAACTGGCATTAGTTCTTTTTGGACATGTCAAACTTGAACTAGTTCCTTTTAAAAATGAACTTCCCAATCTCTGCTTCTAGTTTCCCAGTTTCCCTCCCCTCCAATACTAACCCCTTCCCCCAGTTCCTGTGTCCCCTGCAGGCCCACCATGCAGCCATTGTTGAGGCTCTTCCTTTTTGTTTTGCCGCTCTCAAGTAGTCTCTCTTCAACTTGGGGTCTGAGTAAAATGAGATTTACATTTTTCCTAGCCCCTTAGTGGACATTTCTAGAGTGACCCATTGAATCGGGCTCCACCATTCTCCTCCCCCTTCAAAAGGGGGGATTGCAAGGTACTCCTTTGAGACCCTATCAGGTGCAGCAATACTCTTGTACTTAGAAAAGCAACTCATTAAGGTTCTGGCAGCAGTTGAAAAAGAAGCATGCCTAGGTGTGGCCAGCCCTCCTGCACCATTAAATGGTTATAGGCATGTGCTATGGAGGGTGAACATCACACACCCTATTTAATGGTTTCTGTAATTACTGCTGGGGAGGTTCAGTGCTTGATGTCCTACTGATGGTGGTAATCATTTTAATCCAGCTCTGATGAGCAAGTGCCTCAAGGTGGTGGTGTGTATTTGGGACGAGCATCTTCTTCCATTTTGACAACACCTGCCAAACATCATCTGTTTCTGTGTCACACTGCTGCTGTTTGTATGGAGGTTAAAGTACTGAAACCAGACTCCAGATAAACGCATGATGTTCAGCCAAACCCACGGTATACAATGCTCTGTAGTTAATTTGACTCAGGCCCCCTCGCATATGACCATGATTCACTTTTTGAAAGTGTTTGTCAAGTTTGCATGTGACAGATATGTGTGTGTGTAATAGGTCTAGAAAGTGAAAATGTTTCAGTAAGAGAGTTTTGGGATTTTTTAATGTTGAAAAGTCAGCTGAGAACAAACCCATGTCAATTACAAGGACAGCTCAGGTAGTCTGGAAGGGAATCATTTCTCTGTTAAAACCACAGCTTGGCATCTTCAATAGAGTGGTGATTCCTGCCACAGTGCAACAGAATCAACTATGCTGTTCTAAGGAAGTGTACAAAATCACCTGGTGCAACAGTTCATGATAGCATATCACCACATTGGTCACTGTGCTCTATCCTAAACACGTTTGCAGGTGCCGAGACTGACAAAAATACTGCCTTGCTTTGATTGCTTATTTTAGCTGTAGGGTGCTGGGACCTGCAAATTAATACTGCAACATGGAGTGCTCTTGCTCAGGGTTCCTGCCAGCCACCCTATCTTCTAGGATACCCTATTCCATTCCCTACCTGGTTTTCAGTTTTTTTCATCTTAGGCTGTAGGCACACCAGTCGCCTACAGCAAAACTTTTCCATTGGTCATGAGAAGAGCATGCTGGATCAAGCCAGTGGTCCATCTAGTCCAGCCTCCTGTTCTCACATGGGCCAACCAGATGCCCATGGGAAGCCCACAAGCAGGACCTAAGTGCAAGATCACTCTCCCCTTCTGCAGCAACTGGTTTTCTAAGGTATACTGCATTTGATTAGCTAGTAGCCATTAATAGCCTTATCCACACCTGGAGAGGCAATGGATTGATTTGCCAATCAGTTGTGAAATCTCTTTGAAGCTGAATTTAAAAAAATAAAACTCTCTCGAGCTGATCCCACCAGGTTTTACAGTAAAAAAAGGGTGACTAGTGTTGTGTGCCCCCATTTTCAGAAAAGAGAGGTGGAAAGACACATTGGAGCTGGCAGAATAGTAAGTGTGTCTCTACCCTCTGTGAGGATTCTATGGCCACTAACCATGCTGTCCTTATTGGACTATTTTTTCTGACTTCACCCAATTTTTTGTATATATAGTGCTGCAAATCCTGGGGTTCCACGAGTCTGCCAATACCTTCCTCCCTCTTGTGCATGGATGGTGGTTTTGGCTACATAAGGATTGGCACTCAGAGACTGAGTTCACTATTAGTATACAGCATTACCACTCAGAACATTTAGTAGTTTTTCCCTAAACAATTGTATCGTGAGTGTACATGGCGCCGTCAGTGATAATAATATCCAGCATGTCTATAGTGCTTTAGGGTGTTCAAGACTCAACAAACATCATCTTGGTAATTGTACCACAGCTCTGTAAAAGGGTTATCTCTACATTACATATGTGGGGGGTGGGGGCTAAGCCACAGCAGCTTGTGTAAGGACACCTAGTGAAAGTTCATGGGCTAGAACAACTTGAAGTAGCTTCTACCTTCAGGATTTGGGAATCTTTTTCAGCCTGAGGGCTGCATTTCCTTCTGGGCAACCTTCAGAGGGTCACTTGGTACTGGCAGGCGGAGCAACTAGTGGGTGGAGCAACTAATGTAAATGTTACCTGTGTACAGTAAACTGGTTTAGACACACACACCCTCTGTACCCTCCATGTAGAGAAGAGGCATCATCATAGTTCAAGGACACATTCCAGCCAGCCATAAACACTTGGAGTGTGAAGCAGGGACAGTGAGGGGTGTGGCCTGGGGGGAGCTCTTAGGACCAAATAGGCCTGAAGGGCCACATTTGGCCCCTAGGCCTGAAGTTACCCACCCCTAGCCTAGGCTAACAAACAGATCCCCTTTTGTTGGTTTCATAACAAAGCGGTCACTAGGCATTAATGAAAAGAAATACAAATTAGCATTACAGAAAATAAATGGGGTGCAGCTTTATTTACAATGTAAAGTGCATCACACAGAAATTGTTCAAACAGATAACAAGCAGTGACATATATGACAATACATTACTTGCATTTAAAAAGTTTTTTTTGTTTTTGTTTTTAAAAAGGGAATTCATCTGAGAATTTAGTATGGCAAACATCTAATTTTACCATCCGGCCTTTTACCTCTAGGCACTACATCATACCAGCAGTGCTGTTCTTAAGGGTTCTTTTGGAGTCATTAACTTTTGAACCCTGTTTGTTCACCATATAGACTGGAAAATGTATGAGCCACTAGAACTAAAAAATAGGCCAGGCTTTATTATCCCTCTCCAATATTCCCCAACAGGGCTGGTGCCAGAGGGTGGCCAGGTTGGGCCCTGGCCAAGGACCCCTGCAGGGCTCCTCCTTAGGGTGGGTGGGTAGCAGTCCCTTTCCGTGATCCGTGTCAGCTCCCAACGCTGCTGCGGATCACAGAAAGGAGCTCCCAGGCACCCCCCCACAACTGTGCAGGCCTGCAACGCCTGCCTGCAAGCCCCACCAACCTCTCCCATTGGGGTGAATGCTGGCTGCACTGTGCACATGAGTGCCATCAACCACGATGGCAGCGGAGGCATCAGCCCCTTAGGGAAGCCTCAATCGCCATCTTGGTTGATGTCAGGCATGCGCACAGCGCAGCAGCATTCACCCCAACGGGAAAGGTAGGTGCGGGCAGGTGCTGTAGGCCCAGGGCAGGCTGGTGCTCAAGGGCCCAGTCATGCCTGGTGCCAGCCCTGCCCCCACATCCCAGATAAAAAGTGTTTTAGCTCTCACAATACACCCTTTTTAGGGGAAGGTATGATTCAGGATGTCATCAAGATAAAAAACACACAGAATACTTGAACACAATAGAAAACAGGGCAATTTTACAGCAAGTGAAGAAACAACAGTTTTAATTTCCTATTCTACCTATTTCATGACTGTTTTCTAAGGTGGAAATCTTATATACACTCACTTGGATGAAACTCCTCATTGAACTCAGTGGGACTTACTTCTGAATAAACATGCATAGGGTTTGGCCTGCATGTATCCAGAGCATGGAAGTAATAAGTTACAAAAAACGAATTACTTGTAATGCATTACTTTTTTGAGGAAAGAGCAGGTAATTCCTTTACATTTTGATTGTAATAGAACGAGGAGTAATTTTATTTCTTTTGAGGAGTAATTATAATGTTTCCAGCATTATTTGGGGGCATTACTGGGGGGAGGGAGCAGGGGAAGTCTTCTGCTCCTCTGATTTGTGGATGAAAATCATGTGCCTCAAACTGGGCTTCTGTGCAGTGTCACTCTTCCCTCATGCTCTGTGGGTGGGTAGGAGGTGACGAGGGAAGAGGTGGAGAGCGAGACGGGTGGTGTGGAGAAAACAATTGTTTACTTTAACAATTGGATGGTGGTGGAGACGAATGGAGTGTAAGGAAAAAGGAGCCAGAGGGCAAGAACATGGATAAAGGAGAAGGAAGCAGCAGCAGAATGGAGATAAAGAACTGTGTGTGTGTGTACGTGTGTACTGTCTTTGCACTTGGCACGCAAAGCGGCCTCTGCCACCCTCCCTGGCTACGTTGCTGGATTTGCAGTGTTTAAACATTTTTGCATCTTAGGGGAAAATGTTTGCTTAGGTGGGTGACCCTTAGTTGGTGGCAGGGCAGGGTCTGGGAGGTGGTTAAGTGAGAGAGATTATGCTTGCTGGCTGAGGGGGGGTTGCACTTGGTTTGACGTGCAAAGATCTGAGTAGTGGCCTCTGCCTCCCTCCCCACCTCCCTTACCAGCGGAGAGACCACCACAGCTGTCTTATAGATAAAAATAATTATTCTACTACCTCTCTGTGTGTGTATTTTTAATGTTGTTTTAGGCATCTTAGGTGTGCAGCAGACAATGCCAGCACCTTGTAGGCACTCTATTTTTAAAAAAAAGTAACTTAAGTGTAATTGTGTGACTACTTTTGAGTAATGGTAAATTAATCAATTCCTTTCAGAACAATTGTAATGGTAATTTATTCCTTTTTGGGGCCATGTAACAGTAATTGTAATTTATTCCTTTTTAAAAGTAATCTTCCAAGCTCTGCATGTATCACACTGTAAGTCTTGCAGAATTGTAAGCCCTGTTAAAAGTCACTGAATGAAGATAAGCTTATCATTAGTGTTAGTGATGTGTTTTCCAGCACAGTGTGAATTAGGTTGTGTGCATCTCAGTTTCCACATGCATTATGTTCTGGAGATTGTTGCCTGCTGCTGCCATAACAGGAGCAGATAACTTTTTAAAAAACTGTGCAAAACTAACTTTACTGGACTTGTGTATAGTTTATTCACAATGCTGTTATTATAACAAACAAATAGCTGTTATTATAATAAACAAATAGCTCTCTCTTAGCAGCTGAGACTAATATTTTGCTTTCTGCTCAAAACTAGATAGCAGTAAATGTATCTTAGAAATACATTTTTATTCTTTTGTCATCTTATAATCTTAATTTTTAAAGTTTCTAGGTAAAAGGATTACAGTGCGTTGTCTTTTTCTTTTAAATAGCCATTTCTCTTGCAAAATCCTAAAAATAAAATCCCTGTATGTGTGTGAGCATATGCATGAGAGGGAGAGCCTGCCTGTGTCCAGAAAGGGCTGTGGATTAATGAACAGTGAGATTATACATGACAACAATTATTTCCTTCTCTTTTGGAATGTAGCTTACTAAAAGCTATATCAGACACACTCGGCGCTTCCATGTTACAGCCTTTTAGTACTAGCTAGTCAGGTGGAAGTGGAATTATAACTGTGGTTCCAGACACTGAGCTATTTTCTCTGCTAACATCCGCATCTGTCCACACTACAAATATTTAAGTGGGTAGCACAGTGCTGGTGAGTATTTCTAGTACATTACAGATGGGCAATAATCTCATCCCCCTTTTTCACATCCATCTGTTAACATTTGTAGTGAAGCTCTGCAAAAGTTTTTTAAAAAACAGAAACATGGGCAGATTCACAATCTGATCATTTTATTTAACATAGATTATGCATAGCCCTAATACAAACCTCCTAAAAACTCTTTAATGTATGCAGCCATTGTTCCCACCCACACTTTTCCAAAGAAACTTACAAAAGCAGCAGTTGACCACCACCATAAAAGTTTGTCACTTATGGACAACTATGCTTTAAGATGTTTATAAATAATTAATTATTTTTGTGCTGTGCTGCTGTGAGTCTTTGAATCCTAACTGCAAATACTGATGGCAGGGTAAGTTGTGTTGTGTAAAAGCTAATGGCAGAAGTATGAGCAAGCAATGCAATATGGGTCTGCATACACAATTTAAAACACGTTCAAACCACACATACATACACACACATGCGCGCGCCAAATCCTAGGAACTGTAGTTTGTTCAGGGTGCTGGGAACTATAGCTCTGTGAAGAATAGACTACAGTGCCCAGGATTATTGGGGGGGGGATGTGCTTTAAATGTGTAGTGTACATGCAGCCATAGAAGCAGAAAAGTGTGGGAAAGGAAAAGTTACCAGTCACATCAGTCTATGTGTCATGGAATACTCCTCTGCAGAAGGGAAGTTAGCAATGCTCCCCCCACCTTTACATCCAAGGAGTAAGCTGCAATGATTTTTGAAGCCAAAAATAAATTGCCACAAATGAGCACTTGGGGGTGGGGAATTACAGGCCTGTAGAGAATACATTGTAATACAATGGTCTGGGAGTTATGTGTCTAAATTCTCCAGAATAAGTAAATGTAGAGATTTTGTAGAGAGGGGGTAGTGTAAAAGAAGCTCCCATTGTTATATGGAAAACATTCAGGCTGGAAAGTAGTGATATAGTAATATATATATACAGCAGAATTAGCACTAGTAGAAACGCTGTCCTTCCCTCTTTGTTCCTGATCATCTTTTAATTTTAGCAGTGACTAAATCTTTGTGGTTGAGCTCTCTGGTAATGACTGTTACAGTACTTAACCACAAGTCCTTTGTATTGTTTTGGATCACTAGGGTAACTGTTAAGATAATTTGAACTGGGACGTAACAGTAAACACACTTTCAGAGATAAATATATTAAGCAGTAGCACTTGGAAAAGAAGTATCCCATTTTGACCCAGGGCAACTGCCTACTAGTTACTAGCTCTGAGTGGAAATGGAAAACTATTTCCCTCACTCAGGTGGGGAGGGTGAACTGCAAACTAGTAATAGGCAAATAAGAAGCCTGATTTCCATTTGTTTTATGAAAAGGGCAACTACTGTTTTGCTTATTTAATTTTGAACTCAATAGCAACCAAACCCGAAAAGAACATTGTGCGTTTTAAATATATAAGCAATACATCTACAGTAAAATAACCAGGTGTCACTTCACAGCAGGACTAATCACATTAGGAGGCTCATTTGGCTTGGGCCTCAAGCTCAAAGGGGGGCTCAAATTTAGACACTTGTTAATTTTTTGGCATTTGATAAGTTTTGCAATTTGCTTTTTATTTACACTGGACCACAATATGACACTTTTTCAACTTAGAACTGGTATAGATTTTGTCATATCAAAGAGTTTAAAATGTTCATAAATATTAATAAAAACATATAGGTTCTGATGGCACACAATTAGACCCTGATGAACATGTCCTTTCATATCAGCTGATTATACAAACAAACCAGTCACTCTCTTTTTTTGTGCCCTATTTTGTTTTCATGTGTTGCCATTTTTTATTTTTATTATGGCCAGGGCCTCAAACGTTGAAAGTGTCCCAGGTTTCTCTGGACCATTGAGAGGGCCTGCTTCACAGTACAACTGCTTTAATAATATATATATATATATATATATATATATATATATATATATTTAAAAAAACTACAAGACACTTCAGTTCCCTACCACCACCTTCCCTCTCACAGGAGTTCCCTATTATCAGTCCACTTTCCCTTGGGGGCAGCCCTCCTATGTACGGAAATCTGTATCCATCCAATGGTGCATATACAAAATTAGGTCTCCTATTTATTATCATTATGATCAAGTCTCAAAGACTGGTATAATTCATTCTATGCTGCCAAGGGGTGGTGGTAGGCTTGTCTCTTTCAAATAGTAGCCTTCCAATACTATATGAAAAACTATTTTTGAAACTTTTATTTGGAAGGGGAGGGAACAATGGAGCACAAAGTATGCTCAAAGATTTGCAACAATTAATACTACTGCAAGTTTCTTGGGATAACACTGTTTGTACATTTGTGTGCATTGACAGCAGCATATACAGCATAAATGATAATACTTCTGCATGTGAAAAAGGTGATTCCTTTCAAAATATAAAAAATATAAGAAAATATAATACAAAATTAAAAAAAACTCAAACACATAATTTTTTACAATGGCTGTACTACCAGGGCTCACTGGATCAGAACTGGAATGTTCATAGTGGTTGCTCTAATGTTAAAAGTGGTGGGATCCAGTTTTCCTTTTCCTAGATTGGCACACAAGCAAAGAGACAAAAAGGGGTTAATTGTTAATTGCAGATCATTAAGCATGAGAAGAAAGCAGGATGTACTGTATCAGGAAGATGTCTGCCCTGATTCAGCTAGGGCAGGGATGAGGAACCTGTAGCTCTCCAGCTATTGTTGGACTACAGCTCCCATCATCCCTTGACATTGGCCATGTTGTCTTGGGCTGGTGGAGGTTGGAGTCCAACAACATCTGGAGGGCCACAAGGTTCCCCATTTCTGAGCTAGGGCCATACACTCTTGGAAAAACAAGAGTACATTCACAGCTCCTATCAGATTATTTGCAATAGTGCTGATAAACTGTTCATAATATATATGTTGGACTGCATGTGTTCAGGGGGTTGGATTTACCTTTCCCCTGCTCTCCCCAAACAAATGATTGATGCCATTGCTGATAATTTGGCTGGCTTTTAGAGAGTCACATGAGTACCGTTATGCTGCAGTGGGTATATATAAATTGGACTGAGGCTAGCATGCACTACTATTGAAATTATCAATGTGACATAGATTAAAGTGGGTCCATTGCACTACTCAAAAGATAACTGTGATGGCAGGTCACATTGTAAGTTTAGTTAAGGTTGTGGAATCTTTATTCAGCTCAAGGGCCACATTCCCTTCTGGGCCACTGAAGAGTGGGCCTGGGGAGGGGGAGCAGCCTGGGGAAGAATTCAGATCAGGTCAGATAGAGAGGCAGGAGGCCCCATTTGGCCCCAAGGCCTGAGGTTCTCTCCATGCCCCTGTTGTAAGTGGTTGTGTATATATCTTTCAAAGGGCAGAGAGAGAAGAATTGGGGAAAACATTTTCCTCTCAAATCAAAACTATTGATATGAGAAACTGTAAACTTACCTAGAGCAGTCATGTCCAGTCCAAGGTGAAGTGCAGTGGCACCGATTTGGTCGTATGCATTTCCCACCATTTAAGCATGGAGATTGACAGACAGCTGTATTAGAAGGCCAGAAATGCACATTACCGTTTGTTTGCATAAATGGTGGCCAACCTGTGGCTCTCCCGATGCTGTTGGGCTACAGCTCTCATCAGCTCCAGCCAGAAGGGCCATGCTGGCTGGGGCTGATGGGAGTTCTAGTCCAACAGCAGCTGAGTGGCCACAGTTTAGCCACCCCAGCTTATATTATATATAGTATAATTTATAGCTAGTAAAATTGCTCATATATAAAAAATATTAACTGTGAACAAGTTTCAGCTGGTTTTACTGCATGGACACAATTATAAAAGCAAACAGGTGTCTTTTAAAAAAATTCAGTACATTCTGAGAACTTCAGCGTTTTCTGTTTTGTTTAAGATGTATGCTTCTAGTCCTCAAGGTAGATAACAAAACATTTAAAAGCCAAATGGTACAAGTGGAGCTCTGGGGAGCAACTTTCAATAGCCAGTGGAAGGGACTATTCTGCCCTTCACAGCTCTGCTTCTCTATTCCTGCTCCTTCCTTCCCATGCGTACATTTCCTTCATGCCTCATAGGCCTCAGCCTTCCTCTCTACTGTTTCACATCATTGGCTAAATTCTCTTTTTGCCACTGGGGAAAAAAAAGCAATCGCCCATCCACCATTTCCTCAAACTGTTTGTTCAAAAAAGTATGTCAGAAACCATGACAGAGACAGCCTTAAACTTCAAGGAGATATCTGTCTTCCCTAAGAAATTCCAGAATCCCTGCCATTTCATCCTGTTTTGTTTCTTGGGAACCAACAATATAGTGCAGATTTGGATAGAACTTAAATGCACCTGTTTCAATGTATAGACATTAAGGGACTATGAGAGGAAAAAACAGCTTTTTTGTTACTAGAAACAAACATACGTGCTTTAACCAACTCTTCTTCTATAGGTACAAGGGAGACTAAACACAGACTAGCTAAAATGATGAAACTGAGGTTATCATACTTTGGACACATCATGAGAAGACATGATTCACTAGAAAAGACATGATAAATCCATGTTGGGTTCTGGTAATCGCTGCATTGTTTTCAAGGTACTTACAGACTGACCACTTTATAATCTGCTTCAGAATTTTGACTCGGTAGGAAAAGTGCCCAAACAGCAATGGTTTCACTGTGTTAGTTATTTAATTATCCAGAAATGACCAAAATGAACAAAACCTTCCAGATGAATCTTTTATATCTATCTATCTATCTATCTATCTATCTATCTATCTATCTATCTATCTATCTATCTATCTATCTATCTATCTATCTATCTATGTTTTCAAAATGTTTTTAAAGATGTGTTGTTTTAATATATTTTAGTCTGTTTTTATGATGATTCACAGTGTCTTTAGTGCTTTTGTTTGCCACCCTGTTTGGGCCCAGTGCTCTTCAACATTTTTATTAATAACTTGGACATGTGAGAAATGCTTATCAAATTTGCAGATGACACAAAATTGGGAGGGATAGCCAATACCCTGAAGGACAGAAAAAAAAATCAAAGTGATCTTGATAGGCTGGAGCATCGAGCTGAAAACAACAGAATGAAATTTAACAGGGATAAGAGCGAAGTTCTAGACATAGGAAAAAGAAACCAAGTGCACAGGTATAAGATGGGGGATAACTGGCTCAGCAATACTACAATCTTGAGATTGTTGTTGATCACAAGCTGAATATGAGCCAACAGTGTGATGTGGCTGCAAAAAAGGCAAATGCTATTTTAGGCTGCATTAAACAGAAGTATAATTTCCAAATCACGTGATGTACTAGTTTTCCTCTATTCAGCACTGGTTAGGCTTCATCTTGAGTACTGCGTCCATTTCTGGACACCACACTTTAAGAAGGATGCAGACAATCTGGAACTAGTTCAGAAGAGGGCAATAAGGATGATCCAGAGACTGGAAACAAAGCCCTATGAAGAGAGACTGAAAAAACCGGGCATGTTTGGCCTTGAGAAGATAATACTGAGTGGAGATATGATAGCTCTCTTCAAGTTCTTGAAAGTATGTCACACAGAGAAGGGCTAGGATCTTTTCTCTATTGTCCCAGAGTGCAGGACACAGAATAGTGGGCTCAAGTTATAGGAAGCCAGATTCCGACTGAACATCAGGAAAAGCTTCCTAACTGTTAGAGCCATGTGACAATGGAACCAATTACCTAGGGAGGTGGTGGGCTCTCCAACAGTGGAGGCATTCAAGAAGCAGTTGGGCAGCCACCTGTTGGGGATGCTTTAAGTTGTATTCCTGCATTGAGCAGGGGGTTGGACTCAATGGCCTCATAGGCCCCTTCCAACTTTACTATTCTATGATTCTAATAATTACAACTTGCATCACCCCAGCTACTGGTGTTTTCTCCCAGGAATGATGGGAATAGTAGTTTTCTTGTGACATCTCTATATTAAAAAAAAACCTTACATATGTTCCCGAAAAACAGCCTTGAAGGACATATGACCTTACAATGGACAATGATAAAAAAATATATATTTTTGAAGGTAAATGTAAAATTTTTTTTGATGCACACAGCAGTGCGATTTGATATACTGTATCAACTGGGTAACATTGTACACAGATTTTAGAGTTAAGTGGTCTTTGTTAATATTAAAGTTGATAAGAGTATCTGTGGAAACATCCTTGCTAGAAAACTGGCATTGCCAGACCAAGAAAAACATTTATTTACAAAATAAGATTGCAATATTGTCCTTCAAAGTTTCCCAGGAACAACTGCATATCATTGTAACAGACGTCTCTTGCTTTGCTAGATGTTGCTGCTAGATTGTGGGAGGCACACGGTTAAAGAGGCTTACCCTGATGGCATCGTGATCCAGTCCATCCTGCTGGGCAATCACACCTGTATGGAGCTACACAGCGACCTCCATTCAGACAATGCAGGATACAGATTGCTAAAGGGAAGAGGGGAGACAAACAAAAATCAGAAAAAAATAAATTCATGCATATTACAACAGAGTGCACACCCCAAGGAGTGGAATGATTTAAACTACAATGCCCAAGCTATTTTTTATTATCTACAGAGACAAACATTTCACCATAAAACCAAAATTTCGTTAGTATAATGCTACAGCAGTGTAAAATTTTGCACTCAGTGGAAAAAAGGAGATTTTGTGGATTGGTGAATTAGTTACAAATGGGTTTATACTGCAGATCAGCCAGCAGCATGGCAGTAGAGAGGGAAGTGGGGGAACAAAATATAATGGCAAAAAAAGGAAGAAAAAGGCTTAAATATCTGAATGCATTCGCTAAATATACCACCAGAATGGTTAACAGACAGAATAAATTTATGCACAGATGGGATTCCTTCATAGAAAACATCTTCTTCTTCTTGTTGTTATCTGCCTTCAGGTCTATTACGACTTATGGCGACCCTATGAATCAGCGACCTCCAAGAGCATCTGTCATGAACCACCCTGTTCAGATCTTGTCAGTTCACGTCTGTGGCTTCCTTTATGGAATAAATCCATCTCCTGTTTGGCCTTCCTCTTTTTCTACTCCCTTCTGTTTTTCCCAGCATTATTGTCTTTTCTAGTGAATCATGTCTTCTCATTAGGTGTCCAAAGTAGGATAACCTCAGTTTCATCATTTTAGCTTCTAGTGACAGTTCTGGTTTAATTTGTTCTAACACCCAATTATTTGTCTTTTTCGCAGTCCATGGTATGCGCAAAGCTCTCCTCCAGCACCACATTTCAAATGAGTTGATTTTTCTCTTATCCGCCTTTTTCACTGTCCAACTTTCACATCCATACATAGAGATCGGGAATACCATGGTCTGAATGATCCTGACTTTGGTGTTCAGTGACACATCTTTGCATTTGAGGACCTTTTCTAGTTCTGTCACAGCTGCCCTACCCAGTCCTAGCCTTCTTCTGATTTCTTGACTATTGTCTCCATTTTGGTTAATGACTGTGCTGAGGTATTGATAATCCTTGATATGTTCAATGTCCTCATTGTCAACTTTACAGTTACATAAATCTTCTGTTATTACTTGAGTCTTTTTGACGTTCAGCTGTAGTCCTGCGTTTGTGCTTTCCTCTTCAACTTTCATCAGCATTCATTTCAAATCATTACTGGTTTCTGCTAAGAGTATGGTATTGTCTGCATATCTTAAATTATTGATGTTTCTCCCTCCAATTTTCACACCTCCTTCATCTTGGTCCAATCCCGCTTTCCATATGATATGTTCTGCGTACAGATTAAACAAATAGGGTGATAAAATACACCCCTGTCTCACACCCTTTCCGATGGGGAATGGACCATTGGTCTCACCTGAAGGGTGATTTTCATAGGAGGTATGCCATCAAGCGGGTAACAGCTCCACCTATCGTCCGAAGGCAAGAATGTTTCTGAAGTCAAGACTAGGGGCGTCAGGCCCCTCCCACTCTCCAGTTCATTCACAGCTAGTCCAGGGAGAGATATCTAAAGATACAGGAAAAAAGGCCAACGGGCCTACCGGCAAGAACATAACATAATAGCAACATTCATACTAATATAACTCTAACGTAACCGTAATAGGAGTCTTGACTTCACTAATAAAAGTAACAAAATAGCGTAATAGGTATATATAAAATTTCTAAAACATTAAATATAAAACATAACAGGAATATATAAAACAATCCCCAAGACTATCTAGTCATCCAGGTTTCCTCCAACTGGGAGGGTCATGATGGCATACCTCCTATGAAAATCACCCTTCAGGTGAGACCAATGGTCCATTTTCCATAGGAGGTATGCCATCAAGCAGGATGTACCAAAGCAGCCCATAACAGGGAGGGACCACCCACAACCTAATCCTCATTAAGAACCTGTTGCAACACTCGTCTGCCAAAAGAGGCATCGGCAGAGGCATAACGGTCTATTTTATAATGCCTTATAAATGATGTGGGGTAGACCAAACAGCAGCTCTGCAAATATCGGCAACAGGAGCATTGGTAGCAAAAGCAGCCATAGTGGCCGCTGACCTGGTGGAATGAGCGGTAATGCTAGGTGGAATTGGAAGCTTGAGGGACTCATAGGCTAAGGTAATACATGCCCACAACCAGCGGGATAAGGTGGAATTAGTTACTTTATGCCCCATAGACCTTGGATGAAAGGATACAAACAAAGACTCGGTCTGTCGTATATCCTGAGTCCTAGACAACGAATGCCAAGCCTTCTCGAGAGGATGAGTGGGATTCGGACAAAATGATGGCAGAACAATGTCCTGGTTGCAGTGGAACACTGAATTGATCTTGGGACGGAAGGAAGGATCAGTTCTCAGCACAACAGAGTCCTTGTGAAAGACACAGAGGTGA